>NW_019211460.1:31956954-32115201 GCF_002443255.2 Varroa destructor | reverse complement strand
TATATAGGAATACATAAAAGGGTAACAAATACAATTTGCTGAACCTATAGCAAAACTTCTATGTCATTTTAAATGTCAAGCGTGATGAGGACTACACGCTAGATAATACGTGTTCAAGTTTAACGTAACATTGTGTGGACTTTCCTACGTTCAATGAGCACCAATATACGGACTTGACGCATGACCTCGGCGGTCCTAAAAAGTCTGTGTTATGCTGCGCCGTTCTTTCCGCAATATTGTCCTTGGCAATCTCAAGAGGCTGCCACTAGTCGGCGTTCCTATTTAATAAACACTTAACTCCGCTAGTTGTCGTCGCCGCCGTCGTCGTCATCGTCATTGTCGTCGCCGCCACCGCCGTCATCGTCGTCGTCGTGGTGGTGGTGATGGTGGTAATACAAGCTCAAGGACTTGTTGTAGCGTTAGCTGTTTTGGCCCGCAATGGGCCTCCCTTTTAATAGTGACCTTCTTGAAACCGTGGTGCGTTGCTTATTAAGTAGTTTGCTGCGCATGTAGAAATGGGTCAGTCCTGTTTTTTACGGAAAGGCTGTTCATGAACTGTGCGACTGCATATACAGTTGCCAGCGACCGAGTCTCTACATAAACATCTACTGCTAAGGTCGAGATGTCTGTGGCGTTGCTCAATTGTCTATTGCATTGCACCGTTTCCTTCTCCCAGACATTGTACGAGCATGTCATTGCAAAGACATGTGAGCACACCACTGTTTGACTTGGGATTTCAACGCCGTAAGTAGCACAGTATAGATTAGTATCACTTCTGTTTTTCCTGCCTCGAGTCCAATTTTGGTCGGAGTCGGATAGACATTCATGGGCGAAAAAGAAACCCGATTTTCGAATGGTACCAGTAGCAACATATATACTGCATTTGCAGCACCAACTTGCAACATGTATATATATGTATGCATAAATTGCTAACCGGCGCCTGTATTTATGTAAGCATAGTCTATAACAGAGAACTATGCACAAGTGTGCATTGTCATGTGGCCTGGGGGCGGATGACTACTCCATCGCAGGCATTATGGTGCCAAATATGGCTGTTTACGTGTTTCGGTACTACATGCGTATTGAATTTTAGAGACCGTTGACATCCGGCATCTTCGGTCACCGGCGAATAAAGCTCACAGCGTACAGCACGCGGTTTGACTGACAACACAGCATATTATTAGTGACGTAATTTATAAAAGAAATCACGGGTTAAATCCAATGAAATTGAAGAATCAACGTCCACTACATATTTCGGTTGCTAAGAAGCGGCCTCAACATACGTACAGTGGATACTGAGAGAAGTGTTATGATCTTATGGGCTACGGCCAGCATCGATGTTTAGGTAATTGCGAACGTTCAATCGAGTATCGTTAGGAGGCAAGCGTTTAAAGGGTACTGGGCCCAAGTAGAGCGACCCTCTCGCATGGCATGCACTGAGCTATGATGTATCCTTCTATAGCGATTTCCGATAGACGACTAGACCCGCCATATTACAATAAAATGATACACGTAAAGAACCTGACATCGAGGCTGAATCAGTCAATCTTATCTTGAAATGTCTTTCTATTCCTTTCCTCTCGTTGCCTATGTCGATTTTACGAGTAACAATCATCAACGACGTACGTACTGCGCATTATAGACGAGACAACAGCTCGCCAGACCCCGTCAGAGAAAATCCATTCGTCAGATCTAATTATCCATTACTAATATGTTCCTCCTTGAACAATACTAGAGCTATTATACAGAATGCTATTGCTAAATGTTTCTCGAGCATATTAAACACGTATTACTGCGCTTAACAGAGGATCTAGTTGGTCACTGAGCATCAAACGCCGACAGCTGCTAACCATCATGGTCAGTCGCCATCGGCAACTGTTGATCCTGGACTGAATCCTGTTTTGTTTCTGGTTGCTGACATTCGAAGAACATGTTTTTTTTCTGTTCGCGCAAATGAACATGCGCATCTAGTCTAGTTGGCTAGCTAAAGTTCTAGTAACTATTGTTCATTCATTTCGCTACTAGCACTAATACATAATACAATTCAATACCGAATTCGGTACATCATCAGAATATAATATATATGTATATGTATATACTGTATATGCTAAATATAAACACGCAATCAAGTAGATATCGAGTGATGGGAGCCACAGCAGAATTTCAGCACAAAGGAAGGTCAGACTTAAGCCACTATCTTGCCTAGCCTATCAATACAACACAGGGCGCAGGATCACAGGTCATAAACCGTGAATAAAGGCTCTGGCGGCTCTGGGGCCTATAGACGAACAGCAGCGGTGTTACGGCACTGCGGAGGCATCAATCCATCCAGCCATCAAGCATGCTACTGCTGCTGTTGAACGGCTAAGACTGGCTCTCAGGCTTTACTTTGGCAAGGAGGAGAGCCATCGAAGCTCAAGAACAGAGAAGAAAAGGACGAAGATAACGATGAACGAAGGCAAGACGAGGCGATGAACGAGTGGTGGGCCACGGCAGGCAGGCAGGCAGGCAGGCACACTCTGGCGGTAAGAGTTGTTGGATGAGCCTGCTGTCGCTTGATTGCTGCGAATAATTGCCGGTGGCTGATAGCTGTTGGATGGGGGTTTGATCTATCGCTCGTGCTTACATCTTGCGTATGTTATTCACCCTGGCTGAGCCATCCGCGTTCCTTCGCGGCTGGATAGGTTAGTTCTTTTTTCCGCGTCGTTCTTCTCTATTCTTGTTAGCTAGCTGTCCGTCGCTGCTTAGTTGTTTAATCCGCTTGATCGTCGCTTAGTTAATCGATCGGCCAGCCAAGCAAGCAGGGCTCATTGACGAACGCACGATGCTCTTTTTTTGTCTATTTCTCCTTCTCACGGAGATGGGCATGAGGACGGAGCGGGAAGAACCTTTCGGGGCCCCGAAGGTCAACAACCAGACACGTCACCAAAGAGGAACCCACATCAGCAGCACTAACATTACAAGAGTAGTACGAGCCAACGGATAAAGCTGGCTGCCTCCGGCTCGAGTCAGTCGAGTAACCAGCGACCAACATCTCAGCCGGCGCCGCTGTTGCGGGGAGCAGGGCAGTGTCATCCCGACCAGCTAACGGACGCAGCAGTACTTAGCCGACTGAGGGCTACTGGTATAGTAACGGGCGCTGCTAAGCACTTACAGCATCGTCCGTAGTTGCCTGCCACAAGTACATGCTGTAGTCAACGAAATGGCAACAGGGAATCGGGGCTGCAAAGCGACCATAGGCCGACAGGCTGTTCGACGTATTTTACAGTGCATCGAGATCGCTGCAGGCTTAGGTGTACGGCTTTAGCCGGGCAGCGTCAGTAAATCAACAAATAGTATGACAGCGGCAAACGCTTCTCGCGCATTTTCTCTGCCTTTTCTCTGCCCAACCAGTCAAACGTCACTACGGCCAAATGTAATAAATGAATGGAGTGGGACATCGTCAGTAGTCCAGTCGCGCGCATGCGCAGAGTGCCAACGAAACTAAATAAAAGTCAGTCAACACATATACGCAGGCTGTGTCTGATGCCTGCAATAGCAGAAAATCCTGTCCTACATGTTAAAGTTATAGGTGCATTTCTCACGTGCCCTAGATGTAACTAACTGTAAAGCAATGGATTTTTCGCAATACTTCCCGATAATCTCCGCAAATAGAGGGCTTGTCTGACTCGGGTTGGTAAACTACACACACACACACACACCATCAACGAGAAACATGTACGAGGAGAAACGCCGGTGAGACGGTAGACTTTCACAGTGAAACGGAAGCCGGAAATAGTTGGTAGCATAGAAGGAGTCCGAGTCCGGGTCGCGAAGTCAGGCAATTTATACAACAGTAATAACAACAACTTTGTCAAAGAAGAAAAGAAAAATGGCTTACGCATAGAGGAGGCTACTGCAATATCGTCGGCGTTGTCCAACTGTGAAAGCGAGAGAGTGTTTGTTATTGCTGAGCTTAGCCGCCAGCTATCTTTCAATAAAGAAAAGGACAGTTCGGTAATAGAATTAGCGACAGTATAACAACTACGGCCTCAAAGAAAGTTGTTGCTACCGATAAAAGCAGCAATTCAATGGTAAACAACAAGCAGAACACATCTACGGTCGCACAAGAACCATCACGGGGTCTACCGCCTCAGTCATAGACAGAAGCAGCATAAACGGCCCTTCGAGGCAGTAACAAACATCAACGAGGCATTTCACATCGTCTTGTTGGTCCGGCCGTGAATGCGACCATTGAGTTGTACCCTTTTTTTTTCGACCCACTCTATCATACGGGCCGATGGATCCCGGATGCTGGATGTAACAACAACAGCAGAAGCAGCAGCAGCAGCCGCAGCGTCTGTGAGAATTCCGCTATACAACGAGATTCTATCCATTCATGCATTCGCTGTGGAGAAAGATCTTGAAAAAAAACCCTAAACGATAAAACGCGGTCGATGGTGGTCAAAAAAGGCAAAAAACGATGGCCCAACGAGGACGATGTCTTCCCTAATGTCGTTGCATCCAGCCACATCACTGCAAACTGTTAAGCACCGTTCAAAAAGCACCACTTATCCGCAACATTATGCGCCACTGGCGAGGTATGTTAGACGTAACAATGGCCCACGGCTACGAGCAAAGTACTGCAGACTTGACACTTAATTGAGCTGCAACAGAAATATTGAGCACGTCGATATTCAATATTCCATTCAGGCCTGTTCCATGACACCCCTTCTTGGTTTTGTATTAATGACCATGTAGAAGTTTGAGAAGGTTAAAAAACATTTTTCACACAAGGAAGTGTATGTTTTGTACCATGTTCTCGCGTTCAAATTATAATGCTTAAAAGGAAGGTTTTATTTAGCATAAAATCTTGTCATTGTGTACGAAGTGCACCTGGTCAGCCCAGTCTGGCCGTATTGTCACGGACATGAAGACTTTGCGAATGACACGCTCTGCCGTCATCGCTGTCTTGCCTCCGATACGCCTTTGCAGACAAGAAGTAACCAGCGTTAGAGCAGAATCTAAGAGTGTTACTGCTACGATTAACGGTACTAAAATTGTGGTAGCAATAGTATCGATGATGGTACTTTAGGCCGCAACGAGTCCGTCTGAAGCAAATGCACACATATTGTATGCCTTTTCGCTTTCTACAATCTTTTCAGCTTCGCCCGGTGCTGATCATACCGCAGTATTGTTAGCTATAGGTCGCTCTGAGTGGAACAGCAGCTGTTTTTGTGTACGTTTACGAAGAATACAGCATAGACACACAGGTCAGTCTATATTATATATATATATATATATTCGGCAAGAAAGAATATATGACAGTCGCTCGAGCCTTGCGTGCCTGCCAGTTTGTCCTCTGTCCAAATTTGTCGGGACGGGACGAAAGGAAAGCAACGACTTGACATTTGCCGACTAAACTCTTCAGCTGCTATATTACATGAAGACGCAGATACTGGATGTAAATATTTGCCCATTTATAAGGTATATACTATATCAAATGCGAATTGCGGCACGAGGAAGGTCACACTCAGGCCACTGTTTTGTCTCATTTATCACATAAAAAAAGCTCGCGCTGCTTGCGCAAAAACTGAAACCGAGACGTTCGTCAATCAAAGGACAATTCGAGTCCATTAATAGCTCTGTATAAAAAAAAAAAACGGTTTACTCTTTCATATATTCGTTATATAGATAAACTTGATTTCATCCAATGTTGTCTGAGCTTAATTGCTATATATATATATATGGGGACCAGCCAAGAATCCGCATATAATCGTGTGCCAGGCGATGCTGCAGTCTTCGCTACTTCATCCTGTGCAGTACTCATTGCAGCGTTTGTATTCTCAGCTCAAGCACTACAGTAAAAGAGGCAGCGACATTATCACACGGCGTATCGGCTTGTTCTCCCATTACAATCTCATGGCCAGCGGCTCCACGTCATGTCACAATTGTCCGGCATCAGGCAACTAAGTAGATGCCTTCACTAATCGACCCAGGATACGGCATACAGACTGAGAGGGTTAGTAGGAAAAAGACGTCAAACGCCGAGAGGCATCGAGCAGTTAGGCGTAATAACTTAACCCTTCGAATGCCGCATCGCAGAAATGTCACGCCATAGCAAGTTACTGTGACTGATATCGAGTGTCACTCAGCGAACTGTAATATAGTTCGTGTTTATTGGCACAGACTGCCGGCTGGTCTTAGCGAGCACCATGCTTTCACACCAGAGCAATTCGGCAAGAAAGAAAAGAGCTCGAGATTATACAAAAGCAGCTCAACCGATATCAGATTAAGAGGCAAGGAATCACCAGCAAGGCTGGAATAGTCCTCTGTTGCCCGGCAGATCGTTTTACGGAGGCAGGCGGCACGACGGCGTTCTTTGGGGTCGAAGTCTGTTTGCATAGAGCGCCACATTCGGATTCTGTATGGTGTCTCCTTCGTTTTCCCAGCCGCCATCATGGCGACGAAGAGGAAAGCAGAAGGGAACGTCTACTATTAAAAAGATATTCAACACATCGGTAAAACACACGATTTAGTACAGCCTAGAATACGAATGTTGAGGCTTGAAAAAAATCAGATCAAAGTAGCCATTACGTTTTAAGCTAACAAATAGACGAAGCATGTCGTCTCCCAGAGTTTAGGGCTCACCGGTGCCAAGCAGTCCACGATAACAACACCGGTGAAAGAGCCGATCGTTAGCCTTTAGGTGCCGCCCCAGCCTGTTATTGTAGTCGAACGCGATGCTCATAGTAGTTAGTTGTGGTCGTCGGGTCGGTGATACTATGTGAAGCGTACGAAACGGGCGCCGCAGTCGAACGCCAGCAGTAACAACTGCGGAGTTTGCCATGGTGCGTTGACCCACCGCTGCAGCTCAGGAATGCGGCGCGCGGACACAACAGCCATACTCTCTTTAACAGCACCCAGTGCACTTCAGTCAGTCAACGAACAGAGAGTATTCTGAGCCATCAATAGGCAACAGAATCTGTCTGTTAGCAAAACAGTGAGGTATACCTCGTTGTGGCTGTAGGAAGACCCAGTCATGGAAAGGCGATTACGGTTGCGGTTGTCTACTGCTACAGACCCTGGCGCCAGGGGCAGGCGGCATGCCAGCGAGGTAGCCAGTTGAAAGCCGGAGGACTGGTAGTGAACAGATAGAGGTAGTAATAGCATTAGATCAACAAGAAGGCATCCTCCCGGTCAACGTCCAAATCGTCCGGACTGAACGGGAGACATCGACGAATCGAAGTCGAGGAAACGCCGGCTGCCGGAACAACATTCGCTATAGCGACAAACAGAGAGCATTGATCAAATGAGTAACAGCAGCAGTGGTTCATAACTATTACAACTGAAACATTAAGTTCTTTTAAATTTTACACTTGCAACTGTTGTTAGGCATTTTATCAGTGTAACAATTCTCTGGTACCTAACATGCACCTCTCGTTGTTTCTTTGAAGTTTGTAGGTAGAAACAAATTACCGTTGAACCACCAAGTGGAGTTCCCTTTCTAGTGACAGCATCGGCGCGAGATTTAACACTACTACTACTACCGAAAACATTCTGTAAAGCCTATTTCGGCTGACAGAACGCGCGACAGAAACAGAGCTGGGGACGCAGATTCTGACCTCTGACCCAGAAGTGAGATGTCGTGGGATCAAGCTAGTAGCATGCATGATCGTCTGGAAATCTAAGAGACTCTAGCATAGTGGTCAATAGGATCGAATTTTGCCCATTGCGAAGAATGAGATCATTTTCTCGGTACGGTTAGTATATCGCTTGCAGTCATTAAGAAACTATTATAACGCCAATGAATGCAGTACATGTTGATCGCCAGCTAAACCGCCAGCAAAAGAACAACCAACGCTGGATTTTAAGTTCTGCTTTGTGTGTCGCAGTTATAACTATCGCAGAGGCAGAACTGAAGTCAGTCAGTCAGTCAGCCAGCCAGCGATATCGTATTAAATATAAGAAAAGGACAAGGCACAACAAACGAAAATAGAGTAGAGGGCTAGTGAAGACGACATAAAGAGTCATTGAAGACTCTATTGGCATTCAGTAGTAAATATCCAGTTCTGAATCAAGGTGGCACGCTTAAGATGACATAAGATTTAAACTAGATAAAGCTATTTATGATGTTATTTTTACTATATATTATAGGAATTTTAATTTCATACCTTATTTAAATATATGTAGCTTTTCGTTCCTTCCTCCCAAAAATTCTCGCAAAATTAATCTCGAAATTAAAATATCAAAAACGCACATACACTTACATTAAGTTTCTGTTTGAATCCTTTCCCATAAGCTGCAAATAACTTATAGCAGCTGACGCGCACCAAGTTTGTTCGCTTATGATGATAATAATATAGGTTTGGCAACAAAAAAACGTCGTTACCTGTCACATGAAGCCAGTGGCAGCGGCGGTGGCCACAAGTGTACCGAGATCGATGGAGCTAGAATCGAGCCAAACATCGACGCTACCACTACTAAAACAAATAATACTACTAGATACTTTTTACGCTTGCGGTAAGCGCCCACTTGTTAGACCCATTATCTTTGTACGCTCTCGGGACGACTAGCCGCTGGAACTCCCTCTAGTTCATGAAACACGAGACTCGCTGCTCGTCATGTGTTGAGTAATTCTCTCTGTCACTATACCGCTCTAAGTCCATGCGCAAGATGTCCCGGGTCCGTCAGAGTCCGTCTTCCGACGTTCTGGAAGAGCGCGGTTGACCATCATTAGTAATGATGCCGACGGCAGGGGCAGCGGAGCACATCGACGAACCGAGTACGTATGGGCATCCGCAAATGGCCGCCAGTTTATGATCCTATTTCAACACTTCGCTTAGAACACCACGCTAGCGCTATAGGTACGCGGATATACCCCTGTGCACTTGAAGACGGCATATATGTCCCGTTCCTTCAGTACGGATGCATGGCATGAATGAACAATACTTCGTTAGCAAGTTCGCTCGATACGTTGAGGTAACTAGATTGCAACGGCGTGTGCAGCCATTGCTAGGGGAACCTTTCCGGAATAGATGCTTTAAAACGGTGCGGACCATCAGTTGAAGTTTTCGTTGCAAATTAGTTTAACTTAAATTCTAGACGTCTATAGTATGGGAGTTAGCAAACATATGAGACAAACGATTACCACGAGCGGAATCTGTACTGGCGCGCACGGAACCAGCTTGCTACAATGTTTTCCTATAAGTAATGAGCATATCTAAGGCGGAACTGGGACATGTTTTTGAAATTGGGGTCTTCAATCGGCCGTCAGCCGAGTCCACGTAGCCTTCTTGCACCATTTAGCGTAGAACCTTCAATGGGCACGTCACCTCGTCCTGCCGCTTGCCAACACTCAACTGCTCATACAATAACAACGACAGCAACCCAGTCTAATGCAACAAAGTGGGTCGGCCAAGCGACTAGCCAATAAGAACCAATAGGCTCTTTGGATCACTCACACGCATCCGATCTAGCAGCAGTTGCAGCAGCAGCAGCAGCAGCAGCAGCAATCATGTAATAACTGCTTCGAATCAGTCTTCATCAGATCGAAGCATCGGCGACGTTTGTGGTTGGAATCGGCCAAACTATATACTAATTAAAGTGTGTGATCTCGTTGCGAAACCCAGATGCAGACAGATAGACAGACGCCATCAGCATATCGGTATATAGTCAATAGTTTGGGTCGAACACCTTACCGTAGGGACTGTTCGACCGCTTAAGTTGCTGGACTCGGTTTCTGTGGACGCTTGTCGTATTTGCACAATGGCCATATTGCTTAGACAAGAATCGCGCAGAACAAAGCATGGAATGAAGGACAGTGGCGAGATGACAACAGTAATGGTCGTTACTGATGATCATGGCAACGATTCTCAGCGTCCAGTTCGACGGACGAACTTCATCTACTCTATTGTACTGCATGACAACGCCGTCACCCACGGTAGGTGCTTATAGAAGGGCTATATATGTGTACATGCACTATTCATAGTCGACACGTTTGCTAAATCATATCGTCGTACATATGTATGTGCGGCAGTAGCGATAGTAACTGCACACACACCAACTCGATTGTATATGGGTAGATGAAAAGAAGATGCTTGCGTCAATCTACGCAATCGGTCGCAACAAGCTCCGCCACCAAATGGAGCTCAAACGGAACGCGCGAAACAATTTCGTTTGTAGTAGTTGTTATACTGCTGCTGCCGGTTGCTGATAGCAGGAGCAGCGCCGGGAGCACAGAGCGAACAAACGCTAAACGCCGGCCTGTTGCCCGGGCGACGTTACTGTTTGGTACAAGTGCGCTGTGCACTTGTTCTGTGTATTGCCACCCAATACACTATTAGCAAAGTCGTAGATAGAAAGCGAGTTAGCACATATGGGGTGGCATCGAGACAAGCAACGGCTTCATCGGCGCACAAACCAAAAGGTAAAGCCGCCTGGTTCAGCTGAATAGCGGCCCAGTTTCCTTACAAGTGCTCATAGTCAGTGCGAGTGATTGTGAGGCCTGCCGGCCTGCGGACGCCGAACCTGTGCACGGCCAGTTCACGAACATCGGCTCTGTCAGCAGCCACAGCCGT
The DNA here is from genome assembly GCF_002443255.2 of Varroa destructor. Lineage (NCBI taxonomy): Eukaryota > Metazoa > Arthropoda > Arachnida > Mesostigmata > Varroidae > Varroa > Varroa destructor. Next base: position 32,104,642 of record NW_019211460.1, on the reverse strand, counting down.
AGGAGCCATCCGCTCTTCTCACGCTGTCGTCGTGGCTTCCTGCTGTTATTGCTGCTGCTAGGCGCCCACTGAGGCCCTCGAAGCTAGCGAAAACAAACGAAGAATATGACGACAGAGACGAGGCTGGTCGACAGACCGGCTACAGCCAGCGTTAGCAAGAGCAAAAGCAACAGCCATAAGACCACGATAGACAACACACGCAACGTGTTCAACGTCGCCTGTGCACCCGTGCACCAGCGTTTCAGTAACCGAATAGGCACTGCGAGTCAATAAGAGGAAAAGAAAGTCGACCTGACAGGAAAACACGTAACGTAGACCAGGCCATGCCGGGCAAACGCATGCAGTGAAAACGAGTCACGTGAGGACAAATGTCGTGTTGAAGGCTCACCATTACCTGACGCTATGTTGTGCAGCCCAAGGTGATGCACTGCAGACAGATGTCCTACGGTGAGCCGTTATTGGCGGCAACAGCTACGACAAAATCTGAGTGAATGAATGGCCAAAATGAAGCGGAAAGATGTACGGCGAGCACGTGCGGCTGTATCAATATCCATATGCTGCTGGTAGCTAGTTAAAGGGAGCGGCGACTACCTTTGGAAGAATACAACCGACTGGCCATGACGACAGGAATATAAGTTAGTTGATGTTAACCATCTGAACGGTCTGGCTTTCCACTAAAATTCCCATTGAGGAAAATCTCTTAATTCGCTGTTTTCTAAGAACGAAAAGGAAGCGTTTACAGGATATTTGCTTGCTTGGTCTACGGCAAAGGCAACTGGTGACAAACGATAGATTTTCTACAAGCCATCAGATTATGGGCTTTGAGCGCACCGAAGAATACGTTTTATCACCCGTCAAAGTTGGATACACGGTAAAAATCAGTACAGCTTTCCATAGTTGACATTATGTACCTGTCTCTGGGACACAAAACATACTCAGGTGAAACCTTAAGTAAACCTGCGTTTCTGGCTCTAAGGTAACATATGGCCAATGTAATTATACAGTTCATGTTGAGTCTCAGTGATGAGATAGCTAGGCTATTTGTAAAGACTCCTTGCTGAGCTGGTCAGCAGCCCGAAAATGATGATAGCGTTGCCACGTGTTGCTTGCACCTAGTTTTAAATTGGGCAGTAAGCTTTCAGGTCGTTAGATCTATGGGTTCTGCCAAATAAACACAGACTCTATATACATGTAACTTGTTTGACCTAAGAACGGTGAGGCTAGACGTGTGGCATAAACAATAATTCAACTTTACATTAAGCACATTCGTGAAGTGTACGGGTTATTTTGTGCGTAGAAGAAATCTGCCACCAAATTGCACGTCTGTGACACAGTCGTACGTAGCTTTGTATTATCTTCTTTCGGTTGCCGTTTGCTAACACGTCTTTTAAGTCCAACGAAAATAAAAAGAGAATAATGTAAGGATTCTAATAAGAGTAGTGAAAACATCAATGATCACACACATCTTGGCTGGTCACATACCTGCTCAGTGTTTATATTCGTTGTTTAAGGGTACCATGCTTCGTTGCGAAGACGACCTAACTAGATCTGGACCGAGAGGCATAATCGACCAAATAACAGACCTACCTGACATTTTCACAATAGGCTGGCTCATCGGGATTCCTCGTGTAGAGCTCATTGACCACCCAAGAACTGTCCAGCACCTAGGTCATGCTTAACACCACAGAGAAGATGGAAATTGTGGTTGTAATCCGACCAACGTATGCTAGGATGAAGTGGGTGTTTGATTGGGCTTGCCCCACTTGTTCAATTAGGTCACGGTCACCTACCATGTGAGTTCATGAGATTCACTCTTTGTGCAGTCCCTTGCTAAGCAGAAACATCATCAGATCAGAGTTCTGCTGCCCCCTGATCCGACATTGACGAAAGCGTACCGCTTGCTGTAGTAGACGAGGAGTCGTTTGTCATTCACTTCAATGTTCTACGTGCCGTTAAGCGCCGCACGTGCAGTGCATGAGCGAGCAACCTACTAGAACTGCTGTGTTTTGCAGCAGCCAGATGTCAACGGCGGCACCATCCGGGAAGATCTCGAGCGCCGCTTCGCTGCAACCTGCAACTATTACCGATTAGAACAGTACTAGCAGGAGCCGTCTGAAGCGTCATCGGCACCATCGTCGTTGTTGCAGTATCATGCCTTCGTCGGCTTGGTCAGCCTATGACAGCGTGGTGGTGTAGTAGTAGGGCCGCGTGGCGGCCAATCGCCGACCGACGGCGTGGATAAAGATGACGATTCGTTCAGCAGCCTCGGCTGCTTGAACAAACGGAACCGGGGCCCGACCGGCAGGCATGGCTCGTGGGCTGATTGGCTCACCAGCGTAGCCTGCTGCTGGTCGGCATGAGTTACGGTGAATGCGATGAACGTTAGGCTTAGCTAACGCTGCTGTTGTTGACCAGACGCTGACACATCATGGGCTCACCGTGCAGCTGCTGCTGCTATTTCTGACGCTGTTACTATTGCTGCTGGCGGCGGCCACAGTCACGGCGACCGTTGGTGCGAACTGGAGAAGAAAGGAGGTGCTTCGAGCCGCCGCCAGCCAGTCAATCAGCCAGCCAGCCAACGTCGCGGCCGGGCACACGGAAGAGCAGCGTCAGCAGGGCTACAGCCACAGAGCTCGGCCAGCACCAGCAGTAATAGCGCGAACAGCGGCGACAACGACAGTTGAGCCAGTTAGTTAGCTCTAGCATACGTCTATGCGATCGACAGCAATGGCCAGGCAACGAAATTGCCGTAACGGCTGCTTTACAAACAACAACTAACCCTGCTGCGGCTACTGCTGCTACCTGCCACACAATCAGCAGCAGCACAAGTCACTGCTGGTAGCATTAGCATGGTCTCTAACAGAGATTCTACAGCTCGGCATTCGTCCATAGTGAGACAAACGTCTACGGCAGGCTAGGGCCGCTGCCATCGTCGTCGTCATCGCCGGGCGAGTCGAGCCGCTCCTGCTTCTGCCGCCGCCGCCGCCGCCGCCGCCGCTGCCGCTGTTGCTCAATGGAAAGAGAAAGCAGAACGAAGAGAGAGTAGAGGGCCGCCGACGGCATTTTTGCGCCGGCGTCGGCCCTGCTGCCACAACGTCCAGGCAAAATGCAGGCTCTGTTGTCTTCTGCCTCGACGGCCTCTGCCGCCGCTCCCGCTGATGAGCTAACGAGAGCTGAGGAACGCCAGCTAAGAGGACGCGACAGGCACAGTAAACATGGACCGACCCAGTGCCACGCAGAGCAGATATATACATAGCTGGAACACGTACGCACCGATGTAGTATACAAACGACATGGGTATATTGCTCATTAAGAGGAGCACGCTAGTAACTGTATTAGTACTATGACTGATCGTAAGTGACGATGATGCCACGACGGGATTGCTTGGGTTCAATTTGCCTTACTGAGGTCTGACGGTGCGTGCTTTTGTCTGAACCGAAGCAACGAGGAGTCGGCGAATTACTTCTGTTATTGTCGCCGCTATTGGCCAAGAGAATGATAGGAACTGAACAGTGGCTTAAAAGATGACCAGAACAAAGACCGGAAAAGAATGACTGGTCTAAACTTAGACGCATGAACAAGCCATACTCGACAGCACGCCGCATACAGCTATCGGCACATGGCCATACCAGATACTCTTGCCAACGTACTAGATATAGATGAGACGAATTCTGCGCCACGGCAGACATCACAGCAGTGTTTCAACTATAGACGGCTGCAATCGAATACCTGCTATACTCGCGACAGTATCACGAGGAAGCGTTGAACTTAATTCTATTTCTCGTGATAGATAGAGGTCGCTTTACGCAGTTGCGTTTATCAACAATTGACATTTTGCAACTTTTTGTCATACTTTTGCGTAATAACACTTCATTTAGTAGTTTTTATATGTCGCGTTGGAAGCACCTGTTCGCTCTGCCCATAGGGCGGTCATGTTTTATTTTTCTATTTGAATAGAACATTTTTACAATTGCCAAAGGCCATCTCAATTTTTTCAACTTATCTTTGTGAACGGCTCTATGATAACTTCGCGTGAATTCTTTACGAATTGTGCGCATGTTGTGGATATATGTTATACACTCGGCTCGTAAGCTATACCCCAAAATCTCTCTTTCTTTTTAGATCACGAAAATGACCGTCAGCATAGATCAAAAAAATAGACGCAGAAAGCGTTATCGTTTTTTGAAGCTTCAAGCTTTGGTTCAACCTTACCTTTTTTTTAAGGATACAAAGTTGTGTTTTCTCTACGCCAACGAGCATCCTGCGCATAACGACGAAATACCCATTCTAAATGTAGGCGGGAAACGGTCCACGCTAATCCAAAATAGGACACCAACTTCTCGAACAAACTTTTCTTAATGTTCGTAACTTCTGTCGAAACAAATTGCGAGGCTACAAGTAACGAGGATACAAATAAATGGCTTGCGTAAACCTATGAGCTAATGCCCTTGGGGAAGCAGTGCATGCTTACCAACCAGAACACAATTACTGATCGCCTTTATAACTATCTCATAGGGCTTAGAGGACAATAATCAGAAAGTTTACCTAACAAGGTTAAAACGTAGTTTTTAGAACGACATGATAGAGTAGCTTTCGTTTGTACCCATCTTGGTTTCTAACGTGCGTTCGATAAAGCGCAGCACGAGCTACCATTGTGGAAATTAAAAGTTTTCGATATATCAGTCAATGATAAGGCCGCGAAGTCGGCAGAGGATTTCTTTCAAGTGAGGACTTCCCGCGGCGAAATAAATTCAGGACTCAGTAATCCCGGGCCCTGTCCATCGGTGCCTGGTCGTATAGCGGTTAAAATACTCGCTTTCAACCTCAAAGAAGTCGATCCCGACAGGACAGTATGAAAGTTATTGCTTGAAGATTTACACGTCGATAGTAAGCGAAAGTTGCATGAACAAGCTATACAGAGCAGCTGACGATTGCTTCACAATGGCGTTGACATGGTGACATGCCGTGATACCTAGGTCTCTCAATGTGCGCGAGTGACGCCATCGGACACGAATTTCAGAACGATATACGTATTAATAGTACGATGCTCCTGTTGTGTGTCCTCGCGATCTTGCTATAATCGCTACGCTCAGTTTAGCATATAGACATATGACGCAGAGATTTCAAAATCTACTTCTCAAGTCTGCAATAATGCTTTTTACTGTTTCACGATGAAAAGACGTATATCCAAATGTATGCAAAGCTATTGTATTGCTGTAACATTTGATCATTTTGTTTTCTAGTCATGAAAACATTAGAAATTTCCAAAAGAACGCGATCGAAATTTTTGAAGGGGACATTACTTCTCGTGACTGAGGTACTCCTAAATCCATACGGGAATAGCACGTAGGAAACATCAAATAAATGCCACAGGATATGCACACTGAGAGTCGAATCCTGTTTTTTGAATACTTCGCCCCCCCCCCCCCCGTCCCGCTAAGATCGCAAGCGCAGGTTCTTTCAGATGGCGTATACTGGTGTATCGGTAGTACCATCTTAAAGAAAACCTACTTTGCCCTCCAGCTAGTCCGTAATCGAACATAATCAACAAAGGCACACCGAAAAAAAGCCTAAAACCGAAATGATTCAGTGGGGAATAACGGGCAGATCGTACACATGAGGTAAGCCAAGAAGGTACAGAAAAATTATGGAACTCAAACTAACGACCACTATGTGACCGTCCGATTATTTCTAATACAGTTAGCTTCTTTGAAAAGTAGGTGTTGAGCTTGCTATTTGTAGAACAAAAGAATCGTCGCTTTTACACGTACATACGTATGTGCATGTGGAAATAATGCAAAATAAATCTTATGCCAACGTAGCTAGGTCTGCTTGTAGTAGGTCTAGGCAATCTCTATATTCTGACTTCAAAGCATCATTAACAACTATTTAATAGCTGCTACCTAGTAGCGCGATCCCCGGTAACTGGACGTGTACAGCCGTCTCCGGCCCCGAATCATATCGATCCCAAGCCCTGATGATGATTTACACCCTGTCGAATGGCTGTAATGGTCTCTGATCGAAATATTCATTAAGACCGTCGATGTAGTTACGGTCGGTCGATCCGCAGACTCGAGTGCGCATGAGTCACAGGGCACTATTTCGGTTCAGCGTCGCCAAAATCTGATTGTCGAGGCAAGGACTCACACCAGCACATACTCAAACGCCCAGAGAAATTTTGTTCTGTCTGCCGTTCGAGTAGTTTCTTACGTAGAAGCGTGGTGGCATAGACGCACATTTACATGGGTCAATAAGAAAGCCCATTTCAAACAGGCGAAAACAACAGTGGGCTGTCATTGCAGTTGGGCTAGGGCCAGCTGCGGCCGATGCGATGTTCTTCCTTCGCCTTCGATACCAAAGACGTTCGTTATGTGAGAAGAATAGTTTTTGCTTGGTTAACTGTGTGTGTTGTTGTTATTATTACCTGTGTGTAACGTCTTTCGAAAATCCGCCCGAAGTTCGGCCGACGCCGTGGCTGCTTGCCCTCTGACTAAGTGCGATGACATCATTCGACCGCTAACTAGTCATCTAAACTCACGTCGCCATCCGGACTGGCAGATAAACATGCCCAAATGGAATAAATGAGGAATCATCTACATGAACATTCATGAATTCGCTGCATCTCGAAGCGTACACTTAGTCGGCGACGCACTCAGAATAGTTTCGAAAAAAAAAAAAAACCTGTCTTCATACTGAGCCACAAGTATCACTTATACAAGTCCAACGAGCGGTCCGCTGTCGTTAATTTCACTTGTACATGATTAGGAGCTGCTGCAGTCTTATTATTATGTACCTTTGTTCTGAATTTCGTTCGCTGTTATTGTATTCTACCAGACTTTCAGATGTTGATTTCAACAAATTCCGATTCTATGCAAACACGGCCCGCCCCACTCTCGGTATCCCGCATTGCAGTCCCGCCCGGCCATATCATACATTTAGTCCTCCTTGAATAAACGGCTATTGCGTGCTAGATTAGGTTGACCTGTGCCTTTTACTCAATCGCTTGTTGCCTGCTTGTTATCATTCAATGTTGTCCTTTCGTATTTACACGCCGCCGCACGCCTTGTTCGCATTTGGCTGTTACTCTATAGCAAACATGGGAAGAGTTTGCGTGGCAAACTAACCTCAATTCTATTTATATTTATCGATTATTTTTTTTCTTTATTTACTCGGTTCCATCATTTACTCTTGCCGACTTTAATCGCGGCGCTCCCCTCCATTGACGGGAAAGGAAGCTGCACCTGGCAACGCATACTGAATGGCTGAATGCTCAGATTATTGGCCGTTGTGCGCTGAGACGATGTGCTCTGCGCGAATTCCCTATTACAGCACACATGTGACTACGCGAGTCCTATTACATTTGCTAGTATCATTATAGCCTAGTATAGGACACGAGTCGTAGATATAGTCAACGTGCTGCCGCTGCCACTAGCGATCGTAATGGTGCCGATTATAGTAGTAGAAGTTAGTCTAGCGAGCAGTCAGATCCTTCTCTGTTCGATGAACGACAGCGTAACGGCGCTCTTAGGTCAGTGACGCCTGGAGCTGACAGACCTGCCGCCGCCGCCGCCACCGCCACCGCCGTCGCTGCTATTGCCAAGAAATGCAGTTAACCCGAGATAAGACCCCGAAACGATTCAAGTACATTACACGTCGTTTAGTCTTCGTAGTTGTGCCTGCTGCCGCTGTTGTTATTGCTATCGTTATCGTTGCTGCTGCTGCTGCTGTTGTTGTTGCTGCTGCTGCTGTAAGGGTAATAGTAGCGGTAATAGTAGTAAAAATAGTAGATGCAATAGTAGTTCTTTGTTCGCTGCTTAGAAGCAAAAGCTTCGCCGATGATGACGGCGGCGACGACGACGACGCAGGCAGTCGGCGTTCGGCGACCGCTTGGTGTCATCTGCTTGTTCCGCGTTCCACGTCGACGGCACCCGCCGCGGCCGACATTATCGTCGGCATCATCTCCGGCGTTGGCCACCATCGCTGGCCACGAAGATGGGCCTTCTGCACTAGACCAGCACGTGGACCAGCCGACATTTGTCAGCCAGAGCTGCCGACAACAAGCACAACAACGACATTGAACGCACAGCACTGCCGACTCCGACGAAAAGCGCTTGCAGTTGTCGCCGATGCAGCTGCCCCTGCAGCTGGCCAGACAGGCCTATGCTAACACAGCTGACTACTACAGATAGATAGGACAGAAGATGCTTGGCTGGCTGAATGGCTGGATAGACAGACAGATCATTTGTGCCAGGTCGGAAGGGAAGTGCGCTGCTACAGGCTGTAGCCCACCTACGGGCCGCTGGGGCAGCCAAGCTATAATACATCGATGGCTTCGACAGCCCGAGCTATACATTCATACGGAGGGTGGATAGTGAATGGACGAAAGACGGCAGTCGCTAGCCGGCAGGGAGTTGATGTCTGTTCATTCGTTCGCCCGTCGATTGCTTAGGATGAAGTCAAATGTGTTCTAGGCAACACAGTCGTCATCATCGACGAGAAGCAGGCAGTGTTTGATACTTGCGGTACTTGCGTCGGACCGGGAGTATCTGTTGGCGCCGATTTACGTTAGTCTGAGCAACGGCAACAGCACGGTTAGTTATAAGCTAATGACGCTCATGGGTGGCCACCACAAACGTCGTTCTCATTTTGGCTCTCTCACTATCTAGCATACAACTACAGCTGCCGCCATTACTATATGTTACGAGTGCCCTGCCATGACTATAATAACGACGACCACTACAACGTTACGACGGCTTCTTCCAGTAGCCACAGCAGTGGCGTCAGCAGATATCAACAACACTAAAGTCGGAGCAATGCAATCCGACGTTATGCAGAGAAGATAGCACGACAATAACGCCAACAAGGGCTGACGAATCCGTCTGACTCGGTAGAATACGATTTTGGGGTCGAATAGTTGTCGGTTGGTCCGTCAGGCCGCCGGATAACTTGGACGACTACTCGATGCTATCCGACTGCCTATCTCTCGTCGCCGTCGTCATTGCCGCCGTCGCATTTTTTCCTCGTTCTTCATGGATGCATACAAAATGACGCTAGCGCCCGCAACAAAACAGCGACGACGACGGCGGCAGTGAAGGGAAAAGAAGCAGATGAGGAAAAAGGACAGGTTTGCCGACCATCGGTCCCCTCATCACTTACCCAGCCGCTCGCCTCACCGCTCGTTGGATTCGTTAGCAGGCAAAGACGCAGTTAGCCACTTATTCTAATAGATATCGACGAGTTCTACTGTCGCAACCGCTGTAGTCACAGGCATAGTTGTAGGAGTAGCCGACGTCGTATTGTAGCGTACCTGAACAATTCGTAGGTAGCTTGCCAAGAGATTGCCGCCTTTGAGTTGAACGCGGAACAATCAAATCGAGTTAGATTCAAACCGACGTCAGTGTCCAACCGTCTGAAGGTTTGAGGAACGAAGTGTCGGACTCTCGCCTGGTCAAAGCTCGGCTGCTGATTTTGTCGATTCCGGCGGTCGGCCCGTTGGCCAGCAAACAGTCCGCTTCACTGGAGGATGAAGACGGCGATCTCTGGTGCATCGTTCGTTGTTTTGCACTGTGGCGCTCGCGCGTCCAAAATGAAAAAATCAGTGTCTGTCTGCGTCGCACCAATGATCGGGGTGAAGGCAAGACACGTGTACGATCATCGCTTGGCGCTCTCAATGGCTATCTATAGCGCCACAGTCACCGTAGCAGCAGCAGGAACAGCAACAGCAACAGCAACAGCAACAGCAGCAGCAGCAGCAGCAGCAGCAGAAATAATGACAACAACGACATGGGGATATCGTCAGATCGCTGCTGGAGACATCTCAGTGTCATAACAACGTCAGGAGCAACTTTGTGAGATCGCCTCGTTGATAAAATGTAATGGCAACTCAATCTATCCGTTCATTCATTTACCGCCGGCCTCGTGTTGACGGATAGCGTAAAGCGCGCCCGCGCCATAAGAGATGACGGCGGTCATAGCGCTCGCGGCAGAGAGGAAGGCGGAAACTGGGCTTGCTTGGTGGGTCTTCAGACGTTTCTTACTTTTGTTAGTTTACGTGGTAACTCTGATAGTTACCTTTTGTTCTTCGAGGGTCGTTAGCCCAGCGACATCAAAGCACTCGTGAAGGAGAAGGACCAGGTCAGGCTGTTTAGCTCTAATGATTTCGGGTAGATCTCGTATTTGACCGTAAGCTTGGTGAAAAACTGCAGTCATCATGTAATCTAAGTTACATCCAATACGTATAGACACGCTACATGATAACTATGCAAAGGAAAAGCAGGTTTACAGCTAGGTTGGGCATTTGTCCCTAGCAAGGAAGAAAATGACGGCACTGGTTCTCTTACTAATCAGATATGCTATTGAGCATATGTATGCAACTAACTGTTAATGGAAACGTCTTACAACGGGCAATTTTTCATCTACTATAGGCCCCTGCCAACCATAAATAACTGACGTGCTGAAGTTGCAGCAGGTCTTTGCGTTACATCAAAACGAATGCGTTCTTTCTCAACGCAGTGACGAACCCTGTATTATATGAGAAACGCTGTTCGATAGCAGGTGTTTTCGAAGGCGTTGGTAGAGTCGGAATACCCCAGTCGATTGCTGTCCCTTGTAAACCCGATGACAGCTTCAGTTCCAGATCAAGCCTACGTCAACTTTTGCCCCCCCGCCTCCCCGGGACGGTTTTTGCCTAGCAGATAAATAACCGGACGGACGACTAGCTTTGACGACCCGCGTCTCGCGCTCTGTCATAACAGTGGCAATCGAGCAACAAACGAAGCCGAAGCAAAAAAACTACTGTGAAGGTATTAACAACACGTAAACCGGCATAAGACAACGTGCTCAAACACAAATGACACGTTTAGTGTGTATTTACGCACAAATTTATGCAGTGTGTCTTTAATGAACAAAAGTAACAAAAAAAAATTGAGAAAAAACGTAGATGTCAAATAAAGGAACAGCTGAAAATAGCACTTTCGAGTGAAATACAAATGGGCTACAAACGAAGCGCTTTACCAAAAGCAAAATTGTTCCCTGTCAACCGGTCGACTGTCTAACTGTTATAGCTTATAGAAGTTACTGCGCCAGGGTGAGTGAGTACTCGAGATACTTTCTGAAGCTGAAGCCAATTAGAACCTAGGCTAGGGGTAGGTTGTTTATGTCACTTGAAGACATGCGTAAGCATTGGAAGATGTCTGAACGATTGCACACTATTCAGGTTGTATAACCTCGTTTCCTCCTAAACTCAACACCCTATTGTGCTAGTTACCCTCAGATTTTTGCCATGTTATAGAGGTCTTCCTTAGAATCTCTTCGCCATATGTCTTCCTATATTGCCGACGGAAAAATAACCATAAATAAAATATCGTACGAAACGTCATCTGCTTTTACTTATCTAGGTTAATATAAATAGGTACAATACTGCTGTTGTTCGTGTGAATGATAACACTCATGTATAATAATCTCGTAATAGTATAGCTATCGGCGGCGCTCGCTATCGATTCCTACGTTGTTGCTCCATATCTGTCTACCCCGCCCACCTTGTTAGACCACGTTGGTTGTTACCGCCGCTCGTATTGCCGGTCGCCGCTTACGAATAAGCGTTGCTTGGTGGCCGACACAGGTTCCGTCACCACGTACAGCCATCTAAAGGCGTCCACAGAGTATAACATAATACACGCCGCACGGTCATGGTGTGGCCCTGATAGCGAGCCAGTCAGTCGCACGGCCTGCGCTGGACCTTATTCGATTCGAAGGAGCTCAATGCAAGTTGACGCGAATCAATCTGTTCCCTTTTACACTGTTATTGATGAAACTGCCGTTTGTTGCTTGCCGTCGAGGCGGCGACTATGTACGTGTTCTAGGATAACGTTACGTTGCGTATCGTCGTTGGATGAAGTTCGACTTCTGTCTTCTTCAAATCCTCACGTTGCACTTAATAGCAGTATAGCGAACGATCGTAGCGGCAGCGAGTGCTGGTCGCCACCTTGAGGCATCAGGCCCACCGTTCGGCACATCCTGCTTCAATATTTGTAGGATCGATGACTATATAAATCAATGCAACAACTTGTACCCTATGAAAGCATCTGATTCAAATGACAGCCTGCTGTAGGGTAGCTTGAATAGTAAATAAACCGTGACATCCGTAAATGCAGTATCAGTAGACAAAGTCCTTACAGATAGGACGTACAAGTTTTTTCGATTACATTCATTCGCTTTAGTAATAGGTAATTAGGTTAACTCTATATAGCTGCCTTCGAAATGACCATGATGATAAATATCTCAGGAAGAGACGTAAGCTGGCATATTTTGGTATGCGTTCTTTTCTGCTATTGTCAGCTATCTACCCCCAAAAAGACTAAATCGCAAGCGGTTCACACTGAAACACTACTGAACTTCTAGCGCGAATTAGAGTGAAGACAATGGCAAGATAATAGCAATAGTAAATGAAGCAAGGCGTTGTCAAATATCCCAAAAGCGTTTCGAAGAACCGTAATGGATGTTGCGTACAAACAAAAACTAACCGATTAAGCCATAACCCATTGAACGAAACCTAGACAGACATATAAATATGGACTGAACGTGTCAAAAAAAAGCAGGATAACGTGATAATGAAATATTTTTGAGACATTGTTGCCTAAGACAGTTGTCTTTTGGTGCGTGCTCTACAGCGACGACGGGGGGTAGCCAATCCGTCTCATTCAGGGTTTATCAGACATCCATTAACAACTGACATGCTATCATTTTTCTTACGACTCACTGTGACCGCGTTTTTGCATTGCTGATTGCCGATGTTGCATTCATATAAACGTATATCTACTTTAGACAATAACAATTCGAATAACGCAAAAAAACGCTGTTTGTTCTGTATGAAACGTGCTATTAACACGCTTGTACAAAACAGAAGGTAGCTGAACGGCGAACGAAACAAAGGGAAACAGAGGAACGCTTCGTGTTTTTTTTATACTGCTTTACTGTAACTATAGACAGAGAAGTATCATCTTTCAAAAAACAACGGCCGGCCAAAAAAGAAAAAAAAAACGAGAAAGTGATGAGCCAACCTTTCGGTTCGTGAAGGGATTGTTTAATTCATTTAACAAGATGAATGCTTGTGGTGTTTAGTAAAAATTGAGCCATTGCGGTAGGTGAATGGAATTTTCTTTAACGAAGACTATTACAGCTGATGAAATAATCTGGATTCTTGTCTTCATGGTTCTTATTTTCATGGCTTCAAATTGAAAAAGAAGGTCGCTTAGGGCGTAGGACACGTGTTTGTTCCTATCAATTTATTAACATTTCGTAGCGAGAATAGGTAAATTGTATATGAATACACTTCTACATCTTTAAATAGATTATTCCCAAATACGTGAAATAACTAGATTGAATCGATAACGAGCGACATTATACGCTGGAACTTTTGAATTTTCGTCGATCCCGTAAGGCTAAACAATTTTCGCAGGTCAAACAACGAAAATGATTATAGCTTTGGACAAAATATTCACCCAGACCACCGTCCGCCCCTATTCGTCTGCGCAAGAAGGCCCTACGGCACAATTTATGTCCTTTACATCTTGTATTCTCAATTTATAACGTCTAGTTTTCGATATTGAAACTCTATAATTAGTGAACTACGCTGATTAGCGCAAGCTTTGCTCAAAGTAGTTTCGAGTGGATCTTTTTTAAAAAAATTTTAAACTTAGGACGCAACTTGTTATGATAATAAATGGCAGCCAACAGAACGGCAGAGGGAATTGCGTACGGAAATGATTTTCCGACCAGCGAAAAAAAGAACAGAAAAAATCGCATATAAAAACAGAACATCGCCCGTCGGCGGCGAAGGAAGACCGACACGACAATCATCTGTCCGTGGTGGCGTTGATGCTGATGCTGGCGCTATTTTTATGAGACGTGGCAGCGGCAATAAGCAACGGTGTTTGTTTAAGGGAGAAAGCATGAGATGGCGCAGTTATAGCTGCCGTTGAAGTGGCTCACGCTTTAAAGGTGAGCAGACCAGAAAATCGAGCTTGGCGAAAAACTTGCTTTCTGCCGGCGGTTTCTCGCCGGTTCGTCTGCCAACAGTGGCAATACAGCAAGTGTCTGACACGGGGTGGCATGCCTCCTGAATCGCTCACTGGCATTCGCTAGCCGTGAGCCGCTGGCCGCGGCCGTTGAAGCCATCAAAGCACAGACGTCAGACAGCGGCGATAGCAACGTCAGACGAGAACGAGGGTGAAACAACCCGCGGTCCGCTGCTCAAGCCGCTGTTGGTTGACTGCTACGACGGCGGTGGCGGCGGCGGCAGCAGTAGCGGTTGATGCTGGCGTTGATTCCGATGCTGACGGCCACGGCGACGACCGCGATGCTGACAAACCAACAAACGAGTACTGTAGTGCAACGCTGAATCGAGAATCGAGCTAGCTAGACAACAACTACTACTACAACTACTACAGCGGACTACTGCTGAAACTGACTACACAATAGCAGCAGCAGCAGCAGCAGCAACAACCGGCGAAACGTTCGGCCATTCTGGAATGCACCGCGCCGCAAAGCATCGAACGGCCGGCCGGCCGGCCGGCGACCTGCGGCCGACAAACAGATAGACGGACGAGACGATGCCACTAACCCCAAAGCTGAAGCTCGAGGCAAAAAAGCGGAGGCAGAACGCAACGACGGCACGGTGAAGTCAGGGCCGGACACGTGGATGCCATGCCACAGATCCTGGACAGACACAGCCAAAACAACAACGCTCACACCGGCAACAAAGCCAATAGCAGAAATAGCCAGTTAGCTACGATATATGTCCCACGAGCTACACGTATGCGGTATCGCTGAGCCGTCCTATTCAGCGCTAAATTCTGCTGCTCTAGACATAAGATGCTACAGGACGTTCGGAAGGAAATAAAGGCCGATGACGAACTTTCGCAGGCTTAACACTGACAATGATGTTTCGAATATATATATGCATACGCTCCAATCGAACAATAGATGATCCGAACTAACCATCTCTTCAAGTTGAATAGTTATAGCCTTAGATTTATGTGTAATTGACATAAAATAGTTTGCTTAAACTTTACAATACGCCTCTTGGGCTTTTCGTTCATAAATTCTATTTGAGCGGGACATCGGCCCAGATCTTTGAACCAGTGGTCATACAATATCTACGTAATAATTCGACACGTGTCCATTCATTTAGCGCACAGAGTCGGTTCTCTCGTACACCTGAGCTACTTTGTTAGAGTAAATTTGTAAAATTTACGCATCTGCAGTATTCGTCAACTCTAGGGAAAATATGTGCGGCCATGTTGAAGGCTGTATAGAGTCACGGAAAATTTCGGAATCGAACTATTGATTGATAGGTGAGGTCGCCTGGACGATGGTGATAACGATAGTGGCCTGAAGATTATACAGTGTCACTGTTGATTGCGAACTCGAGTATATTGTCGTAGACTTTCTTGCATACCTACGACAGCCGAGCTAGATGAGAACAGCGTCCTGATTGCTAACGGATACTACTATACTGTGTGAGCTAGTTGCCAGAAATGCCGATATTTTGCCATTGTCTAATTACTAGACTAGCTAACTCAGTGGTTATCAATGGTTCTCACAGTGCCAACAATCAGGCCACACAGACAGATAGATAGGTAGACAACGACATCAGCATCACGTTTCTGCCGTGGCAATCGTTGTCGAGGCATTGTACAAGTCAACTTCATCTTCTGCTTTAAGCCCCACCACCTGATATATCTCCCCCACTTCAGCTTGCGGCGTCGACATCACCAGCAGCCCTCGATACGTCGTCGTTGACTGGGTTGCTTTCGCTCGTTTGCTCACGTCTAATGGCAGCATCGTCTCAAAGAATGTCTCAGACGCCTCTGTGCATCTGTCTGTGTACTACAACAGCAGCAACTGGTAATGTTAGTCTCTTATAACTGTTATTTGGTATATGTGCTAAGCTACCTGCTGTGGTGACGACGATCTAACAGTAGCCATGTCGTTTCCAGCGTCTAACAACAAAACCGCTAGCTGTTCTGTTGTTATGGTAGGGCGAAATCATGGAACGAGTTGTAATATGAAAGCATAATGATAGCAGCAGCTAGCGGTCGTTGAGTTCTCACTGCTGGAACACAAACCCATAACACATGCTCGTCCCCAGCAATCGGCAATCGGTCGGGCTGCCGTCCCAGGAATGTCTATCTTATTTTGAACAGAGTGCTAGCAATAACAGGTGTAGCAGCAGCAGCAGCACCCCCTAATGGGCTTTTTTCACTTATCGGCTAGCTCTCTTCCAATTTGATCAGTTACCCGTAATACCTCGACGTTTGACCGTTTATCCATCCTCTTCACCACTTCGTACAGCTTCACTGAATGGTTGTTACTGCTTCTGTTGCTGTTCGACGCTTCAATAGATAATCTCCTTCAACATTGCCGAAACAAATCCAGTCATTTTCATGGTGGTCCCGAGAATGGAATTTATTCCATTGTAAGACTAGTAAATAAAAACAACCATAGATATAATAGAGTAGGAAAGAAAACGTGTGAAGGTGGCTAGGGCTGATGAACAGGGATTTTTGCTATTGTTTTTTTTTATATATTCGTGCGTATGTTTCTTGTTTACCGTGTTTTGGACAGACCGGAACGTGCTATGGTTGTGTCTTTCATAGGATCATTCTGATAGTGGCCGTTCCTGAGGCCGTATTTTTTTTGGCCCCATGTGCTTAAAAACATTATTTGCACTTCCTAAAGTGTCTAATATTCGATAGCTAGTACTTATAGTAGGAAGCTGAAAAGTAAATAAGGTCTACTACCCTTATTAAGGCATAGAATGATTCTTGATGGACAATGTAATGGCAGAGGGTTAAGGGGCTGAGATCTCACCGGCATACCGTGGGTAACAGACGTTATCTCAAACCCTTCGTCATGCTTGATTACATACAATCTTTAAATGAAGTCTTAATATTACCTATAATTAGATATTATTATTGCACAATAGGCGTAGCTGCTATCTTTCTCTAATTTTTTAAGGAGTTAAAAGCTACCAGTGGTACCCCGCAATGGGCAGTGTGCTCGTTGAATCTGTACGGACGTATTTCAAATATATTGTTATCAGTGACACTCATCATTAATGATCCTATCCTTCTCGTGCCTTCCATGCTACTCTAGTCCTTCTTTAAGGATGAATCTATCAACTTAAAAGGCGTACATTTATCTCGAGTTGACAAAGTTGTAACTTTCATCTGGTATCATGTCAGCCACAGTATGCCAATATTCGTTAGCATTAGTACTCGTTTTCAAGCATATTCATAGAAGAAATACTGCAGCTACCTTATAGCAAAGATCCGAATGCAGCTCTATACAAAATCAGGCTAATGTTGCCATTCAAATAAATGGCAAGCTTCCGAGAAGTTCTAAATCGACTATGTGTGTTCTTTCCGTGACTGTTTTTCGTTTTCTCCGCACGACCTTAGCATTTTGCTATGTAATCCGATTGGGCCTGCTGACGACAGAGTACGTCGTGCCGCCTCAACCAGCTGACTTGGTATCATGCACATCCACATTAGGTTCCGGCGTTTACTTCCACTATATATAGTCGAATTGCCGAAAAAACAACGAACTTATCCGCGTCTACTGCTCGTAGCTGATCGTAAACAGTTAGTTAATTTCGAATTTGTACACTATTATACGCAAATTCGAGGTTTCTCTTTAAGTCTCCCTAAACGATCTCCCAGATCGTAGCGTGGTCTATCGTGAATGGCTCACCACACGGTAACGCTAAGTCCATTGCCGGAAAGCCGACAGTTTTGAGCAAGATGACAATTATGCGAGCACTTCTCGTTTAAGATGGATCTTGTTGCGTGCATTTGTAGTCACGCCCAGCCCAAATCGCCTTGAGAAATCGGTTACTTATATTATTATTTGAGTCGCGACTTTTTATTGGTGCATTAGAAGAAGCGATCCGAGCGAGAAATGACGAAATTGTATATGAAGGTGTCTTGACCACTTTTTTTTTTTTCCATTTAGTAAATAGCTTTAAACATGACGTATTGACAAAAGTCGAGTTCGGCTTGTTCTGTTTTGCGGCCAAAATGACGCCGGCGGATTTCGAAATTCTGCTCTGTGCTTGTCCGGTCATCTGTCTCAATCAGGTGAACGAATTGAAGCTTAACGAATTATCTAAAGGCCTTTTATTTACCGAAAAAGAATAGGTATATACTCTTTTAACAACTAAATTCCAATTCAAAAAACTGTCATATGTGCATATATCACTGAAGTAATGATGGTGCCCTTTTTCTACATATCATTGGAAAGTGTTCTCTCTTCTATAGAAAATCATTGCGTTTTCAGTGTGTAGTAAACCCGTTGCATCTCGAGTTCAGGTTTCAAAGGTGGTACATTGAGAACGTCTAAAGAAGTGTACTTCTGACGTCTGTCTTATTTTGACTTTTACCGAAGTTAAATAGCTGTCGAAGCAGCTCGAGGCATTTATACCGCATATAGGAAGGACCCTATAGCTCGAAGGGATTTGCTAAATATGAGGATTTAATTTTACCCCTTAAAAATCCACCCCGCCTCCTGGACTTCTATACGAGGTCAATAGAAGTTTGTTCAATGTCAATCAAAGAAAAAAACATTTGTTCATTGGTCGAGAGGGAGACTTGCGAACATTTTAAAATTGTCAGTCATTTAAATTTATGGAATTTTGTTAGAAATTAGGAGTCTGATATGTCACAAACTGGTTGAACGTACAAAAAATACGGCTTCCTATTGACCATCAATATTCAGGTTAGCGCCGGGTAGCGCGCAGGCACAATGACAGATTTCTGCACAGAATTGTTCTATGTTTCTATGCCGATATAAAGTAGAGAAAACTATGGAAATGTATTGAAGTTGCGCCTAATAATGTAATGTTAAATTAAATCGTCGTACCGAGACGACTACGTTTCGCGTTTAATGGGCCTGAAAGGGTTTTGCGTTTTGCGAGATGCTTGAAGAACAAGTTAATTAACAAGGATTTGTAGATAGCCCGGCTACATTGAAGCGATTCTGAAGAAAAGACGTGATAAACGAGGCAAAGTTAAGCTTTTCCATGGTAATGCCAGGCCATGTACGGTAAACATCGTGTAAATTGCCCTGAAAAACTTACTCAAGTGTTTGGTTTACTCAAGTGGTTGTTTTCTATCTGTGATATTCTTTAAACTTTGCGCGTACATACGATTGCTTTTTCCATTTATAGACGAATAGAATCAGTAACCATATATATGATAATGAGGGGTTTTTTCCAAACCTAAGTGGGGTCTTTCCTCAATATCAGACTCAACAAATTTTGTCCATAAAAAACAAATAAATTGATTATGAGATGGGGAAAAT
Organism: Varroa destructor; assembly: GCF_002443255.2. NCBI lineage: Eukaryota > Metazoa > Arthropoda > Arachnida > Mesostigmata > Varroidae > Varroa > Varroa destructor. The sequence continues at coordinate 32,085,280 of NW_019211460.1, read as the reverse complement.
GAAGATCAATGCAAAATAAATTACTCTGTTTCTAGAATTTGAATGAGACGTCGTGTGCTTTGTCAACTGGCAAAAATGTCATTGCTGATATGTTCACTAATATATCAATATATGGGGTGCGGCGCTTTAATCCGGAGTTTATCTTATGCTGTGTTGCGTGCGTTATAAATTTTATCCCTGACGGTCAGAAATATTCAATACAGCCACCATCTACAACGTCACCACTTCAATTTAAAACCTAGAACACTCACTGGCAATTTTCGAAATACTTCCCTTTTATTCCGCAAATAACTCTTCAATAGTAACTCTGCGCCAAGCGGTATTGGTAAATATAAGCTCGGCAAAGTACTGTTTAAATACGCTATACACAAAAAATCGGAAAAAAAAATAGCGGAATTCAATTTTGGACCGATAACAGACCAAAGTTTCCCAAATGTAAATGATAAAAATTTCTACATATTAAAAAAAAAATACACAGAAACGCATAAAGTCTCAAAAAGGCTAACTGTTGGAGCTTATTTCCATGACCCAATTGATACCTTTCCTTTCAAAACGACCACCATTTTCGCTATAAAAAGTCCAAAAATAAATTTTGAGTAAATTATATTGTGGATATTTTCGTCTTTTCTAAGGTTGCGTGAGAACTTGCAATAACTATAATAGCCCATTGATTTCGGACAAAACAAAGTTTTTAGTCCTGTTGACTCTTCGCCCATTAAATAAATTAACTAATTATAATTATCTTTGTGCAAATTCCACAAACGACCAATTGTGTTTCGCCATAGCGAGTTTGTTCTAGAAAACACTATTTTCGCATATATATATATATATATATGACATTTAAATTCGGATAGACTTCGGCAGATCGTTTGCGGGCGTCCGCTTTTTTAACACCAGACTAAAACCAGTTGTTTCTGCAACAAAAAACAACCTCGCTAAAACTATGTTGTTTCTGGAATTTGAGCGAGTATAAGCTAATATCGAATATTTACACGCTGGACGAACCCTCACCGAGAAACTAGCGAAACAAAAAAAACTAAAGATCCGACAGGTACGGTTTGCTATTCAGTGGTCTTATGGACGAGGCAGCAGACAGTCGTCGACTATTTCTAATGGGAAATTTTGTTCTGAGTATGGAGTTCAATGAGTGAGGCATCATGCTACCATGCTTCTTTTCAAAACACGAACTAAAGAAGTTTATCTGCTTATCTGTTATAGAAATTGTTGCGTAAGTGTGCATAGCATAAAGAAGAGCATACATCCTTTAGACATACAAGATGACGTACCGGCACACACAAGCCAACTAGTGTTGCTTGAGAATATAAGTTTATTTTATCCAGACTGGAACACGTTGAATTCCTACGCATCGAGCATCGTCAAGCGAACCTTCAACAAGCCTCAATATGACAATGCTTACTCATTCACTCGTGCTGTCAATAAGGCCTTTGCGGAATCGCGAAGGAAACACCTGAAACAGCCCTCTGAGCTGTTCAGAGCCCAAATGGAGACTGCGATGGGATGCTGGTCATACTGAATAAACATAAATGACACTTTTAGTGCATGTAACGGATTTTGTCAAAATATTTATTTTTATTTAGATGCAGCCTTACGAACAAAGCATACGAAGGAATCCCAAGGAGGTACCGTACCCCGCATATATATGTGGAGTACGATATATATATGGATACATATGAAAAACCGAGTAAACTGTCTCAGCTTTGCTTTACTAAGAGTCATTTACGCCACTCCTGTTGATATGCATTACTACATCTTCGATCACGAAAAGAAACGTACCTGTGTCCTGATTTGATATTCCTGCAAGAGTTAACCTTCATATTAGTATCGTTATTTGAACAGAATTACGCCGACGTTTTTCCGCTCGCATAGATATGGGCTAGGAGGGATTCCATCAAACCACCTACATAATCACTTATATAAGACATACTGCAAAAGCTAACTTCGCGCCCAATATAACTTAAATAAAAAAAATAATCACGATATTTTTCACAGTGGTCAAGATACTTAAAACTAGATGTATGCTTTGTTATTTTCTACAGTAAAACATATGGATGAAAAGTATACGATCTCATAGACAAATCTTTTATGACTGTGTATGTATAGATTTATATCGATGCATTTCGAAGTTACTATACTCCCTGAGATCACGTATTGGTAGTGACCATTTCGAAAGGTTGCGATTTTTCTCTCCATATACAACTCGACATAAAACGAAGATAAAGAGATCATACAAAAAATGTCTACTTCTAGCGTGTTTTTTTTTCTGAAGAAAGTTGCTTAATGAGTAACAAAGTTTCGAGAACTGGTAGAGTTTCTGGTCAACAGACATGGCAGCACCAACAAAGGGGGCCAGTACGCTATATGGGCAATCGGTAAGTTAGCAAGCACGACGATTGGCTCTCTTTGGGTAAGCACGGGGAATTTTTACCAATTTGTGACGTTTTTCTCTGCATTCATTACACGTATTCTGCGCCTGCTGTAAATAGCAGTCCGCTACCACGACGCGGCCAGAACCACCACTTTTATGTTTATGTTAGGGTCGCTGACGCCGTCGTCGCCATTTTTGCCACCTCGTGTGCGGTGATCGCTCTTCTTTACGTTTTTCTAAGGAGAAGGAACATGAGAAGGAAAGGCTGTAGGGGAAAATCAACGACAACGATAATGAAGACGGCAGAGGCGAAAACGAGGACAAGGAGCGTTCGGCGTTGTCTACGTGAAAGCTAAATTTGGCGAAACTAGCGGCATCACTGGTTACTAAGTTTTCGGTATCCCGGAGCCTGTGGGTGTTAAATAAATATATAAGTGCTTTTGTTGTTGGTACTGTTTTATGCCGTTCTGGCGGAAGCGAGAGCTTGTCATGCCTCCTTTGCGCGTTTCCTCCATCGAAAGGCGGAGATCACGGGGTCTTGAATCGTGAATATATGTTGCACTATCATTGCCGCTAGCGCTGTTATCGCACGTGCATGCCCACTGGGTCCCGGGACGAAACAGCGACGGACGTACAACCGTAAATGTCGTGAAATATTTTTCGTGAAATATATCGAAAAAATAGCTCTGATCTTTTAGGGGCTTGTGGGCAATCTTCACGCCATCAAACATGTGACGTAGCAATATCATCTCCCTATTTGTTTTTTTTTTTTGTTTTTCGAGAAGAAAGGATCGATAGGATGATCTATTAAGAAGCACGGCGGCAAAAAAGGAGAACCAAACTCCCATATACTTTAATATTTTTCTTCAAAAAAGATATGTGTTAAGCTTTATAAATAAAATGCGTATATATGACAACAGAATAATATGTCATTTGATCTACATGTAGGCCAATTTTAGAATAAGTGCATTTAACGCGCTTTCACAAGCCCTGAAAAAAGCAACAAACACCCACAGGTTATTTCATCCTTGCGCCTCGGTTTACGCCCCTGGAAGGGGTACCTTACCCGAAGAACTCGAAAAGACTTAGCGCGCTATTCATTTTGGGTTTATTTTTGCCACCTACATACACTTCTACGCAAAAACACAAAAAAAGTACTGGATTTTTAATAAGGTTGACGACGAAACGTGAATGCAACACACACCTCAGCAGGGTTACCGCAAAACATAATTAGCTGAGTTGCTATAAATTAACTGCTAATACAAGAAAGCCAATCCCCTTACTCTTATTAAGCGGTGCATAATAATTTCATTTAAAAGGCTTGCACACATCCATACGCATATAGGTATCTGACTTTATTAGTTATAGGTTGAGGTTCATTTTCTTTGGGAAAAATTTAAACTTCCGCACAGCTGAAATTCTGCAATTGTAAAGACGATAACTATTCTTTTTTTTATTATCATTACGGATAGATAAAGCGGGTTAAAACTGGGTCCAATGTAAAGGAAAAATAAAAATACGTACATACTATGGGTCTGTACATTAATTGAATTACAAAAGTCGCTTGTAAGCTACGGGAATCCTCAAATCATTTTTTTATATATTACACGTACGTTATTTTCAACTGCTCGTAATAAAAATGCTCATAAAAAGATACTTCCCATACAGCAGGTAGAAGCAGTGCCATACAAGGTACCTATTATGAGCTTAGTATTTTTGGATATTAGAAAGGGTTCTGTAGCCTTATAACTCTGCAGGAACTGTGTGATTGTCACAAAACAAGACAACAATGATAGTGAAATGAAGGCGATTAAGGGTTTGTAGCTTTTACGTTGAACGTAACCCTAACACCTAATGGAGAGTACCTCTATGACAAATAAAAGTATCAAAATATATTCCATAGCGGCTGAGTATCGGTGATTACCTGGGTTAAATTAAATCCCACATTATGTGGTGCAACATGTACAGATTCAAACCCCGAAGGCTTTCAACCATTAATCACGATCGGAATAGCTATTGCTACTCGCGCCTGTAGGATGACATGTATCATCTATTTAACTACTTTAATACGTGCATGACTTATCTCATATCTTTTTTCAGATATCGCTGCATCGGGTGGCATATACGATTCTGTGTGTGTGTGTGCGTGCGTGCGTACTTCTTCTGTCTCTAAAATTTGCTTTTCTCGGCCTTCCAAACAACAGAGTAAGCTTTATGATTTTCATTTACCTCTACTACGCTTGTTCGTAGTAATGGGCACCAGTGCAGTAGTCCCGTTTTTCCCCATCTGTCATCTGTTCCGTTCGAGTTAGAAGCATCACCTGATATAAAGGGCAAACACGCAGATAGGATGTTGCAGAACTCCGGTAGTTCAAGCATAAGCGTAACATTTATCATCATGGCCGTAGGCACAATCCGTGAGGGCTAAACGGAACAAACGTGAACGCCAAGTCTCCTCAAGGAGCAGGTCATAGAAAAAACGAGGAGAGAGAAAGAGAGGTATTTTAGCTTCCTCCAAGCATCAGCCCTTTGTGTAGGCCAAGAACCTCCTACTTAACTTGTAGGGAAGAACGGTTCTAATGACTTTTATATCCGTCAACAATTTTCCTGTCGTCTACGCCGAGCGGACCACCGGCGAGCAGAAGATCAACTCACCGTATCATTGTTACATCAACAGTATTTGCGTTTGGTCTATGCTGTGGTATATTGCAACAGTTCGACTATACACATATATATCATAGTGTAATCATGATTAATGATACGTGTTTCATCATTCATTTCCTCTATTTCTCAGCCAATATGCGTCTGTAGGCAAAATGTGTTGTTGGTTTGCCAACGACATAAAAAGTACTGCTGAAATAAAAAAAAAATTAACGAAGATCATAGCGACAGGGGTCGGGGGAGACGTCGAGAGAGCTTTAGCTAACACGCTAAAAAAACAATGAAGACAGTTTACAGGAAGTTCCCATTTTGATACCGAGCATTTTTGCATTAGGTATATCAAAATTCTGCGCTTAAATTTTCTGGCAGTTGCACAATCTGATATGTTTATTCTTGTGCAGAAAAAAATTACTAATTATTTTTATCGCAAGCTTTATTTGTTTTTAGTTTTATGTCAGCTGCTTTCAAATAGATTAACTGATGAACGCCTCCGAAAACTGACGCGATGAATAAGAGTTATGGTTTTTTTTAAATGTATTTTTCCTATATTGAATTTCTGCGCACAGCAATGTATCCAAAGCAACAAAAAGCCTAGCAGGAATATGGCGTTATAAGTCTGGACTTCTTTTTAATAACTTGTTAGCTTTTTACAACAAGCAGAACTAAAGGACAGTAACCGATAAGAGTTCATTTCTCTGACGTAAATTTAACACACGTTGAACAGGTATCATTGGACGTGTTAAGTCGCCAATTCGTTCACGCAGCCTAAAACAAGTATCTCTTAAATGGCCCAAGTGATAGGAAGCCGACTTCGACAGATATGTTCGCATGGAGCATCTTTTTTCATCTCCACAATTTAAGATACATCAAATCAATTGAATTTGGAGCCATCGGTTAAACGTTATGCGTCTACCGGCTGTGTCAAGAAACTAGCATAGTTTTCCTTTCTATCATACCTAGATTGCTTGCCGGCATTTGCAGGTTTTTTCGCCGCGACTGATTCAGTACGGAAGGCGCAAGTATGCGCACCTTGGTGCATGATCATATCACGTATGAAATAAATTTCACCCTCACGATTATTGAAGCAGTTGTCGTTGATGTACTTTGATACAGCTAAACTATCGCCTTGTCTGTGTCTCTTCCTTCTTAGCAACCCAGCTGTCGGCGCAACCTCTATCACATAGAACAATGCGGGCTGGATGAGACACAGACTGCTACCGTTGGCAATTCTAATCTGCCGAGTATTGAATAGGAAGTGCCAGCACCACCTTAGACCGGCTCCTCTGAGGAGAATATTCCTCGGATCTTTGTTTACTAATTTTTCTTTTTGAAGTTCTCGCGACGACTACAAGGATCGGAACTGATGCTATCCTTGACCTAGTTCTCATAAGAGGAACTGGTATGTTCAATTTTGACTGCGCCCTTGCCAGCCATCATGAATCATTTGGCCGTCACCTTCGAAATCGCTAATCGAAGTTCTGGCCCCAGGCGATTGAAGCTCGACCACCATCACACAACTGACTTTGATGTTGAAAATGCGGTTCTAACTAACACTAGCTGGTATCTTTTCTTCAGGTGTGAAACAGGAATAGGAAACCAATACGGAAAACTTGTTGATCTTCTGAAAATTTTAATCGTCTCACGTGTATATCACTATTGATCATCTATGTAAGTCGGATTACTGTTCCATTAGATGAAAAAAGCTATGATAATTTTAAAGTATAATACCTCAAACCAAAGATAGGACTTGCTCGATGTTGCCTGCTGAGCTTTTAAAGGCTTCAATAAGCTTACCTTTGATCAAGTACTTAAGAAATAGAACAAGCCTGATTGAAAGTTGAGTCTCATCCCCGACAACTTATCTTCAATTCTATTTGCACATATAATAAATAAAGCCGACTCCATAATCGTTGCCAGGCTTTTTCGAGGAACGGGTCGTGCCGTCAATCTTTCGACAGAGTATTGTATTTTCGGTTTATTAAAAAGTACAGCGTTCGATTGCTGAGAACTACCGCGCCTTTGCTCAGAAAGCTATATTTTGCCCATATACCCGCTTATCAATGCTCGCCTAAAGCCTTGGATCAAAATTAACATCAGTTTACCCGAGAAAAGGTCAATCTGCATTCAGTTACTAAAGGTTACCTATGGGCACCCACCAGCTAGAAATCATCATAATACACTCCATCGTGTTTATTTTAATTTTTCCCGTAAGTATGACAATGCGCGGCACGGCCTATCAATCTCAACGAGGTCTGCTCTCGGCGTGGGTCCATGGGTAGCAAATATGTGCTGTGCCTATATAACAGATAGCTGTTTCGAGTGCAAACTGAAGACTCTCGGTTATACGCAAGGCCTCGGTGGGGACTATCTTCCATTTAATCTCCCATCCATGCTATCCATCATATTCAATATCTCGAGCTACCAAAGATGTAGCACACACTGACGACCTAAAAATCAGATGTTCTTGCCTTTCAAATAGATGGTGACTAGGTATTGTGTATACCAACATATAAACCTTAGACATCGATCTTAACGCCGATTTTAAGCTTGAAAACCGTTTAAAACTGTTTAAGGGCAGCATTACGACTATGCAACGTTATACTAGAAGTTTTACAAAACTCGAAGCCTTACTTGCAACGCCCTAATTGCTTCTTAATGGCTGATTTACTCACAAACATCGTCACCATTTCATCGTAAGAATTGAGGCACCGTACATATTCAACACTATCTTTTAAATCAAATAGCTGCAAAGCATTGCATCTTTTCAATAAGAAAATTACTTATGCCACATGGAAACAATCCTCTTAGCAATTTTTATGAGATTAAGAAAAATAATTTGCCTGTCAGTACAAGTGTGTTTGTCGGTGCTTAGAAATAGCCATCTTTAACGGTCTTGCAACAATTAGCTTTGATGGCGCGTGGCAAGATTGTTCTACTAAGAGCCCGTCTACTGCAATTATATAGTATATACATTGTGAACTCTTCGAATAGAAAAGACTGCGTTGTAGTATGTAAAACAATTAGTCCTTCGTATTGAAAGAGCTTGATTACTCGGGCGTAAGTAACCTATTGTGTGAATAATTAATTTCATTGTTTGTAAAACGCACATTTGTCAAGGCAGTTTATAGTGCAGAAGGGAAATGACGATACTATGCATTACTACATCAGTGTTTTTTCTCTAAAATGACAGCCTCAAAACCTATTTTCCTATATACTAAGCTTTTGTGAACCATTGTCCAGGTTGTAGAAAGACCAATGAATATACTGGAAAACGATTTTGACAGATTTATTGCATGAGCGCGCTTGTCGTTTATTTACGAAACAACAGCGCATTCGAGTCACGTCCTGTCAGTCGCGGTCATTTCCGTACTGCTTAAGTGATGTTATTACACTAGAATAGGTTTCAATAACAACCGTAACAATAACAAGGATCAAAAAGATATCAATAAATACAATAATTTCATCCGCGTCGACGACCTCGCCAAGATGCCCCCGCCCTATTTCTCTGCATTGTACACAAACACCTCTCTCTATTCGTATAGCTTCTTTTGAACAGTTTTTGTTTCGCAGCTGCATTTCCCCTCCGCTAGGATTCCTTCCGCGAGCCTTTTAGTAGGGCCCCAAACTACTGCTGCTGGCGTCGTCCCTGTCGATGATGATAGCTGATGCTACTGGCGCTTGGTGTATGTTATTAAAAGCAGGTCCGTACTCGAACGAAACAATGCTCTACACTCCGGTGATTTCCAGCGTTGTTCTTCTTTTTCGCCTTTTTCCTCGTGCGAAACGCCAGACGCGTTTCTCCAATGTTGTCATGTTGGTTCCCTATACAGAGATGGAGCTGGATGGGGCGACGTAGGGGACCAACGGCCAGCAAAAGATATAGGCACAGAAAAACACTAAAAAAGACGTTAAGCAGCGATGTATTTCGCATGCTCCGAGCATCCTATCATCGTACGTAGTTCTATGTGTAAGCCATCCTTAGCTATAAATTTGTCGAAATGGAATAATATAGGGGCCCCGATCGACGTCGCCGCGCTGAGCAATAACCACTATACACTGAGAGCTCCTGCCATGAAAGTAGCAGACATGTTGAGAAAAAGCGGGGGCTTAAGCAGACGACGAAAAAATTGTTCTAGAGAGAACAGATCAGAAATCGACAGAGAAGGGAAAACGTTTCATTTTTTTTGTAATGACACAATAGGAGTTTGAGAGCTTTGCCCTTAACTGGATGATGTCGCAACTTGCTCCTAAATTCTTCAGACTCTATCAACCCGATTTTCTCTGACTTCCGATGGGCAACAAACGGGTAGATGGGAACGTCCTTTATCGATGGCGCACTCATTTTTCGCGGGAAATAGGCCAAAGTAACGTGTTATGATCGAGAAGTGTTTGGTGTACTCTTTGTTTGGTGCATTCTTTCCTTTTGACCCAAAAAGGACACATTTTATTGAATGCTGAAATGAGATCAGAGGCCGTGAACTTAATTGGGTTGTGGTACGAGATCTGAAATACTCGTACATTCGTTTGCATAGTTGGGATATGTCCGTGCTTCCTGTGGTAAAGCTATCACGACTTTATTTGAATAATAACATACAGTAATAATGTTCGGAAACCAATTTTTAGGATAAAAAGCATATAACTGTTCTTCGGAATGTAAGGCATGTAAGCGTGTGTCTAACGTTAGAAAGGCGACAAAAACCTAGAGCTGACAAGTAACCAGGATGGCCAAGAGGTAACTAGCCACATTAACAACCGCGTGCATCGATACAACCGCTCATAAGTAAAACACACGCATATAATTAAGTGATATCAAGTTGTACTTTCTTAAATTAAAAGTTAAATTTTTGTTTAACTGTTTGTATTAATTGGATGCACCTTTTTTAATAGGATTAGCTGATTTGTCTTGCAAATAAAAGGAAACTCTAATATTTCACAGAGAAACTACTCTTACGTCTGAAAAATGTTTCTCTGCTCCATTACGTACAGCTGTTGCGTGTTTTGTCAACACTAATTATCCATCGTATTACTTATTCGGTTGTTCGTAGACGTCATCTTTGTAAACTAGTGATACTGGATCATACTGACACAACACTACGACACATAGGCAGGTCTAAAAATGCTATCTAATGCGAGCCTCACCATCTTTTCGCCAGCCATCTAATAATGTATGGGCACTGCTGATTAATGATTTTTTTTAGAGGAAGTTGCAAGTTGTAAGACCTGATTGCTTTATTCTATATACTGACTAGAACGTAAGGCACAAGAGGATGTGCCCTTTGTACGATCTCAGTTTGCGGAGCATTACAACAACGCGTTGACTTCCCAAATTTCAGGGAAGTACTTTCAGGACATGTGGACGATCTTGGGAAAGGGCAAGGCGTTTTCGATGATGAGACACATTGAATAGGCAACTAATTCAGCCGAAGTATACTCCTGAAAAATATCTCTATGATTACGAAAGCGTTACGAAGTGAGTAGGCCGACAAATATATGGCTGCGCTACTGCGTCGAAGAAGCAACAACGACTGAGCGTCGAGTGTGTGCGTAGCTTTACATCTTAACTTAATTGTATTCGACAAGTCTCATCTTCACAGTTCTTCAAAAAGCCGTAAACTTCGTTCACTTTTCCTCGTGTTTTATTTCACTTATTTTTATTTAGACGTCAGTTTTATTTAGAATTTGTTATTAACATAAAAATTATTGGACACATTCATCCAACTTGGCACTAATTTAACTATTAACTACTATAGAAGGTTTTCCTTGGCATAAGTTGAGTTCATTTTAAAAGATTTAATTTTCCGGTTATGGTGTTCGCTGATCTCTGCTACAGAATGAACAATTTTGAATTAGACCGGCCAGGGCAATCATGGCAGTCATCATGGAATGTATTCAAGGTTTAAAAAATGGTATAGTAAACGATCGTATTATTAAAGGTATTGTAAAAGTGTAATAATAATGGGCTCTTGTGGAGCTGAAGCTTACTTACTTTTATATACTTAATATTATTTGTTCATACCTTCCATAGGGTCTGCGTCAGGTCAAGTTTTACATCTCAATTAGAGTAATTTTATAACTAGAGTTATGCTACCTGTGAGAGAACGACAAACGCTTGACAAACAAGATTTTTCCTGTTCAAAAATTCCCGCTTCTACGTAATTGCTCGTAATTTTCTTGGCTGGTATATTTCCTCGGTATGAATAAGGACTATGCTTCGGGCTGCGACGTTAGAAAGATGAATTTAAGTTTGAATTGATTGAATATAGCGGTTATGCAAGAGGCACGAGCTTCCACACACAAACACGTAGCGAAGCTCGAGCAGCGTCTATACCGTGACGATGCAATATGCTTTCGAAGCATACGCCTTTTGACGTATCGATTAAAATAGGTACTACGTTTCACTGCGTTGATATAATCGCAAAATAGGCGTACATTTTAAATGTTTGGTTTCAATAGGTCTAGTCTGATTTTGTCCAACATTTAAATCGTCTTTTCGTAATTAAGATAAATAGGCTACTATAGTTGAATGTCAGTAGTGAATGGTATAGCCATTGAACAACCAGGGATAAGTTCCTTTAAACTGTTTCGTTGTTGATTGTCACTATGGTGGCACTTTTTTAGTAAAGCAAGGACGACATTGAAGCCCTCTGTTGTATAACGAATACCTTTTCAGTTACATAACAGGTATAAATGTCGTGGTGAAAATTCCAGTACAAATATACATTTGAGGTAAAGTACCTCATACACTCATACATAAAGTAACTCCTATTCAGGATTCGTCAAAGTAATACCACACATTTAAATCTTGCCAATGTGTTCTTTTGTCTCACTGGCTATGACTCGATATGAAGTGAAAATTTCCCTCCGGTTCGTGCTAAAGTAGGCCAAGAGGCGAAACGTTTTACGAGTCTACTCGGTGATTGTCCTTTTGTAACGAAACTGTTATGCGAAGGTTATATACCGACTAGTTTCGTATCTGTCCATCGGCACTTAAGGAACAGTTTAGGTTAAGGCTATTTCTGTAATAAACACATCGCATAGTACCGTTTTCTATCCCGTCATAGTAGCGTCTATCTAGAGATGTGGGGCCTCGTCTGTACTTATCTAATATGCGGTATCGTAACATTTCATCGCGCCTAGTAGACACTTCACCCTCAACTCGCAATAAATTTTCCGGCGCAATTAACTTCCTTATAATTAAACAGGCGTCACTTTAGCGTCGACGGATCTTTGTAACTTGAGGAAGAAACGTACAACATGCGTAAATGTCATCAATGACAATCATAGTCGCTGACAAACAGACTTGATAAGCAGCCGTATTATAACGTCTGTTTGGAATGAAAAATGGGACACAAAAAATAGTCCAAGAAAAAAAAACAAAAAGATAAACACTACATGATTTAGTAACATGGAATATATACCGCACTGCAAGCTTCCCATTAGTCAAAAGAAATAATAAAATAGTTGCCCCCAGAAACATACACACGCCCATCCGTTATCAGAGTACAGGTTATGAATCGAGGATTAGCGATCGCCAGCATTGTCGATAGCTTCGACGCTTACTTGTATGGACAAGTAAGCGGCCTTGCAGTCCAGTAGTTCCTATCTCTCGTCTATAGTCCATAGGTCGTATAAAGCGAGTATCTGATCAATGAACGTTCTTCTTATATGAACGCTTCCAGATAAGTGAACGTCTATACAGACAACATAGAAAAATTTTACACACAGGCTGTCGCTGAAGCGATCTGCGATTCTATGAACTTATCAAAAATTATCGGATTTGTATGTATATAAAAACTATAAACAATCAACCACAAAGCAAGTAGATACGGACCATTTTATTAAGGTTAACTTCTGGTGCAATTTAAGCAACACAATGAATTACGATACCACAATATAAAGATCGACCTCGTCGATCATATCATTTCACTGGGCCTGGCTAGCAGTTATTGTTAGTGTATTCGATAGAATATGAGACCGACGATGGAACAATTAACAAAAAATGTACCGGACTTACTACTACTACCACCTCTATTACACACATCCAATCATTGACTTCCTATTCCCACTTCAACTTTACCATGAAACCTCGTTATAAACACAGGGAGCGTATCAAAACACACGATTAGTTTGTTCACATTGGAGAAGATAAAGAATCCCATATTTTTTTTTCACGCTTTTCTAGTTCCAGTTTCAGTGAACGGAATACAAGCTCTGTTACACGGCCTACCAAATGCTGAGACCATCCACCACCCCATACACACACAAACATACACGTATATATCTGTCTGTGTCCATATCAATATATTATCTGTTTGTTTCGACGATATTTCACGAATTGTTAAGTTGTAAGTTTAATTATCCTCTTTAGATAGTTGCAGACGTCGACGCAAGTCATTGCATAGAGAGGCTCGTGACGCTCCCGCCCCTTAGCCGCCGGCCCTCGCTTCAGAATGCGCAGATACATGGCTGATAATCATAGCACTGTTAACTGTTGCTATCAGCGACAATGAGAAAAAGGAATGGGACTCTTACGCTGATGGACGATTAGGTACCGGGCGAGTTACATTACAACCAGCGACAGGCAGCATTAGCCAGTCTACGCGACGCTAGACCCTTTCCAGCGGATTGCGGTTATGTGCTGTCATGAGACCATACTACTTACGAAACGTCACCGGTGCCCGCAGAAGCAAATTGTGTTTATTTGACGAAAAGCACAAGTCAAGGACGCCCCACTTTAAAAACTCCTGCAGATTTTTCAGCTCGACAACACCATGTTTCCCGCATAACACCCCAGCTGTATTAATTTTGGATGGAACAATCGTTATAAACGGTACATGCAAAACGTGAGCTAATATGCGAGATACGCATTATATATATATATACGCAGTACATATATATATATATATATATATACTTGTTTGGTGCTTGAATAACGAATCCGAGAAGTGCGAAAAGGGTAACTCTTTTTAGGTCCGAATAAAAAAATATTTTAGATTTTTGTTGGCGAATTGAAGGACGGCAGGTTGACATCTTAAAAAAAACAGAGATAACTGTCTACCGTCATGAACAAAATGCCTGTAACGTTTTATTATGGGCTGGTTTCCAGAAAACTCTAAGAAGAGGCAGAAAAAAATCGGGGCGCCGCACGTGGATCAAGTTTCTGAAGTTCTTAAATCCATAACTTCTTCGTATTTCCTTTGCTGTGTCCACAAAGTACATGAAGAAAAAAGAATTATATGGGAGAACAATAAACAACAAAGCAGACAAGTCAATATCCGCCTTTTCGAAATAGTTCAGTGCAAGTATCATCCGATCAATGCGCCACAAGGCTATATTTAAATATTGAGTGACCATGTGGCAAATTTACCGGACCATCAAGATGTTTTTAAAGAACTGATACTGTCAATAAATTTATTTCAAGTCAGTGTATATGTAGCAAGGGCTTGTAAACGGACCTGTGGAGTGCAGTGCGTCAGTCGAATCAACCTAACCATTGCCTAATCTGCATGGAAAATATTACAGAAGTACTTACTAGGTTTTGACGGCTAAAATCACAATAGTCTATTGCAGAATGGTCAATTATACACAGTTTCCTTCAATATCCTGCTGCGGAGCATAACATTACGTCACGAATGTATGAGAATGGCGCGATAGACATCAAGACCTATCGCAAAAGAAATTCGCTACCATCTAATTACAAGTCATCTACCTAGTCGGGAACAAAATAATGCTTATTTACTGAAAGTGCGGTTGGATTTGCTTAATTTACCAGCGTGACACGTAGAAGGAATTGTGTCGGACGATCAGTATAAACAGACGCCATGTTTGACAACTCGACACAAACGTTTAAAAGAAGGACGTATTCTAATTAGAAAGCTAACGAGAGAAACAGCCACGAAGCAGTAGAGCTGCCATTTTTCAAGAATAGAGGTGTACCCTTCTCTGTTATACGTAATGATCTCTATATTTCTAGTTTTACGTTCAGTATCGCCATTAGGGGGCATTCCATCGAACAGACGGCTGGTTCCCAGCACGAAACGACGAAGTGTGTCTGTCCAGGCTAGGACCCTACGCGTTCCTAAGGCTAGCAGGGAAATACGTTGTCCACTAAGCTATCACAAGAACCTAAAAATAATAGTTTAAGAGACCATAACTGAACAATCCGCCGGATTTAAGGCGTACAAACGAGTCATTCGTGTCCGGTTCTTTACGCGGAAATCCTCCACAAATATCATAACAGAAAAAAAAAAACATTAAAATATTAGACCAGTATTTGTCTCTCTTTTTTTTTTTTACGAATTTTTACAACTACCACAAGCGTTTACGTACAGCTCACTAGACACGTTTGATATGATATTCGATTGCGGCGGTGCTCGGATGTGATGGACCGCATAAGTTCCTCTGTCTGTCCGTCTATCTGTTAATTTATCTGTGTTTTTGACGTAAGTGTATTACCACTATATCATCCCTATATAAATACTGCGTCGACGGAAATAAAACGACTCAAGCAGCAGCAACAGTGACACTTTCCACTTTTACTAGTCGTGTACTTTGTTGCTATCGCTATTATTAGTTAATTAATCATGCGTCGCGGCTATCAAAAAAACCACCGAAGTAATTTCAATACATCTCCTTAAGAGAGCTCTAGATGTAATTTCTGCCATTTCATAGATCAGACACACACATTGTATAGATATATGTGTGTACTCCTTCAGAGCTAAAGGGAGCTACGGTTAGATGTATTCACTAGTCAAATCTTAATCCGTTTGCAGACATTTAGCCTAACGCGCGGGGCAAACGTGAAGCGATCAGAAGAAGAGCTAACGCGATTGAACCAGGCTGAACGTCAAAGCTCACACCGAGCGACATTATCCTCCTGCTAATTCTAATCGTGACTAATAGTTTCCGATAGAGTACCGGATCTAAATCTAACTGGAATCAGATTGACGTGTTCTACAAATTGCGGTATATCAAGGCCCTGTTTAAAGACCATTACTAAGTTGCAACATTCAGGCAGCAATCCGAAATCCTTGCCCTGTGTATACCCTCTAATAGAGGCTAATAAATAGAAACTTGATGTAAGACCCAGTACATGTTCAGTATGTTGGGTAAACAGCTACTCCGGGGTTTGAGCGTTCGTTCGAAGGAAATTCAAATAATACTCCAGACCAGCCACGCCATGCTGCGTTCAGGTAACTGAACGGTATTGAAGTAAAGTACTTCGATAACAGCTGCACCAAACATGCATAGGATGCGAAATGCTACTTGTTCGATATGAAATCTCCATTATACAGAACGAAAAGGGCTCTTAGGGTGCAACAGACATTTCTATAAACTCCTAGCTATA
Source organism: Varroa destructor (assembly GCF_002443255.2). NCBI lineage: Eukaryota > Metazoa > Arthropoda > Arachnida > Mesostigmata > Varroidae > Varroa > Varroa destructor. The sequence goes on along the minus strand of NW_019211460.1, from coordinate 32,068,886 downwards.
AACTGTATCGTCTTTTTTTGCAGACAGACAGTGCAGACGCTTTATAAACAAAGCCCGACAATTTGAACAATACAATCCTGACCCTGATATTTGTTGTTCTCTGAAGTGCTTCGCTTGCCTGATGGATATTGATTGAAAAATGATTTCGCCATTCTAGCTAGAAAACATTAGGATAAACGTAAACGTTTCCTTTTCGTTTAGGTGCTAAGGGCGCATCTCTGCTTGCCACGTATATTGGTATAATGTAATGTTAGGACACCATTAGTGTTCGCCTAGATAACAGATATAACAACTAGGGAACACAAGAATAGAGAATTTGGTAGATGCGCAGTGGATATTTTGTTCGATTTTTTCGGTTAATAATGACTCGCTCGGTTTACTGTGCAAAGCTTTCGTTATTTACTACTGGTCGAAAGTATGTAATGTATTTTCTTGTCCTGATAGGTACATTTTTCGTATAGGCAATACTGAAACTGGCTGAAATAGTTGTGCTGAAATAATCTGTTCTTGGGAGCGTACCCAAACTATTATTGTTTGAAGTGTGAATGATAGGAGCCTTTTGGCGACTCCAAATCGAAAGCAGTTACATTATAATCGATCGTTGCTAACTCGGTTGTTTATAATCTAGTGTTTTACTTATTGTTAAATCTAGTTTATTTAACGCGCGAACGAGCGGATGGAACATCAGTCACACTTTGCCTTTTCTCTCTATGCCTGCGATGACTGCAGCAAACGTGGCCCTCGATGAGTTGTCCCTAAACCTCGCTATGGTGCTTCATTGTGCCGCTTGGGTGCGCTGATACAGCATTACTAGTGGTCCCTGGGTGTAGCAGTATGACCGTATCGGGTTGGGTTCCGTTCGACTGTTTCAGTTATCTCAGTCTACTAGCCGGCCAAACGCATTGCAGAGTTTTGCCTTAAGGTCTGCCGGACAGAGCTGGTTATTTGCTGCCGTTATCGGCATGTCGTTGTGCAACTATCTCGTCCATGTGACCATGCCGCAGTACGGTTTCTGGCTAAGGGGCAGTAGGAAGCTAGCAATGACTGCGATTCTGGCGATGATGACGATCACGAGGATGACGAAAAAGAAAGGCGTGTGGCATTGACTAACTGGGGAGACCGGGGTGTGTGTGTTTATGTATGCGCATGTGTCGAAATGAGAAGAGAAATCCAGGTATAGAGACGGAAAGACGCACAGTTCAAGATAGATAAGTAGCAAGAGGTGGGAAAGAGAGGGAGAGACACAAAAAGCACTTTGAAACACCAGCCAAGAAGTCAGCCATAGTATCAGCCGCGCCGGCAGTACCTATGGAACCTAAAAATTGTGTCTACTTTAAGCCTAGTCTCATCTAGTCTGGTTGCCAGCCCCTCCGTTCCAGCTGTAGTAACAGCAATATAGAGGTATGGTATATAGCGAACGCAATATATCATTCCTCGCACGAGGCAGTTTCGAATTGCCTTCCTCGGAGAAAGTGACCAGACATTTTGATGATGATCTTTCGTCCCCATGTCCATTTCCGATGCCGTTGTTGCTGCCGCTACCCTGTTACTTTCTATATTGCGTCATCCGGTTAATTCCTGTATCTTCCATCAGGCCCAATGGTGCTAGCATATCGAAACTCATAAAAAGACAATCGGAGGGATCGAGGCGACTGCATCCAGAGTTCCACAGAATCCACAATTTGAGCTAACCGTTCTTGTTGCTACAGCTGGAACGAGGTTTCAATAGATACAGCATGAGCTTATTGGCGCTCGTTGCCAAGTGAGCACTTACAAGGGCGTTGCCACATTCGAGCGCGTGGGCCAAAAATCTCTCATCAGCTCTTGTCAGTTATCGCACTCCTTTTGTATAATAGAGCGGTCACTGGAAACGCCTGTTACGTTTGGCAGCACAGAAATAGGACTGGCTTGCGACGCGGTCTTGACGCCTCAGAGGTAGAGGACAAGAATTTACGTTATACTCGCTTGTCTATACATGGATACTTGGATAAAATGTCAAGCGGAAAATTGCATTCCGGACTTTCTCTATGACCGAACAGGGCTAATGGACGGGCTGGACAAGGTAGAATACAATATATATCAAATTTTTTACACTTTTTTTTTGTTAATTTTTTTTTAAAGACGATGCGTAGGTAAACATGCTTTGACTGGATAACGTAATTTTTTCTCACTTACTTCTATTTTACTATTAACAGCCTAGATTTTCAGTGGTCTTATTTTCTATCTATTTTTTTTTGGCAATCGAGCCGCTTGGACAAGAAGATTCTTTGGCCGGAAGACAACTTCAGCATCTCGATCATGCTTGACCTTTGGAACGACAGCGTTGCTATCATGGGATGGTTTACCACCATCCATCGCTTGCTTCTCTAATTCGAGCTGCGTATAAGCGATGAAGCAGAGTATAGGTAAACTGTAAGAACCGGAGTTCAGCACTTCGATAATATACCTAACTGAGTTCTGCTAGCTGCTAAATAGCACTATTGAGCTAGAAGCATTGTAACTAACAAGCAAGTAATAATAAGTAAGCATCTAATAACGTTTCTTTTGAGGATGTACGGCTACATTGCCTATTTCTTCTATATTTAATTGCTAGCCACCATGTCACAATGAAAGATAAAAGGCTTTGCGACAAAAACAGTACAAACAGAAATTGACCTTGACCGAAACGAAGACGGCCAACAGCTTAACGGTTCTCTCCGATTTCGAGTGAAGCATTACCGATACAGCCTTGACAGATGCCAATTCTGTGTGAATGATGAATTAACATCTTTCAAGACATATTTTTCGTTTGAGCAAACGCTTCACCGTAATTTTCTGTTTAATCTAGATTTATCGATCAATCGATGTGGGGTGTGCTTTTTATGACAAAACGGCCTAATGATAAACGCACCAAAATACACTCGCGCCAAGGTATTACCATGCAAGCGGACGCGCATGCGAAGACTGTGTGTCCCAGCTCGGAGCGCAGACCCCCCCCCCCCCGTTCCTTTCGAGTATCGTCGAATGATTTACCACGTGTCAAACTTTAGGCGTATGGATAGGGATCCTTGACGATTACAAGTCGTACGAAAACAGCCCTTAAGCCATATACCGCAGTTACGACACACAACAATGGATGCCGATCTCGATTCTTTTCACTTCGTCTTTATGCCGCATAAATTTGATAAGTTGAAAAGCGCCTGTGTCGTACGTTTGTGTGCCGTCGAGGTCTAATCTTGCTTTGTCCTGATCTATCGCAGACACTCATGTTACTTTGTTGGGTCAGCGTTGCTGTTACTTTCGTTATCGTTATCGTTATCATCGTTGATTTTGGCTAAGTCTAGCTGTTGGTGTGTGGCGGAGGCGGGTAAAAAGCGCATCTGTCTTAGTGATTTCGTATTGTCTTCAGAGTCCGACGTGGAACGACATCGCTGATAAGCTAAGCAAAACAAAAAAAAAAAAACAACTGAGAAGGGGGTGTTCTAAATGAGCTACCAACACTGCCCACCCGCACACAGGCAGCAGTAGCGGCCGCATGAGGCGTAGCAGAAGCAGTGAAAACAACTGTTTTTCTGTATCCATAATGTCTGTCTTCTGCCGCCTGTTTCACATGTCATATACAGCCCTGGAACGCCCGGCGTATAGTCTCTCATTACTTCTACACATACTTCATCACCACTTCTCCTGTGTCTGATGACTGCCATTATCATAATTAGCATCTCGCTGATCCGGAGAGAGCAATTTACAACCCTATAAATGCTCGCGGATCACGCCCCATCGACCACACGCACACACGTAAGCGGGCGGACATGTGTGTAGAATAGCGTCGACATGGCGTTTCCATAATGGCGTTGGTAGAGAACGCGGGGTGAAGCTTGACGAGTCTTTGTTATATGGAAATTTGCTCTTATTGATGATAACACTGCAGCGATAAGAAAAAGGAACTTCCAATGGTAACACTCATCAACACTTAGCATAGAATATGGGGCTAGGCCCTACTTTGTCCTATCGATAACAGAAGTGAATTCGGATAGATTGGCAGTAAACTCCTTATTTTAGTCACCACTGCTACTAGTGGCTTGGTAGTTTCCTTTAGAACCCAGTCAACTTGTTATCGATATGTGTCATCAGCGCCTGAAAGCACTGCTTTTGAAACACACCTTACAGATTTCATTCTAAACATGACTGTAACATGACTTCATTTCATTGTCAATAAGCTATAATTATATATATATATAATAGATGTTGCTTTTTTATTGCTAATTCTCTTCATTAACGTGCAAGAAAGTGACTAGTCTGACGTGCCCGCAGGCGTCCGTCTATGAAAACGATAAGTATAAAATCGAGTTTATACACAACTGTATTAAACATATACTTTTTATGCTTAGGTAGACATTTTTTCAGGTACGGACAATAAAAGTAATCTTGAAACAAATTACAAGGTATACTCATTTGAGGTCGGTTAGTTCCGGCTTTTTGTAGTTCACTCCATAGACCAAGGAAAACGCACGTAGATTTTATGATTATCTCCCAAATAAAAATACCGTAATAGCTACTACTCTAGAGATCAACCGCTGAACCATTAATTCGCCCAGTTTAAAGCGTGTAATTTTAATTATTACAATGGAAATTTGCAGTTATCACCTTCTGTGCCTAGTACGTCTGTACAACTCGTCTAAAAATGCATCACACTTGGTTTGTCTCTCATGTTTTTTTTGGGCTACTATAATTAAATTAAAACGTTTTTTATTTTACGCCTGATATGAGTTCGCCTTACGACGATTCAACGGGAAAGCCTAGGTTTGCCAACGTCAACGTGTATTGAACAAGATCTCCTTAAAATTCCCGGCGAAATCATCTACAACTTTTGCTCGCGTGGCAGGTCGCTTCTAAGAGATGATTGAATCATTAGGCGGGGTCGAGCTATTTCGGTGGACGCCAAAACGAAAAACGTAACCCCAGTACCTTCCAAATCGCGTATACAGTTTTGCCTCTGTGACCACTTGAAGTTTCCAAATTTATCTCATGGGGAGCTTTACTGGAGCTCAAAGAGGAGCGGAACAAGCAAGTACAGGGTACTTATAAGAATCGATAGGTAAGGGTGCAAACGAGAAATTCGTTCTGCCGCTGTAAAAACGCTTCTTGAGCAAACCAACGGTCATTTCGGCCGGTCGCTGAGAAATTAGAAAGGACCTTCTATACCGCATTTAGAAGAATTGTCCTCGAAAAGCCTCTGTCTGATTTTGATAATATAAAACTTAGACCTAAGGCGAACAATTCAAGCTGGTTTTTCCGCCACCTCATTGAACTTAGCCGCCAAAAGACGCATAAACCCACCTTTGCGACTTTCCAATCAATCCTGAAGTCCTAACAATGGATGATTGTTCGCTGATTTGCACTGCTTTTGTTTTCACCATATAGGAACTTGATTCTGTCTTCTTGGGCAGTTGCGGCCGGTAAAATGTTGACTTTGGGTGAGCAAGAAAGTTGGTAATTCGGTGAGAACTTGCCTGGCACGACGACATGACACAGACAATAGCTGACGCATATTTGTCAATACTTCAAAAAGAAACCTATTGCTCTCGTCGTTGTGGGCATGTTGTTTTATTCGAATATCAGATATATGCTGACTACTACCACTTAAAGCAGCTTGCGAAAATGTTTGTCTGACCACCCCGCGCATGAATATTATATTGCTTATATTTTTCGACACTCCTAGTGCGTATATGCTTACATTATAGTACGTTTTTCTCTTGGTTCATTTCTGTTCTTTTGGTGATTCCAGTTGTATGCGCTAGCGGGACCATTTTCGCTTTTACGACGATGGTAACTTGCCATCATTAGAGTCTCAGTTCATTTGGCCTACTGTTGGCCGTTTAAGCTGCTTAATTATACAGTTTGTTCATTGGTTATCGTTGTAAAATAGTATAGCAATGTGCAAATGCCTAGATCCACCTACATCTTTTTCTAACACTCCTTCGCTATTAGTCCTATTCCTCGTTTCAGTTTTTGTTGTTCCTACCTTCGATTAGCAGCCGACTCGTGTGGCCGAGTCAATTGTCCTAGCATCCACTCAACTGTCATCGCAAGCAACGCGTCACAGCGAAGCGGTTTTTCGTCGCTTCGCTCTCTCTCTCTCTCTCTCTCTCTCTTCCTCTTGCGTCTTCCTGAATAGTAATAATCTCCCTATTTCTTTTATTATCGCATTCTGAAGGGTCGAGAAAAAAATCATATTCTTCAGGTTCTTCATGTGCAAATTCTTCCTCAGGGCCTCCTAAAAGACGCTATCTAGACTTGGAAACCCGCAGCTGCGGCTGCGACTACTACCGTCACCGCAAACCGCCGCTATCGCTTTCTACAGCTTTTTAAAAAACAGATCTTTTGTTCTTATCGGACACACACGTGCGCGCTCACAGTTGCCCACGCGAACGCAAGAACTTCTTCCAGTGGCGTTGAAGTTCAGGCCTGACACAGCGGCTAGGTTAATTCCCTTTTGCCAAGACGAGCAACGGTACCGCGATGATGAAGTCGATTATGATCTGTTCATTATTTAGATTTTTTTTTTTTTTGTCAAGAGCGTCTGGGATCTGTTCAGTTGTTTCTTTCCACTCTTCGACCATTCTATCCTAGTAGTGCCTACCAATGAAGCAGAACCCGCTTATTATAGTGAGCATAGGTAAAGCCTATGGGATGGAACTAAGCAACGATCCTGCCCATTCCCATGCGGATTTCTTTAATCATAACGCTTACATAGGTGTACAACATTCGTCATTATTGTCTTGTTTATATAGCACACTGAAATAAATATATATATATATTTGTATTTCCAGCAGTTCAATATCTAAAGGTATCCATCTCCAAAACATCTCTTTCCTTTTTAATATAAACGAATTTCTGCGCAATTTGATCTTTGCCATTAGGACATCATGTCAAAATCGCGCGGTATATTCGATATAAGATTTGTACATGAACAATACTAGTTTGATCAGGATTGTCAAACAGAGTCCTACTAACACTTTAAAACACGCCGTGTACATACTCGTAAACATCTGAAATCAATTTTTCCCGGATATTTTTTCATTATAACAACTATCTGACCCGTTTCCGTATAGAGATCCGCATCTGTTTCTCACAGCTGATCCGATAACGTATGAAAAATTCGCTTGCTTCAGCTACTTTTCCGCCGATTAATAGATACCACGTTCTAGCATTTCAAGTTAATTTGTATGACATATTGCATGTTCTATATATTTGTGTACGAGAGCAGGCACAAAGTATGAGCCTGTGCATGTTAAAGGTCAGCAACCTACAAGTCCAAAGGCCATCCTGTATTCTATTGACTGGTAATGAGGTGCAAGACTGAACAGATTGGTTGTTGAGAAAGCGTAGCTTATTTTTCTTGCTAAATATTTTAGTTATATTTGCTTGGTACTATGAATCTCGTTGGGTCGACGTTTAAAAACTAACACTTAATGCTAGTAGATGTGCTAAAGTCTCTGAAGTGCCTTTATTGTAGTTTCAGGTAGAGCGGCTTGAAAATTTCTGATGGTGAAGCTTAGATTGACGCGCGTTTGGTGGGATTGGAAAAGAATCATGCATTATGAGTCTAACAAAACAATTGTTTCGGACATCTACTGTCGACAGCCGGCAGGACTACGGAAAGCCATTGAAAACAATCACAATGCCAGGCTTAAACCTCTTTTAGCTATTCGGCACCAGCGTTGACCCTGTGCCATCAAACCATTTGTTTCGACCTCTGCAAAACTTCTTTAATCCCGTTAATTTGCTTCTACTAAAAAACGGAAACACTTGACCCAGCTGTTCGCCCAGAAGCCACCGATGTCGCACAGTGATGGCATTATGGCATAATAAAAAACATGGCAGGCAATCATCGATCAAAATGGTGCACATTTTAAAATATAAAAAATTGCAACTCCAGCTTTTTACCTAAAAACGTTTGATACTTCTTCGACGATGAATGATTAGGCAAAGCCGCCTGTTGCTCATATAAGCGGGAAAGACTACTAGAAAAATCCAAATCTAACAATGTCAGATTTTTTAAGATGATAGTAAGCGCGCATGGTGACCTGAATTTTCAATTCGAAAACAAGATTGACTAGGTGAATGTTATCCATCGATAGCAGGTATATATACCATACGTTTGTTGATATACCACGCTTTTAACTGATCACTACAGGTTACAATGTCGGCGAGATTTGTTAGCTACTATATATTACTGAGTTACTCCGCCCACACACTCGATTCTGCAGGCCTTATCTAGTAGCAGAAATTATTTTATATATGCACGCTTGACTATTGGATGTTGAAAACCAAACGGCTAGATTGCAGACGACTGACTTACAGCATAGGAGGTTTAATAAACGGCCTAAACTATCCATTGGTCTGACCTAGTTAATCTTGTGCCAACAGCCGACAGAATGGACCGTGTCCTTTGTTTGACTGATCTACGTCGTGTTTCCTTAGCATTTGTAAATTATAGCTAGCTGATGCCACGCTCGGGTCTCATGTTATCCAGGACGGCTGAAGACAAGTGAAGGTCTTTCTTGTCACAAGTGACAGAAGACATTGCCGAGATCGACACAGTCGTCTATCATTATCGCTACCCATTAGAAAGGCGAAATTGAATATAACGACAAACTCTATCAGTCACATATATAGGTAAATCAAAAGCAGAAGGAGGAGCAATGCAAACGCGAAAGTTCTAACGGAAACGAGTCATTAAAATGCGAAGTTCTTTCTGAGACTGTGTTTACATGTTTTTGATTCGGTACGCTCATCTGCACAAATGAATTAGGCTGTTTATAAGTAATGCGTACGGGGTCCATGACAGAGGTAATGTCAAAGTAACTACTGAATTATTTCTCTCGGTAAATTCGGTTGTTATAAACATATCTCAAAGAAGTGTCTATCTGGGATGGGATCATTCTGGTTCATTACGCCACCAAAAAAACAATCATGGAAAACAATGCTGTGTAATGGAATGAAGTTACTACAGGATCTGGGAACTGCAGCCCACAAGCTGCAATACGTTGTTCGGTATGATTTTTTATCTTGATACCAAGACTAAATAGAACATTTCTTTTTTGTGACAGCCTCAAAGATCCTTTCTTAAATCGCGGCTCTGTGAAGAAGTGCCACGGTTATAATAGCTCGTACACGAAAGTGCATCACCAGCAGTCTTCGGAGTGAGAGGAAATCATCGATGACTAAATTACAGTAACCACAGCCTGGAGACTAGCCCCCGGGAGATATTTTGAGGACGATGATGTCTAATTGATTTAGGTCCTATATTCGGTATTGTTGTTAAGCTTTGCTTGTTAAGTATTGTTGTTAAGTCGGCTCGCGACCCAGACCGAAGTGGGGGGTACGTCCGGTTTCGAAGTAGGGTCCTTCAAATAACAATGATATCTAAGTAGGCACGAAAGTGCTACGATTCCACTATACTGTACTTTTCTTTGAGCTACAATAGCTTGACGTATCTAGCCCTAATTTGCTACGAAATTCGAATTTGCTACACCCTTATGTAAAGTCAAAATGTAATTCATGTTATTTTTTAATGTCGAAAAACTCTCTATAGTTTGGGCCTTGAGTTAAGAAACTAGGACCGCGCAAAATGGCTCCGTAAGTAATTGGTGAAATTTCTTCGCCAAGTTCACTTTTGTTTTCAACAAAATTTATGGTGTGACTATAGTAAATAAACAATACATGAATTTAACTTGAGTCAAATACTGTGCATATGGCAATAATTGCCGTAGTCTTAAACGATAATTAAACAATTCTAGATGTTGTTTGATTTTTCTAAAAATACCCTTCTAGTTACACAAACATATTTCAACATGTTTTATTGGAAAACTGCAACAGCTATAGCAGTAACGAACTGTGTCTACTTTTTGTATGAGCCGCAAGCGTTGACGGCAGCCAGGAACGGTTGAGAAGTCTACTATAATCTATTTCGACCCTAACATGCACTTTATTGAACACTAACTAATACCTCTTATACTAGTATTCAACGAATAATCAAAACACCGATGAGACATATTATTGATATAAATTTGCCTGAATCATAAGTTTCCTAAAAAATTAGATTGCTTGTCGTGAGAATAATACACAATCTAGAAATAAGTTAAATATTGCCTATTTCATAAGACTGCAAAGATCTATCGTTGCTACGTAATAAGTTCTGGAAGCGTGCATAAACTTTGGGGACACGTCGGGTTTCAATGCTTCTAGATGACACAAGAAAAACGGGTCGACAATGTCATTTACTTTACTAGAACGGTGATAGAGTAAGCGTCAACGGGCCGACCGCAAGAGATATGTGTACTACAGAAAAGTCTGAATAAATAGTTGCGGAATTTGCGCTCACGTCGTCATTGAGCTAGCATCTCTGGCAAATATCGCTACCAGTCGTCGAACTACCGATATAAATACATTTTCAGACCGCTCGAGGTTGTCGATCGGTGCACATCTTTCGAAAGTTGCTTCCATCAATGCGGGTGTCATAGCAGCCTTAGAGGGCCGAGAACTTGCGGTTGTTCTTGCCGGCGGTGGACCAGGTGGAGCGGGATTCGCTTTTACCTCTATTATCTCGTTTTGATGAAGGAGATCTATGGTGGATTCATCCTGCATAGCCATATCTACAAGATTCTATAGCATTTGTATGTACTTTTAGAAGAGACACCATCATTTTGCTCGACGGCCAAACTTAACACAATTACTTAAACATATATATATATATATATATATATATATATATATATATATATACATAGCCATTTTAATACCTATCATTGAACGTAGTTCTGTTCGACTACGATTCACATATAGCAGCCCTCGTTAGTTCGTTGGACACATACCAAACTCGAAGGTTCTGCAGGATCGTAGACAACAATAACGACGTAAACCGCTACGTTAGAAATCAGTGAGTACGTTTCTTCGTTGCAAGAGCCTTAAACCCATTTATGCACTTACCTTGGCATGCGCAAGGAGTGCTCTTTGATAATTGTAAAATCAGCGAGAAAAAAAATGTTGTGGCGTTCTCTTTTCGTTTCATCGATATTTCGGTTTTTCGAGACATACACAGATACGAATCCGAAACGTCTTGAAACCACCAAAGCTGCTCATCAGCTACTTTCTTTATACGTTGATCCTTTGCCTGCAACATTTTGCATGGTGCCATATTCGTGGCAAAACTGAATGATAAACTACAACTTGATTATTGTTATCATGCATGTAATCGTCAATCTTGGTTTGAATGAAATTCGAACGTACTCCGATTGAGCTGAAATTTGGCAAGACATAGATACAAGAATAACACTTCCTAAAAAAAAATGGCGACTCTAACCAGTTTGGCGCCAAATTCAAAACTTCGCAGCAATGCAACGAAACATTATTATCGAGTCTGCTTTCATACGAAAGTCAGTGTTCTCGGCAATGAATGAAACAATTGCCAAGAAGCGCTGATTGAAGAACTCACACAGCATACGGGAACGGAGATGTCCTGTTGGCGCCCTTGTAGTGTGCTGTTGTAACTAAAAGACGTAAATGCGAATTGATTCGTTTAGTTCCTAAAATACTGAATATATGATCAACCGGTAAAATAAAGTATATAATTTACTATGGAAAGGTGAAGCCCGGTAAAAATATAATCCACTAATTCGGTATTGGAGTACCATGGTAACAACATAATAATGCAATGGTAACCTATTCGCTTGCTATATTTAGAGACGCGTGAGACGGTCTAGATTCGACCTCTATTATAAACATAGCCATTTTGTGCTGGAACTAAGCATCGAAGGCGATGCCTAACAGAAAGCGTGAAGCATTTAGGCCATATAGACGTATTTTGAATTGGAAGTATTCACCTAGACCTGCAATCTCCATCTAACCACATAGAGATCAGATTTCTACACTCCCGAATCGTAGTCAATATTGTCAACGGATCTCTAGTTGAACCCATTAATTGTCTAAATGTATTTATAACTTGATTAATTTCTATTTGAAACTGAATCCAACTTCTCATTGAACTTCTAGCGACCATCGCTCCTAGACCAGGCCGGCATCGTAGAAACCCAATAGCGATCGTGTCGAGTATGTGTCACTTGATACAAACACAACATCCATCGTCAAATAAAAGAAGGAACATTCGTGGTATCCTTCAAAACGCATTACTACTATATCTCCATTGTATGTTTGTTGAAACATTCATTTATTGTATCTAATATAGACGCTGATTATAAACCACCAGGTGTTTCACTTAAACGAAAGGAAGCCTATTATTTATTGTTAGATAAACAAATACATTTGTCGACCGTGTTTCACACGGCGCGTATTATCGACAAAAAAAATATTTTTCCTAACATAACGATACGACCTAGCACGTCTACATTTTATCTACTACAGTTATTATAAAGTAGTAGTAAAGTATAATCGGCAACTCTGATAGTTTTGGTTAAATTTAATTAACGCAAGTGTGTCTGACTGTTAAGAAAAACGACACAAATGCAAAAAATGTCACAGTTATTACAAATGTTAGTGGCCTAAATTTCAAAAAAGCGCTACTACAGAGGCGTTGAGTACGAAACCCACCCACCCACCCATCCATGTATAGTATCCAGAATGCTCGATTTCTTGCTTTGCTGAATCTCTGGACATAGAAAAACTCGTTTTGTTATTATTGACATAATAAAACAGCGCGATTCATTGGTGGCGAACATCTTTGGTAGGTGTTTTAGGGAAAAAAACTACTAGTTATAAAACTGGATGCTATGAAAGTCTTAACGATTTGTCGCGGGTCCTGAGCTACTTTTTCCGTCAAAAATTCCAGAGCACCCCCTGTAGAGTAGTTTTTAATTAGCTATAAAAATAATAATATATCTGTACATTTCTATTTATACTTCTCATAATAAAAATTTCTCCATTACATTCCTTGCAAACATTCGTAGATAACTGAAATTCAATTTCGGTAAAAATTCGGTCGTTCCACCCCGTTTGAGTGGCGCGTCCAAAAATAAGCGACGCTTGCCTTTACTAGGCCATTTGCTATGCCGGGCTTGTTGGTGACGCGGGCCGATTTACAACAACGGTCGCCGCTGCAGTGACGTTATATGTCTAATGCTCGTTCCTTCTCCTTTCAGGTGATTATCTCCACGGGTCTGGCATTTTGATTTTGACTTTGCTCCATTCCATTCAGTCTACCCCTGCCTGCCTCTCTACTGCTGCCAGCAATGCTCCTGGAGAGCAACAGTGTCCATTTAAAATTTAAATGCCCTAGCTTAAGGGAGAGGGTTCAAATATATTTGTCGAGATACATAGGGCCAATCATTGACGCAATACGTGACGTCGCTTCCTGTTTTGGACGCACCTCAACGCTAGACAAGAAGCATCTTGTTATACCTGATGTGGTTTGCATGCACAGAACTGGTTATGGACCTGTTGTGTCGAGTTGAAGGCCCACCGCGTTATTCCCGCGCTGCAACTAGAAAACGTATTTTCCTCTGAACTCTTTCGGAACACACGGACATGTTCGCGAAACAGTCTGGTTTCAGTATGCGTGTCCATCTCTAAACAGGCTGAGCTTTACAAGCACTGCTAAAAAAAATATGGAAAAACATCTTCGATACGCGCGATGCGTCCATCCGTGATGGGAGGCGTCCCTGCTTATCAGGCGAAAGCAGCGCCGCAACCTCTAAATACCGCCCGAGAACGTATAACATTATTAATTGTATTAGACCATTTTTTAGTCCGGCTATAACATTTGTTACGAGTACGATAGCGGCTTTACGCAAACCCAGGGAAAGAAAGACAGCCAATGACGTCGCCGGCCAAACAGGGATTAACGAATTATCTCATCTACGCGTGGCGTCTGGTTAAGCGAACAAACCAGTCCGAGCGTGGACTGTTTCGATGATGAGCGCCGGCATCAGCGTCACCGCCGGCAGCGTAATCGCAAGTATCGACTAACAAGCGCGCAGCATCTAGTAGCTGCCGCGGGAATTTGGTATAGGTCGCCAAACGAATCTATTGGTAGGGATTGGTCGGCAGTTTTTAAAGCTATGTTTTGCAGCGAAACACGCAGACACACCTCGATCGTTTGGTCATAAGGAGCGCTATGACCATTGCTACTAGCTTCTGTGCGCTAAAAACAGGCTGTGGGCAACGATATTACGTTATTGTTACACAATCGTTTAGATCAAATGTAATAGGGGAAGTGCGTTATCAATAACCGGGTGACATAAGGTCAAAGTGGAGTTTGTATCGATGCCAAAGTGATACAAACGGCAGGACACGTTGGAAGCAGATACACATGGTAATAGTGGCACAGGCCTCATTCAGTATGAAATTCATTGAACAGTTTGGCTGGTACGTCATTCGAGGTCAGATGTGTATTTACTTGTTAATTAAATGACTTGTTAATGCAATGCTCATTGAGTATACGCTGCTGCTATGCCTTGTCTAAGGGATTAATTCAGCGGGCGTTTCGGCTTCATTCGAAATAACGGACAATTACTATATTTGGCAACGCTTCGCTAGGTCCTCTGCACCATTTGTCACTGTTAAGCATGTGACTCTTAAACAATGGATGGCTTATGTTCGGGGGTACAAATTCCATGTTTTCCAGTCGCAGATAGGGCAAACGCTACGGGAAAAAAGCGATACGAACTGCTTGTACAGCCCGAAGAACGGTCGCCGCATTGCTACAGGTTTTCCAGGCGAATCACGAGCCTGATGTAGCATAAGTTTGCGCCTGCTTCCCTAGTGATCTTTTTTGTGTATTTAGTTGGTTATTCCTGTTTGAGTTTATTTTTCGTTCTTGATGAGTTTGCCCAGACTCATGGTACGTTTAAACAAACGAAATCACACGTGCATTTTCACGTTATATCTAGAACTCGATTCAAATGATCGTAACACTCCACTACTAGGACATGGCAACTTTAACGCGCGGTGTAGCGCGTCAAAATACGGTGGCTGCATGGTACCCCCTCGTCCCTCCAATAGAGTTCTTCCGTTGAGAAGTAGAGCATAGGATTCGTAGGCTGTAAGCCATATCCTTGTTGCTACTGTGACTACCACTGTGATATTCGCACTCAGCCTCAGGTCACTCGGTCGGCGTTTTTTCTACCCCCTGCCCCTTTATCGTCTTCTTCGTAACAGCGAGATGATCTAAAAGCAGCTTAGCTCTTGTAGTAGTAATATTCTCTTTGCTTCCGAGTGTTCAAAGGGAATTTCAGCATAGACCAACTCCGTGCACGACTAGTCTAATGGGAGGGAGCCTTGTTTCAAGCGAGCGGCCGATTTTTCGGAGGCCTTTAGACTTAGTTTGAAACACTCAGGCCGGGCTGGGCCAAGACGTCGTGGACGGGACTGGCCTAGAGGAAACTGCTGCCAGGCGCCGAGACAACCGCCACCGTCGATCCGGCTGAGTAGCCGCTGGAGGTTGGCTCACATAGGTTTCAACGGTTTACCGCCCGCTATTGTCGTTCCTACTGCTGCTGCTAAGGAACGGAGTACGCGGTGTCCGTTCGGTGGGGATGGTGCCCCTCAGTGAGCATCAAACAATAGGTACCCTAGTTCAGCAGCACGGCTACAACTGCTACGGCATCATTACCGTTAACGACCTAGCACGTTAATCATACCCTTAAAATTTCCCTGACCTTTGCTTTGCTGCTTTCGTTTTTGGAATTTTCTGAATCATTCCAACACGACGACGCCAGCGGCGGCGTAAAATCGTATTATCAACCTGCTGCTCCGACCGGCGTTAACGGCGAAAGACTGTTGCATTAGATCTCTGCGACTTTTCTGCTTGCTCATTGTTAGCAGCTTCCAGCATTTTTCGTCATCGTCAAAGTACTACATGTTTGAAAAATGTTAGAGGCTCGAACGAAAATAGGCCGATGAGTAGGCAAAAGACAGTAGACATATGAGTTAAGCCAAGATGGGGGCTGTCTTCAAGCTAGACGTTGTTTATGAGTTGATGAAACTGATTGTCCGATAACTAATTGGCCAAATGGAGTAAAATTACACAGGTTACTTACGTGTTATTTTGAAGTACGGTTGCTCCCCGACAAATTTTCCGATTCATGTTTAGCTAATAAAATTACCTGGATATGGCAAAAATGAGTTTAGTCAAAGTGTACCATTCATTCAAGCGGTAACGGTTTGTGCTGATATTCTGTTAAAAGTAGTCTCCTGCCTCACATCCACGAGGGACTAACAACCCTGATGGTAGCCTTAAATTAGCTACCGTCAGCCTTGTACTGTATTGTTATCGAAGCTTGATAAAATTAAGTTTCATAGGCAAGTTACGAACATCATCTTACTACAGATCCAACGTTAAGTTGCCATTTGGAAAAATAATCGTTTCAAAATCTCATACAAACCGACAGAGAGTTATATATATATATATATATATATATATATATATTTTTTTTTTTTTTTTTAACGTTCAGCTTCAACAGTTGTTGTGGCAGTGTTTTCTGTATAAAGCAGCTGTTGGATCGACAAAATCTGGAAGCTCAAAGTACAAGCCATTTAGGCGTTCATAGATCACTAATAGTGGGCAGATATGGTGTCCGTAGGCGGCAGTAGCAGAGCTGACATTTGAAAGAACTGCATTATATAGATAGATAGAATAAATGAAACCTACGTACACACACGCAGGCACACATAAAAGTAAATATACTTCAGTAGTATCGAACGGCTAATTAAAAGGAGCTATTATAATTTGATCGTTTTCATTTTATTCGTTATCCTGACAAAAAATATAGAAGGATTACCCTCGAACTAGAGACTTCTGCATGTGGATAAGCTTAGCCTGAACTGCGAGCGTAAGCCTTTGCAGAAAAAATATTGCGGCGTATCGAATTTAGGGGGTGTTAGCCCGAACTAGAAAGGATGAATTCTAGTTAATTAAATTTGTACCTAATTTATTCAGTTAGGGTTATATAAGGAGTTTGCAGCCCTTGACGCCTGCTGAACTAATTTCGAACGATTCATGACCCACTTACAGAAAATTTTCATATTTTCTAGTGCACGATACATAACCCGATTGTCCTAGCGGTAAACGGCCACGTTACTGTTATGCCTTGTCGAAAGGCTAGAAAACGACTATTGGTTGAACAATTCTTTTAACGTATCTCTGATTGATGTCTACACTATAACGGTTCCTATAAGTGGTGCATTAATACCACGCTACATCTGGCACCAGACAGGTATTGAAAGTCAGATGGATTGGCGTTAAGAAATGCATCAAATGGAGATACTTAGCGCTTGTCGATTACCGTAGAATACTTTATTGTGCCCCGTTCATTGGCTAGAGTTATCATTTGTGACGGTAAGCTTTCCAGTGATGCTTCGGCAACTCTGAGAATTATCGTGACGTAAACGATTGGTGTCTAGGTAAAAATTTCTGAAACTAGTAGCAAGTATTCCCATTTGACGACTCGGTTACACCTGTTTGTAGGACTCACGTATCGTCCCGTACAAAGCCCCATTTCAATTGGCCAAAACCTTTACAGGAAAGGTCTTTGAAACATCGCAGAGGCGTTGATCCTTGAATTTGTTATTTCTGTGTATATATACATACATATATGCGTTTGTGTGTGTGTCTGTAAGATCCGCAAATATTCTAATAAAACAGCAGTACATATATTTCACGATAAATTCATCATAGACTGTTGAATTACCAATAATAGTAGTAATAATTGCATTAGCATATACCTAACACAACAAACTTATAACAGCGGTACTATCTATACACATATAGACAGTACTATTTAGATTTTGTATTGAAGATAATCGTTATGTAGAAGAATGAGTAAAGGCCACGATACGATCGTTTGTTCTTTTTTTTTTTTGACAGTTGAGCACGTGGTTGACCGAGAAGCGGCGTACGATAGTGATAACAGCTGTTGCAAAGATATCGGGAGGTTAGTTAGCGATGTGAAGTGCTTTGCTTATTCTGCCTAAATTTCCCCATCTGCGTGCGCTTTACCTCAGAGGTAAAACGAAGGTCAACGGCAGCAGAGACGCACCGTCAACGCCGCCATTAATGTTAATGCTATATTATATAGCTATACGCGCCAATGTCAACTATGCCTACGCAGAGCCAGCGGTGAATCATTGGGCCGACGCCGCTGAAGCATTGAAACATTTAGCATATTTCGGCGTCGAAACATACCGACACGTCACCGTCAACATTACTATAGACTACATATACACAATATTAGCGGTGGCCCAACATAGAGAAGACAGCGCCAGTCGTTTTTTCAACCTAAAAACTTTCACGCTAGCACAAACACACACACACACACACACACACACAGAGGAAGTTCGTCATACAGTTACACGACGGCTTGAAGACTCTACCGCAATAAACGTACATTGGTTTCTTCGCGATGTCGCAGAATCGTCTCACTGGTAACTGATACTTTAAAATGAGTAGAATTTGTCGAAATAGAAAAATTATGGTTGTGGTATATGCATACGGGCAATAGACATATAAAGTATGGGAATTCTCTTTGTAAGCCTGTCTAGTTTTCAAAGTAGGATGAAAACAATATGCGTCTGTTCTCCTTCAGTCGCTGGCTAATATTAGGGGAACTAACGAAATATTCTTTTGTTGCTGTCCTAAGTAAGATTGTACTTAAACTATACCTAATATATATATATATGTTTTTTTTTTTCCGACTATGATATGAGTCAGATCGGGTAGAAATGGTGTAAGCCGGTGTCTTATTTTGTAACGCTATGAAAATGGAAATTATTATAGGGAGAATGAAATTTTGGTTGTTGCCAAAATTAAATTACGACAAAATTCATGATCTTAGTTTGTCGTGCTCAAAGTGGTAGTAACTTAAAAAGACTAGCAAGTAAACGAGACTTGTTAGTACAATTTTGCTAGCCAACTGACAAAAGGGTAGAGTATTATAATCTAAACTTTACGAGGGTAATCCCGGAGTTGAACAGTTATTCAGATGTGCCGAACTGGATGATGCGGAACTGCTCCAATTTTTACAGTTTATAAAAGTTTGAAGTTAAGTCTCAAAGCTATTCCCATTGTTATTTGACTCTTGTTGATGACTAACCTGTATTTGCGTAGGTTCTTGTTTTTGCCAATACAAGGTATTAAATCCGGCTCATCATTTGCCACCACAGCTACACCGCTGCTGCGCCATTTGTGAGGGAACGTGTAGTCTGCTTTGACTTTTGAGAGTCAGTGACAGCTCTTTAACTTCACCTGAAGCTGAATCTAATGTATTAACTATTAACTACGTTGGACAAGTTTACAACGGAGTCCATCCGGTCCTCGGTGCCTTTCACTTGAGCAAAGATGTATAATCAATCGAACTACCACTTTTATTATCATGATAGACCGCACACACTTCGCTCTTGAAATGACGGGGTCAGTTAAAATCACTACATTACGAATGGTGCTAAAAAATTCCGCTTTTAAAAATGTGATGACAAAGTAATTGCGCCAGCAGTTTGTATAATATGCGAATACCCATAGGCAACGAAAGTTGAACAATCTTGGGTAAGGCTCAATAGGCGCAGATATATGCTTCTCTCCGCCAATAAATAAGGGTTTCGCCTACTCAACTTAATTCATGCAACGTTTTAGAAAACGCAGAAGTGGACCCCCTCCTCGGTTAAGAAGCCAACATCCTTATTTGAGCCAGTATATCACCTGTGCATCATATCTAGCTGTGTAGTAGAAATTAACGAAGGCTAACGCTTGCAATGAACGCTTTTTTTTTTTTTATTTTTTTAAGATATTCAATATAAGCCACATCTAGGACCAATGCACGGCTTATATCCATTACCTAATGATAGAAAATTTTCTCCTATGAAGAACGTAACGAAGATCCGGTTAGTTCGGAGCACATGATAATTAACAAAAAAAATGGCTTCAGCGGAAGTAAATGCCACAGTTGGGGCCGAATTTCGCATTGGGTGTACATAAAACGGGCTTTGCCCTGATACTATTTGGCTATGATACATTTAGCTTGGCCTGCATTAATAACTGCCACTGCACAATCACAAAGGGCGCACATTATTTGAATTGAATTTCCTATGATACTCCCTTTGAATTTGTTCTTATTAAACACTTATCTTTATAGCTGTATTGTGTCTATCCACGTCACGCTCCATTCGGCTGAATATGAAAGATCGATCTCCAAATTTCCAAAGCAAAGGTAGCGTCAATAATAAATCCCGCAGTAAATAAGTTTACTTTATTCAGACTTTTATGCAACATGCTGTGGTTTTCAACAATTATCTTCGTGTCGGTGTAGTTGATCGGTGTGATCAAACTTCTATGGTGACGTGAAACCGCCGTTTAAGCTTCGGGTTTTTGTTGACATATTGCTTGTCTCATGTCCCACGTAGCGTCTCTACAATCATACGTTACCGTATGACAATCTCGATAAGTGCGAAATTTTTTTTTAATTAATATTGTCCCATTATTGACAGGGCCAGACGACCCCTATTAAAATCTGAATATATTTTAATTATTAATGAAAGCGCCAAAAATGATATGTTCTCCCTATCAATCTTCTGACCATCACGAGATGAGCTGACGCTAACCCATCGTTCGTTTTTATATATTTGAAACACTGACCTAATAGGCAAATCAATGAGTTTTCTTTTTACACAGCCTAATATGAAGACATCTCCTAGCTATGGATAAGTCGAATTCCATCTACTTCAAATTTTTTTGCAGCAGCAGCAGCAGAGATGAAGTTTTATCTGCCATTATGCTGGCTTCATGTTATCGATTTGGCAGGTAAGATCGTAGCACACTGTTTCTTCAAACGAAAACTGTCAGCAATTGGACCGTGCCTTTCGATTCTGTTGTTTAGGTGTTCTCCTTAAATATTGTTGGGCATATGGTCGAATTTGGCCCGGTAGACCACGAGTATGTAAACTCAATCTTCCCAAAGTAAATGCAGTTCGCCCAGCTGATGATGGTAAGCCCCGATTACTTCGGTAGCAATGCTTTACTGTGTGTAGGATGCCCGAGGGCAACTTGTTAACAGTCGGGCTCTCGCAGCGCAGATGCACGTGAGATGTTTTCACCGTCAAATAAATAATATCTCATGCTAAATTATAAACAGTACGAACGTCGCTATGTGTAAACACAAACCTAATGAAATTACATTACTATGGCCCAATAAGTCAAAATATCTTTAAAAAACAAATTTAAAGCTTGTGTCGCATGCTGTAGGGGTCAAGAAATGTAAAGTAGTTCCTAGAACTTCGAAATTTTCAAAGCTGAAAAGGAGGCTTATTCAATGAATGGATAGATGGCATTAAGACTAAATAGTATTACAGTGACGTCTTAGCCTGCGTCTATATGCTTGACTTGATTTAGAGTGACCGAAATTGTTAAACAAATAGGACACACGTGGGTAAAAATAAATATATATTGACGCAGAGATTCAAGTCGCGTCCCGTGATCTTTTTTACCTGTTCTATGTGCTCCTTCATTCACGTTCACTGACAGAACACAATCATTAATTACAAAGAATATTTGATTAGTAAAAGTATCGTACATTCTATGCACAGAGTGATAAACTGAGTCCTCCATAGTAAAAGTTTGCTTTTTTCGGTATTTAAATAGTCACTCATCTTCAAATTCTCCCGTACACTACTAGTACCTTTGTCGAAGAACAGATTGATTAAGGTCGCAAATGGCATCATCAGAAAATTAAAAGCGAGACGAGACCGGAGACGTAATATTTCACCTATCGTATGATAGGAAGACTTGAAGTAAGAAGAGGGTCAGCTATGCAGCTCTTCTCTGTATCCGTAATAAATAAATCAATAGTTCAAATCAATTACACAGACACTATTTACTAATTACACAGTTCTTAACTATTTGATATAGCTGAAACTATTAAAAGTAGGATTATTTTGCGGTTTGGAAGGACAAGTAATACTATTAACACGGTCTGTTTCCGTCATAGGAAGTTCCACATGTTATTTCCGATGCCAATGTCACATCTTCCCAATCAGTTCCTGCTAGATTGACCTAACTTAACCTGATAGTGGGTTTGGTCGTTTGACAAATTGTCCGATACATAAATTAATGGCAATTGCTTAATATGCAAGTGAGCTCGAACTTACAACCACTAGCAAGTTTGTTTTTTAGTTCTCACGATTATGTCGAATCACACTTAACAAAGAAGACTTTTTTTCAGGTGTGCCTCGACTGAACTTTCGTACTCAACCGTATTATATCTCCATACGTAGGGTACTCTGATTTGTCGTGGGCGTTAGATAAAATAGACGAACGTTAGCTTTGAGGAGATGGCATCGCCTGGGACAACAAGCAATATTCCTCCTATGAGTAGATCTTGAAAGATTTAACCGTCCATAAATGTTTAGGTGGTACGTTTGACTGATAGATAAGATTTAGACATTATAATTTTGAATCTAATTCAGGTTGCTTGATCCTATAGCTCGTTCTCAACGCAAGACGAGCATATCATCTACGTAGTTACAGCCGAACGGGTCTATTGCGCATATGTGCGGATTGTCTTTTAGCAGAGATAAACTATTCTGTATAACTATATAGAAAACTCGAACGTTTTCGCACGTCAGTACGCTACAACTTTCAATAAAGTGGTTAAATTTGGTAATGTTTATACGGTTCAACAAAATAGACTGCCGTTTAAGGTGACGAGAATTGGTACGATATGTTTACATGCATACGGAAAAAATCAGACATGTTTACATAGTATATTAATCTACCTGCGATACCCTAGCGGAGCTGGGCTGCTTGGTGGCAATCTGGTGTTCCATAGCGCCGCACCAGAATTCCGAGCACCCGCCCTCGCGCACCCTAACTGCAGACAACCGTTGCTGTGGAGAATAGTTCCCAGCTGTCCACTCTCAATGCAATACAACTACAGTCGGTCGATCGACACATATTACAGCCTCACGATCATACCAACAACAAAAAACGCATCTTGTTAGTAAAACTACGTGCGTCCGTTCGAGGCTCCTGATCCTGTTAGACAACTATACGAGATTAGTGGTGTGATGTCCAGAGAAGCACGTTATTCAAACTAATAGTGATAATATATCTAACTGGATTTTATAGCCCATCAAAAGGACCCTTTAGCCAGCGGTGGTTCAGGCATCGACACTCCATTCTGCTTGCTGGTACACAAGTCTTAAAGGTACGTGAACACAGAGCTCAGAGCGAATTAGATCGTGGCCCAGATAGCATCTTGGTGTTTCGATAAATCTGCTAGAGACCAAACCCTGATACCTGGAACCATGAACGCAGGGAACAAGCAGGTCTGAACGTTAAAGATGGTGGTTTTCTACCAGACATGAAATTTTTACAAGAGAAAAGTTGAGTAACAGCTGCCGCACGAGAAAAAAAAACACACTCGTCACTAGCGTTTTCGCAGGATCGTATAGAATTGTACATGATAATATTAGCTAACTGTCGTTAGCAATGTTGAGCCGATGGTGAAATGCTATTGCTGGTAGTAGAAGATATTCACGAGCCTCATGCTGTTTTTGTGATTTAACAAAGTATTTCGAGGCACTATTTAAGTATGTCTTATTCTAATTAGCAATAGGAAACATTGCGAGCAATGAGTTTCTATTATAACAAATGCATAAATCTGAAAAAACTAACACGATGCACTTCGGAATGAATGTCTATAGATGGCTTCGGGTCACGGTGGCAATCGTTCGGTGTCGGATCTCGAAGCGGAACTATCACGTTGTCAGATGGAGCTGCAGATCTTGCGTTCCTCAACGGATGAATCCGGGGCTCGGGATCGCAACCTCACCGAGCTACTTGACAAAGTACAGGTAACATGAACAAAAATTGCTGACCAGGTGACAAGAAAGTAAAAAGAAAAAAAAAAAAACAACTATGAAAAAGGTTGTAGTAGCCTAAAAATGAGCGCTGAGAAAAGCCGAACTTTTTAAATGCTATCCACTAAAATTAAGTGCTATTCACACCAATGTAGATATATCAATATACTTGTCCCAGCAAACCCGTATATGAATGAGACAGCATAATATGATAATGAACCGTGAAGTACCAGACCACCTGGAAATGTTACATGAGGAACCAAAGCTTGCTCGTACCCGGTGCTTTCCCTCTTCCATATACGCCCAGCTTATGTTTGAAAAAAAAGTTCACCTGAACGTTAAATATCGAGCGACGAGGTAAATGAACACCTTTCTGTCACAATTCGAACTATCTGGGCTAGAGTTATCTCGTCGGTTTGACGATTCGTACGCTGACCCCACAAGTCGTGGCCAGACAACCATAGTTTTATTTGAAAAAGCAAGAATACTATAAGCATACCCACCTTTGATCAGTCCTCTATATCAATCACAGTTTGATCGAGTGGACACTCAACGTGCATTGAGTGGCTTGCCGTACCATCTGCTAAGGTGGGCCACTTACCAGCTGCAATAATGTAGTCGCTATAAGTGAATGACATACTGTTCTCGCTAACTCTCTAAAGAAGGCAAACGAGAGCGGGGACATTACAGGAAACAATAAAAAGGCCAACCTCCCGCTAGTGTAAGGATATTTTTGCCACTAGGACAACTGTATTCGTCATCGTATGTGTGGGCCCGATTAAGATTCAACAAAAGGCCGCCATACATCCTAGTGTGGTATATGGCTAACCTCTGGCTCTCCCACCGCTAGTTACATATAGAACAGCGTTCTTGATCAAGAGCCCCGTGGTCAATTTCTTTAACCCGATATAACCGCCATCGGTTCGTTCGCTGGAACATCCATCTTCCATACTTCGTGACTGGTATAGCTAGCTGTTCAAAATTGAATGTGTTGAGTGACCAACGGGACTGAGTCAGTGACTGTGTGGAAACGGGCGTTGAGACTACGTATCATATACATGCGCTGACGACCGAATAACTAACTGCCTAGCCAAGGTCCAATGTCGCCATGTCTCCTCCTATTGTCACGGTTACAATGGCATTCTCTGTGAATGCTTTATCTCTATCGGTGCAGTCGTAGATGTGATGTAACAATTCTGAATGACAACGAGTAGAGCCAATGGTATCGTCGGCAAGGGGATAAGCGACCACTTCCTCCACGTTTCCTGTAATAGTCGACTAGTAGCGTGGCAAAATAATAAAGTTTAGCTTTTGCCGTCATGATGATCATTCTAGGGAACGTACGCATACGTCACAACTCGCGAATTTTTTCCGTCTTAGGCTCCTCCTATCGGCTTTTGCGTCAGTGACTACTGACAGACACGATTCGTGTCGGGCCTACCGAGAAGGTCCAGTTTACTTGAGTCGCGCTCTCGAGTCGCACGTTTGTTGCCTCTCTTTGGTTTTCGATTTCGATGCCCACAATCCAAATTTCTAGTATATTGAAATATCATTGTATTTATGAGGAAGTAGTGCAAATGTGGGCGGGTAGCATATCACAGTAATAACAATAGTAATGATAATAATATGCCGGAGGTACTGCTGTTCCTCCATGCCGCTAGTCCATGTCATAGTCCCTCCAAACAGCATAGCCTGTTTCGTTGAGCCTTGAGCTCATGCAATCGTTGTTACATCGCGATCAATAGCATGTGCAGGAAGGAAAAGAGAACGTTCCCGCTTGTGAGATCTCCATTTCTCTGTTATTCTGAGACGCCTGCTATACACACGATGTGACGCTACAGTTCTAATGTGATAGAATATTATAACTGCTGATTAGTCATATAGATTATGGAACACGTAATCCAGATGAACATGACTTAGTAGTTTCCGCTTCAAAGCGAAGGTCGCTTGTGATAGGTATCTTACGGCTGGGCCTTAATCTCAGTCAGTGTACGCTAGCTAATATTGTTTAGTCAGAGAAAATATGAGGATCGCACACAGATTGGTTGATTGACTATAAAGGAGGTTTGCCATACGTGTGCTACGAAAAAATAAGTAGCCGGAGATCAGACCGCTATTGCGGGACTCGGCAGTTCGCTGCGGAGAAACCCCGTCAAAAAAATGTCGGTTACCCGTTGCAGGAATTTATGATGGCCTTTCCCGTACAGATTCATATGCAAAAGCGAGTTGAATAATACTAAGTTTTACGAACCTGGTTCAGCATAAACGTTTAGAAGTATGCGTAAATTATCTGTGTTCTTGATGTAACATTGTAGTTGATTACGCCCCCTATCTAATGATACGATGATCTTTGTTATGTCAACTATTTTATATGGTTTGTCCGGAAATCACGCTTAACGCATGTTCATAAATGGAAAAGCAAATGGCGGTAAACGAGCTATACGGAAACGATGAGTCCCAAACGAACGATTAAGGTGATAAGTATCGAATTCAGTAAAGTATTTCTATTAATTTCAATTGTGGAAGGAATATGCAGTGAGTACAGCCAACCAGTTTATATTGCCCTGAACATTTGTGATTGATAATTTTTGTGAAGCTAGTTCTATATGAGAAACGTTCCGTCCGTTTAGAAATGTTTCTTATATTGTCAATGCTTAAATTACCGGAATGTAATAATATAGTTATTACGGAAGAAACGATAGTATAAGATTTCATATTTTGCTTTGTAGTTATTACCGGAAATTTGCGTGCCATACAAACTTGTCAATTTTCGACAAAGACGCTATTTTATCTAGCACCGAGTGAAGTGGCATCTTTGGTCGTGAGCGGAATGCGTGCCGACCCCAAATTCCTCGCTTTGGTACCCTTAACATGTTTGAATATGTGTATGTTCTTGTGCATGTCCTAGTAAACAAGAATTTTCTTGCAAAAAACGAATAAGCTTAGCGGTACAACCATACGCGATAGGGTCCGTCGGCCATCCTAAAAGATATACTTTACATATAAAATGGGTGATTCCAGTGGTTAGTTGGTCACCTGTCGTCACCTGCGACTAAGGCTGTGTTGTGTATACGCAGGGCTATCGGGTTTGCGCTTCCCGATGAGGACGAACCTAATCTGCCGTTTCAGAAATTGTAGGTATCCGGCAACGCTAGGGGAGTCACGGCTTCACACGCCTCCTGACGAAAATCATTCCCGTTTGTTCTTTTCCAGGTGCTCGAGAAGCAGAAGGTTGAGCTACTCGTGCTAATTAAGAAGCAAATGAGATTAATCGACGTTCTGAAAAAGCAAAAAGTCCACTTGGAATCGAGTAATCTTATCCATTTCCAGGAAGATGAGTTAATCAAATACATCAATTTTGGAGCGCCAAGTAAGTCCTCGATTTGAGGTCGAAATAGGAACCGTGAGAATGCTCTAACACTCACAGAATTGTCGTACTGCCGTGAGTTAGCAGCGCAGAGCCTCCAAGGTTGGACCAGCATTGTTTTATAACACAGCAGGATTTATGGACACTATGTAATCTGGAATAATCTTAAGCCGTACTTGGAAAATCATTCAAGCTCTTCTGCCATCTGCATTCTATCATCGGCTACTGTGGAATGAGAAGCCCGGCTAATTTTTTTTGTAATTCTTTTTTTTTTTTTTCATTATTAAAGCCGCTGATACAACCGAATAAGGTGAGCTACAGTTACATCTATTTCATTCATTTACTACTATACCTAAATGTACGTCCAGTTACATAGAGGATAATTATATTCTGCAATATACCTTATATAATATTTCTGATAAGGATGCCCCTGTTATAAAACTATTTGATCTTAGAAAGTTGATAATATTCCGTTCCGGCGGCTAGATTAAGTGACCTCGATTTTTTTCTTTAACATACGCATGTACGTGCATCTGATTTATTGATTTACCTATATTATGACGTTGTTTAGGCGCACGTTTCTGCTCTATGTTAGAATAATATATATTGAATCCAGTTAGTAATAAAGAGTAAGCTGAACACTCTTTACTGGATTTTCGTTTTATTTAGAAGCGTTTCAACACAATGTATCCATACACACTGCAATATATCCTTCATTCGTAGAAGATTAAAGTTCGCGGCGCTTGAAGTCTCTATGTGCTCCAGTTTTTTGTGCGAGGAGAAAGCAGTATATCTTTGATCTAGCGGGAAAGCCGAAAGATATGCGATGTGGGGCCGACGATCGTCGCCGTGGGGCTTCCTAGAGAGTTCAATGACGAGTCTCGTATGGCTGTATCAGTTATATACGGACGACCGAATATACTTTTTTGTTGTTTTGTACAGAAAATAATTGCTTCATTGACTATTTCATTCCCTAAACAAATTCGGTCACAGTCTTGCTTCTCTAATTTCAAGGGTAAAGATATATACAGTGTTGCTCTTTCTAGTTATTACTTTATAAAGTTCAGTTTTCAACAAAGCAAATGTTTACGGTAAAGACCTTACGGTTACGATTGAAGCTGTGTGAATTTAGCCGGCCATAGCTCTACAAGCAGAATTCGCCGGCAGGCTGGATAAATCATGCACAAGTCTGGTTCTCAGTTGCATGTAAGTTTAGGTGGACCGAGACGATGAACTTCGCAACGCAAGGTTTATGTATTTAGGCTAAAATAAAGCTCGAACTATAAAGTCTGTCGGTCCAGACCGGTATTCTTCGAGCTGGCATTTAATTATTCCAAAATGGCGCACGATTAACTTCAAGCTAAAATTGCATCCCGTAAGCTATAATTTTAGCGCTGAAGCGTAACTGTAAACTTAATGTGCAAAGTTACAATTCATAAAAAAAGAGAAACAAAAAATATATAATAGAAAAAAATCAACGTAAGACGTAAGTAACGTTTACAGGAGCGCGCGTCAGAGGTCTACGCAGAGTGCCTTTCTTTGTAGTCTTCGGTCTGGGTTCGGACCTAGGCAAGCTGCGGCTTACCTAAAATTTACCAGATTTATATATATTTATACAGTTTTCATTGCTAATATACCCCAAGAGGAAAACCTGTAGCGCATACTATGTAAACATAAATTGGTTTACCGAGACAATAGATATTAAAAGTGGGTAAAATAATTGCACGGCAAGCAATAATAAAACGCCGGAGAGTCTCCAGAGCGATAGCTCCAATGTGCAAGGTAAAACGAATACCACTAAATGAAAAAAACAACATATTATCATACGGTTATTATTGTTCTAGAACCCCCTCTCGAATCGTAAATCTTTCTAGCGAAGTGTTAGACAACGGTCTTGCTATGAGTTGACGAGGGTGCAATGATCAACATTTACTACATGTGTTCACTCATTCCAACAATCTAACACAAGCAGTCCTGCTCATCGTTTGTACATATGTACTCCGCCTATTTATATCTTTTTCTATAAATACACAATATTATTTTGTATTTTGTGATGCTGAAGATGTGTATTTTTTTTCGAATTTATAATATGGCCATTAGACAGTATTATGTAGGGGGAATTCCGGGACCGACAGATACATGTCGTTAGGAGACACTCTCGAACTAGAAAACAAATCGTTCGTTTTAGAACATATATCGTCTCAGTAATCAGCAATGGCAATATTCCAGATATTAAGATCAGACTGCCTAGAAATTTCTCAGCGTCTAATTCCAGGAATCCGTGTGAGTCCATTTTGTTGATCTCGAATTGTGTTAACATGGCACAGCGGCACCAACGTTCGTAGCAGCCTGCCAACAATGGTCATGGTGGTCGCTTTTGTACAAGCGGCAATCGCTCGTAACGATAGCGATTCAATATAAATCTTTTAAACGTACGTCCGGTGTTGTCACTGAGCGTTGCTTCATAGTTACTACTTTTAACATGATTCGCCGCTATTTAGCAATTATGTTGCAGGCGTCTGCGGCGGAATAAATCGCTATTCGTTAGCTACTTAATAGATTCTGTAGCTCTGTATATTGTACGTACTCGCTAGCTGTGTCTAATGGTGCCGGACGGTTAAGCATTTAAGTAGCTGGGAGACGACCGCAACGGCTGTTTTCGATGGCGGCGGCAAAACATTCCGTTGCTTCGAACACTACTGTGACCGCCTCAAAGTACTCGCCAGCGACAGAAGACGACGAAAAGAAGGTCTTGTACAGGTGCTATGCGTCTCCACCACAAAAGGTGATCGCAGACACAAGCTGCCAGCTCAAAACAAGAGGCAATGGCTATGAGCACGTGTTGGCGCTTAAGCAAGCGGTGTAGGCGTCCTCTCCTTTTTCGTATCAGTGGAACATATGCAATAGAGCCATGAACGCTCACGTAGGCGACTAGCTACAGCGTCAGTCCGGAGACGGTACGGGTCGTGTACGCAGTCGAACGGAAAGATGTCCAGAGAGACCCACAGGCTCAGTAGCTTGCATAGTTACGTGAGTTCAGAGATGTTGTCCACGTCAACAAGTCAGCAACGCTTATTTAGGTCGGCAGCGGAAATACGGTATCTGCTCTGTCAAATCAGGAATACGGAGATCGTTGCCTAGGCACGGAGAGTCGCAAAGGACGTGGCGGGGTTGCAGGGCCCTAGAAGATGATGATATGGGCGGCTAGATGCCGTCAATGCTGAACAGACGTTGTTTTCCGGTTGGGGCAGCAGAAGGGGCAGCTACAGCAGCAGCAGCAGCAGCAGCAGCAGCGGCGGCTCTAGACGCAACCACACGCCAACGGCAAGAGTTGATATGAGAGTGATATGTCGTTGATCACGACGGCAGCGGCATTTGGATAAAATTAATGCTGCTCGTTATAGACAACGAAATAAACGATGTCATGGGTCGAGCGCGACGTCAGGATAAAAATGGTCATTGTCACAAACAACGCAATGACCTACATTTAGCGGACGTCTGTAGTGGTTTCGGCGGTCTGAACTGGTGTGCGAGGGGTCTCGAGTTAAAGGTCTCCATTATTACTGTTATAATATCCATTTATAGACGTTTTGGTAGCGGTCGTCCATTCCCAAGCGAAGCCAGAAGATCTAGTGGTTTTGTAGATACCATGGTGCCACACCCCAATAGTTCAGGTCTGTCAGTGGCTCTGATAGACGCTTTCCAACACGACCCTTCCTGCTAACTCAGAATTTCACTTCAAGGTATTTTATAGTCACAGTAATAACATACACACAAACGAATCAGGGATTCTGTATTCAAGTTATTCTGTTGTCTTTATAAAACATGATAGTTTCGGTATAGTCTGTGTGCTTTTTCCTTTTGTTGTGCATTAAAGAAGACACCTGATAGAATATCAGAAGTAAGTACTACTTACGCTTGCCTAATTACATGATAGCTAGTGCAATAGCTGCTACGCCTAACGCATATATTATTCCTAGCTGTAGAATATCTTCAATCAAACTTATGATAAAAACGCCTATGAGCATAATCTGTACATTATATATACATTTTAGCTATAGGTATTACGTAATTTCACAATGCCCCACACGATACGCGGACTAATATGTATATCTAACTCAAGTGCCCTCTGCCAACGAGCCATTTTTCTACATTGGATCATATATATGTGTATATATATTTAGACTGGCTGTTGTATTTGACTACAAGCATATTCACTGGCCCCGTTCAATTCCAAAGATGCCTTATCATCATTACCGGCAATCTTCTCTCGTTGCTGTTATCCGTCTCTTATAGAAAACCCGCCTCATTCAGCCTAGCGGTTTCGGTAAGCGTGTACTGGCGCCGGCCGATCGCTGATTCGCAACTCGCATCCATTGTGTTAATCATACCACTGTCCCTAGTGTCGTTGTTACCATTGTTGATTTTTTTGCCTCGCTGCTGGGGCAATGCAAGCTTGCTGCTGCTGCCCCCATGTGGCTACTGCAACTGCATGCGTTTTACGTACGACTTTCTCCCGATCACGCTTATGTGCGTCTGAAGTGTTTGTTTTGAAGCGGTAGACAGGATATTAAAAGAAGCGGGCGCGACCGTTACAGCAGCGCCAGTCGTGACAACACGATCTTAGCGTTATCGGTACGGGGAGCTTAAAGGGAGTATTGGCCGAACGTCCTAACCATCTTCGCAGTGATCAACGGCAATAGGGGCAGTCGCAGTGCTAATTATAGTTAGCGGCCAGTTGGTATACCGAATATCTACTAGGTAGTTCGTCATCCCCCTAGCAACAGTCACAGCGGCCGAAGTTGAACCGCGTGTTCGGCCCGATTATGAATCCGCGTACTGACTGTAATTTCTGCCCGATGACAATTTCGTTTAACGTATGCCTATTCATGTTCGTTCGGACCTGTTGCACGCTACAAGCAAATAGGCAAACGGATCCTCTGGCAGATAATCGGTTTGTTTGGTCAGGCGCTGCTAAAGGGCCTTGTTACTGTAAGCAAGGAGCAGCTACTATTTTCTACCTTCCACTTGATACACTAAATATATTAGACGACTACACGTGGCTTATATATGGTGCATGAGACATAAGAACTGCTATGTACGCAATGCTATGTCCTCTACGGCTGGTGTTATTACTATTGCAGCGTTGTGCACGGTGGAATACATACCAAGTGCATTGGTAGACAATAGTAGGATCGATATCGCTACTGGGCAGGTAGTTCCACTGCCATTGGTTTCGGAGCTAAAAGAAAGAAGTCCATGTCGGCTTCTGTTGAGGGATCGGTGCTAGCCGTAACAGGGTGATGAATGCAATGTTAACTAGCCCCCGCTGACGGTCTCCAGACGACCATTAGGAATAGGGCTGGCAGCCGCAGAACTGACGTTGAGAGAAAAGTCGACCCAGTTTCTTGCGACGCGATACGATGCTAGAAGTGACGGTGACAGTTGAAATGGGCAGTGGCGGATGATAATGCTAACGACAGCGACGACAGTCTTTGTACACGCATACATAGCATGCAGTACGCGGCATCCCGTAGGAGTCGCAATTGCCGGAGACAGCAAATCATCTAAGCAAAGCTAGAGTTCTATCAGCACCTTCTAAAATTGGTTCTAAAATTAAATCTCATAACCTAACCTTGTGAAAACTCATACGACGCTTAGTGAATAATCGGGCCAGTTGTAGGCCGCACTATACGAGCCTTCAATAAACTATCTTACAGACTACCGAAACGGGGAGGCTTGGTCAACAGGCAAATGGCGCCGATCAATACGTTTAAATAAAATCCCAGCTACTGTCTCTTGGCTAAGCAAAGTATTAGGCAAAAAAAAAAAAGTAGAGAAGAGTAGAATAAGAAACCTGTAACAAATTCTTTAAACTTGCTAGAAATGTGCTTCGTCTAAAATACATCGTTTATAAGACGAATTACACACACACAGTACTTACAACATTTACGACTACCAAAGTTTCGTTTGTCAAAAGCTACCGCGGCGAACGGGATCGTTCATTCAGTATAGGGCGTAACTAAAAGAACAGAGGAGGCACTTGTAACTGAAATCTAAGGTCCCGAATCTTGTTGTGACAACGATTTATGAAAAGGTGCGAACAGTCACACAGTTCGTCACAATAGATAAGGCTCGCCTAGTACATCTTCGAAGCGTACAACGAATTTCCATACCCCCTATTTCTCACTCTGTGAAACTCATTGTTTCGTTGAAATAAGCTTTGAATATATACTGGAACTAATCAAAACCCTCATATTTCATGACGCTGTTTATATTTGTTACTATCTTATTGATTTCTGCTTTTGTTTCATGTAATTTTGTGATCGACTAAAGAAAGTACTGAACTTTTAAGAGATATATTAGTGATTCAGTATTCTACCCCCGTCCCCAACAGCTTATACCTAATGAAGACTCTATTCGAGGTTCGCGGCCTGTGAACAATACAGCTTATAGAAAAAAAAAACATTTTTATAGGAGGCGAAACGCCTGAAAATCAGTGGTCATCCGATCCGTTTATACCATATTGAGACGTTCAGCCTTCTTTATAATTTGGTCGCATCGCACTGAAAGCGCTGTCACCTCGGGCAATATGTGCATGAATGGTCTATTTTGATGAATTCAAATCATCGCTATCATTCAACCAAATGGCCATGTTCAACGCCCAGATTAACCTTTTTGCCTATTTTAAACCCGCCGAAATGGTGGGTTCGTGTGTACATAGGCATTTTATCGATTTAAATGCACAGATATGGGCAATAATTGGAAATGGATATCGAGTTATTTCATCACTGTAGCAGCAGTATTAGTATTTGTCTATGGAAAATGGCGACAGAAAGAGCCACCTCTACTATGTTTATGGCGTTTATGCTGTGTCCTGTTATATCCGTATGCAGACGCCAGAAAGCATTGCCAAGGTCATTCCACGTGCGTTTAACCTCTCTGTGCGCATCGTACTGTTCTGAGTATTCCCAATTACAGATTACGCCGTGAAAAGTTCAGGCCAATGTGGCCTACAGGACTATAAGCATCCCGGTCAAAAGAGATGCAGGCTGCGTTCGAATGCCGTGCATACGTTTGGCCGTTCTCGTGGACTTAGATTCACCAGGTCCCGAGTAAGCGGAGCTTGTCAAGTTCTGAGATAATATATATAGATATATTGTATTTATATGCATGTGCTGATACGATCCATAACACGTACACGCATGTTCAAATCAACATAGCTTAGTAACGCAACGTCGTGTTTGTTTTTGATGCTATGCAGTGACTGCGATGCCACAGGCGGCGATCTTTGCAGTAGTATAGCGTGCGCGGCACGTGCAATTTTCAGTCAGCATCACGCATTCGCAGACAGGCAAAAGGGCCGCCCAACGTCGCCGCCACGCGGATGCCGGCTCCGATTTCGGATCGCAAACATATCTGCAATAGCTAACAGAGTAACCCCGTTTTTCACTTCGGTGCCATTACACGTTAGCTATTACAATACATTACAGCGAAGCCAGCATTTGCGGCGGATCTTGATAGTGTTAATAGTTTTTTTTTTTATATATATACACGATCCGTCAGTTGTTGTTTTCGATGTTTGCGGATGCGCAACGGGTCAAGGGACCAAGAACCGCGATTGGCCGATGTAAGCGTCGACAGGGGTCGCGAGGGCCGGCATCCTTGGAATGCGGAATCGAACATATACGCTCGCACACGCAGATAGTGAACGACAAACGGGGCGGTGCGAAGACGCTGCAAGCTACGCGCGATCTGCTAGGCACACCGGCACGCTGTAAGCATACATCGACCGTGAGAAGCTACCGTGGGACACCGTCACAAGATAGACTTTTGGCCAAGCAAGGAGGCAAGCCAGACCGCCAACCGGACGCTGCAGGAGAACCGCAGCCAAGGGACCGACACGGTTACAACAACAGCGCTACATATAGGCAGACCAGCAGGTTATATATACACACTGCATACTAATGCAATGGCAATATAGAATAACATACATAGTAACAATGTGCGGTGTAATGGGACTGCTATCGGTGGTGAAAAAACGGGTGTAAATATCTATAATTAGTTATAGCACTAGTACAGATGGGGGTGGTGATATACCCGAATTCTACACGACCTCAATGTGCGAATGCAAAACGGTCCTACCGTTACTAATACCATGTCTATACATATGGCCTGTATGAAGCTGATATAGTTCGGATTTGTCGACAGAGCGGTAATAATCCATCGACGGTGAAAGCATTGCTGAGTCGACCAGTCGCCTAAACATTACCGAACCAGTATGCACTCGGCTCTAGATAATCTAGCCGTTCCATTGATCGCACCGTATGCCAGATGGTCGTTGTAGCATCGTTGACATACGATGAAAAGGTACACCTGGAAAAAATAAGCGATTTCACACTTCTACAACGATCCATTGAGCTGCATCTGTACCCCAGCTACAGTTGCTCGTACCAGCAAGCTTCCTTCATCTAAAAGAACGCAATTGTATGATGTCGTCAGCTAATGAGATTCTGTTGCCTAACTAAGTAAAAAACGTGGACGCTGATTCGATCGCATACGGTGCACGTTACGCGCGTACGAACGAGACCGACTAAGATAATTGCACTGTAGAACGCCGACCGCTGGTCATGCCGGATAGCGGCAGTAATTAATTGCAGCAGCTCACTCTGTTTCAGTCGGCGTAGTCCGATACGATTTCACGACCACAAAGTCCGTTTACTCCGTGAAATAACATAACGTCGATGAAGGGATGCTATTCGGCGGGAGAAAGATGAATCACTGTAGGGGGGTGGGGGGTGGGGGGATTTCTCATACGTAAGTAGTGTCATCAGCAAATAGTCACCGATAAAAACTATGGCACAGTGATTGATTCTGACAACAAAGGACATCTAGGGCCGCGGGTTGTGTCGCTGTGCCCAGACCCGTGACAAACAGATAGGGCTGGCGATTAAGTGCAACTACCGATCATAAAATCACAAATAAATAATGCAATTTTGTTTCAATCGAAAATCTACAAATTGATACGCTGAAGCAATTAAAGTGCGATGAAGCAGGAGCAGCACAGTGACGGAAGATAATAAAGCGATTTATTAGTTAAAAAGGATGTCAAGCTTGTTCCAATATGAATTTTTATGCCTAAAAAATAACATGATCTCTAGCGGCGTCTGTTGCTTCGCGCTTCGATGAGGCCCAACGCTGGCGTCATGTTAGCTGTCGTCGGCCAAATGATGTATTTGCGGCATTATTTCGAAACCGGGTTTCGGTTCAACTGCTATATTAAAAATAACTACCCTAAAGACGAGACATTTTCGATAGCTATTTAATTTGGACCGAGATGAAACACTTCTAGTAATAACTAGCGTAGTTTTTATTAATAGTATTGTCTAATATTACCACTTAGTCCTTACCGATACTATTAACTCGTCCTATCCAAATCTTAATAAAGCGAGCTACTGCATGGTTTAGGCTTTTTTTTTTTTACATTTACATGATGCTTTCGTCAGGTAAACACATCTACGACTACTTGCCCTACCCTAGACAACGGCTGTGTGTTGAAACGTATACGTTAATTCGCAGTCACTATTCTCGATTCATTGAAGTCCCTCAGACAAATTTTTATGAAGTTATGATAATTTATGAAGTTTTTCGATATAAACATTGGTGGTCGGGCGTTAATTAACTAAGATTCCAAACAGAACATTTTAATTCGCCCATTGCTGTCTCCTAATTTCAGACAGATGAAACGCATTTTTTTTTTATTAGTAGCAGTTTTCTTTAGTAGTAGCTAGTAGGGCTTTTATTAGGTACACACTGAAATCTTACCTTTTCTCGACCTCAAGTGTTTCACTTGACTCTGTTTTACCCACGAGTGAGACACGTTTCAAAACGTTCTTTTTTTCTACCACCTTATTGCAGGTACGGATATCGAGCGCAAACTTGGAAACGTAAGAGTCGACTAGATTAGCTGGCATAGCAGACGAAGCGTTGTATTGATTATGATTTTGAAAATGCCGCCATGATTGAGGAAAATCCGCAAAAATGTTGCGAGCATTTTTCGAAAATTGACAATTTACATCTATAATTAATTTTAATCTTTAATCAAATGTATATCCTGCGTATTTTCGAACTAAGTTAAACAGTTTCAAGTTTATAGAGCTAGTCGCCTCGACAGACGCGTCGCAATCATAGAATAAGAATAAATACGCGATCAGAGCGATAAAGTGCTATGTGTAATTACTTACATTAGTCAGCCGTGCAAGCATGCATACAAATTTGACTCGCCCATAAACTGTTTTTACATTTACAGCAAGCTTTTTTATACTTTTACAGCAAAAGTTGCAATTACGACAAACGTAACTAAGGCCTCGTAGGCGACGTAATCTGCAGACGCACTCTTGCCTTTTCCGCAGCCGTTCTATGAACCAAATCATCAATAACCTCTCTTTTCGAACGAAGTATAAACAAATCAAGATACCATCCAGAGAAATTCATGAGCGATCTTATCCCGCCCCATACAAAGAAAACATTATATTTAGTATAAAGTGCAACCATAATTATATTAAAGACCAAAAACGGATAGAATTACCATAACGGAGCAAACAAGAAGAAAGACCAACCAAAAAAAGTTATCAAAGTGTCAACTTATCGTAGCAACCAATAACTACTGTTGTCAACCGGAGAACAACGACAGCGACGATAACAACAACGGCAAAAAGTGTAGTTTCACTTTTGCTATTTTTATCGTGGTCCGTCTGGCTCGATCTGACGCCACCGCCTGATCGAGATCAATCGAACTATTGGTTACATCGATACGATCTGCCGTTTCGTCGACCAATGTCTGTTGATTCTATTCCGCTTTTATATAAAGGATTCAGTGCAGCGCGGTCTTAATCGCAGCTGCTGCGTCAGACGGCAGCGGTGCTGTCATTTCTGCAATTTATCGTTAGCATTTGGCCTGCATAACGTTACAACTGTTTCGATCCTAGCCGCTGGCTAAACGGGAACGCGACAGAAGAAGAAAAACAACAGATCAGAATGAGCCAATACTTGGCTGGTGTGTTCGACGTCGTTTTTCTTCGTCGACTTCATTAGATTACCTGAAATCATGATGGCATGAGCGTGTTTTCAACCGATCACCTCTCCTCCTCCTCCTCCTCCTCCTCCTCCTCCTCATTTTCCTCCTCCTCCTCCTCCTTCTCCGTCTCCTTCTCCTTTTCCGCCTCCTTCTCCGCCTCCTTGCCGGTTCTTATTACGTTTTGGACACACCATCGCGGGCGGAAACGTCAGAAAGACAGGAGGAGGGTTACTGGCACTTGTAGAGTGGAGCTAATTCAAAGAGCAAATTGAAAGCAAAACCAGAATCAAAACACCGCCCCCACGGAGATCGCCACCGAGTGGCTGAACCAGTTAATATATATATATATATCTTACGAAGTTTTTACTTTGTTTTGTTCAGTAGAGAGTTTTTCCTCTTCAAATTTATATAACTACACCTAAAATTGTCTCAGGCTGGCAGAAAGGCAAAAGACATTTGAAATTTCAGTAACATGTAGCGTGTTTCCGTTTTTCAAAACTCGACATTTTAGATCGTTTGAGACATTTTAGACCGCAAATGTTTCTAATATATACCGAATCATACTTTTCTCGTAATGTACTCTGCCTTCTATGCGTCATAAATATTAACGAGTCTTATCTTATGAGACGGTTATAAAAACCAAAATAACGGCTTTTGTTTTGAGAAGTTTTTTCAGCTGGTTTTGAAATTGGAAAACATATCTGCTGAAGGTATCTAACTCGTTATCGTCTTTGAAGTTTTGTATATTTCTACAGATGTTAATCCGATGTCTAAACGCATTTATTCATTGAAAGTCTGC
This sequence comes from Varroa destructor, assembly GCF_002443255.2. NCBI lineage: Eukaryota > Metazoa > Arthropoda > Arachnida > Mesostigmata > Varroidae > Varroa > Varroa destructor. Next base: position 32,029,802 of record NW_019211460.1, on the reverse strand, counting down.
TCAGCGTAAAGCTGTTACTAATGCTACATTAAGACAGTTCAGGCCGGTCCTAACGAATAATGCAAAAATAGTTGCTAGTAATATTTATTGTTATTATTTTCCATCTTGGTAAATCATAGATTTTGTCTTGGTTTTTTTTTAACCGCTCATGCTGATTAAGCGTTTATACATTTGATCTATTTTTTTGCTAACTAAAACGCTCAGATTCTTGAGAGAAATATCAGTAACTTTGATTGATAACGTCATAATAAAATTGTCTTAAACGTGACTATATAGTGTCTTCAATATATATATATTTTGCCGTTGTTACGGACAAAGTGAAAGTTCTACGGTAAGTATATTAAGCGTTAGCATAGTAATTACGTAATGTATGGTAATAAGGATGAAGTAATCCGAAAAACTTCCGAAAAAAAAAAAACAAATTTCTTGGAGGAAAAATATGACACCACCCAGAACTGAAACGGTTATGCGATGAAAATGGTCTCGAACGTACTTTCAATGCAGGAAAATTAGCTTATTAATAAAATATAATTAAATTATTAGTTACAGCGGACGTGTCGCGGGCTTGCCGGCAATTTCTCTTCATCAAATTTGAGTGTTTTTGAATATTTATTACAACCTTTATATTTGAAAAAGCGTTCAAATAGTTTTTACTTAATTCATCACGGGTATTACTTAAAGTTAAGTTGGAAAATTACTCCTTTATTATTTCTGTGCATTTAAACATAGAAACGTGCGACTGAGTGTTTATCCTTACTCAATAACAAGTAGGAATAAGCATGGCTTGCTAGCGCGATATCAACCCCGGCCAGGGGTACAAATACTCCCATTCTTAACGTTGGTCGTATATATATATATATATGAGATTTGCCATATGTAGTTCAAAGGACGCTCAAGAGACGAGCATACTAACTAATATATAGATACATATGCGTGATATAAGTGTAAAAATGAGACGATATTTAACAGAATATATATACTTTTTTCTGTCCGTTCGAAATTCTTACCAGGTTTAGTATAGCTTTTGTTGATCTGGAAAAATAAAAATTAGCTGTTTGGGCAACTGTAACAGTTTGCCTGCCATAAAGGGGCCGTTGCAGCTGGTGGCCCGTGTTTTGGCATTTGTGAACTTTCCAACAGAGTTTTCGCATTGGTAATAAGTGGCGAGAGGTCAGTAACGCCGACGTAACCCGAAGCAGGTGAGCTGATTATACCAAGACGCCACATAAAAACTAACCAGGTAATAACGAGCAAACCATAAAAAAGTATACATGACTTGGGTTTCATTAAATCACCGAGTCACTGTTTATTTTTTGTTCTGCCCCCTCCCGGCCCCGTTTCTTGACCAACTAGCAATTGCCTTCTGCGTGAGCGCGGGTGACAACGAAGTTCAAAAACCCACTTTATTGCTTTGCCATTATCATCTGTCGTTTGTTCTACTGCATGCCGCTAACATCCCTGACGTTACTACTGTGACAGAGAGAAGTTTGGGTAGTTCATTGTACAACTAAGTGCAAATGTGTATAGACGAGATCTGCACAGTTTTTTTTGCTTACAGATGTGTATATATATATGTGTGTGTGGGTGTTACATGTCGATATCGGGCCGTGAGATTCTCCAGAAATCTTTTCTACGAGAAGAAGCCGACGATGTGCAAATGCGACAGATTACTTAACAAAAGGACAAAAGAAAGGAAAGAAGAGCGTAATTAACAAGAGATAGATAAACAGCATTGGAAATAATGGGAACGTTTATTGTGCACTTGCAAAGGAGCAGAGATGCGTTTCAATCAGAAGTTAGCAAAAAAATTGTTTGGAAACAATTTTTTCACTCAGAACTTGCATTTTCAAAAACATTTAATGCCGACCGAAAGCAGATTGTTCTTTAGATGCATCATGATTAGCCAAAACTTCATGCAAAGGCCGGAAAAGAGTATAGGTTAGTCATGCGTATAGACGGGAACCTGTTATTCTAGTTACACAACGATTTTAAGCACGATTTGCGAAAAGGCCGTATGTATATATGACGTCAGTATATTGCTGAGATTAAATTATCAATAGATAACCTAATAGCTAAGCTGAGCATTATCTTAGGTTGTGCACCATCAAGTTTCGCCGCTTCCGACCCCTCGTAACAAAATTGTTCCCTAAGGAAGAACAATTCTATCGGAAACTAATTTCGAGATAGAAACGGGCTCAGAAATCCTTCACGTACAGCGTGTACCGCGAATTAATCCATCTACTCCGACGAATCAGGACCGAAGGTTGCAAAAGACGCGATTCGTTTAGTTGACTTATTGACCGCGTCATATGCTCTTGCCGGCACATAGGATTCCGTCAGAAAGATCAAATCAGTAAAATGACGGGCCACATTACACTTCACAACCGTCGACAGGGTAGCTCCTTCGCCAAGTAGCATCATGACCATGGTAATTGCCTGTTGAGTGAATCTAACGTCGTCCGCTGTGCACGAGTCGATCTGCTCGAAGTGACCCTGCAGTACATAACGTAGCATGCGCATTGCCACACACCCATTCTAAGCGGAAAGCATATAAGCGTTTGGCGTATTTTATGTCAACAAGGAGATATTCGACAGCGCTGGCTTTCGCCAGGATTTGTATGCCATTGGGTTGACAAACGGTTTTGAAAAATATCGAAGTCGCAATACATATTTGGCAAGAATACAAATTCTAAACGCGCATATTCTGGCCCAACGTTTCTCATGCCTAATTGTATAAAGATGTTATTGCTTAAAAATCTAATTCTTAGTACTTACGTTACTGATGCCCATCATGATCTGAGAATTAAAATTATTTTCGCGGACAGGTGAATCGCCCATAGCCGCAAGCTATATAAATCGGACGGAGCTTCGACAGCAGCAGCCGCCGATGGGGCTCGTCCACGAGTAATGAATGTTTCGTTCTTGGCTCTCGAAAAAGAGCACTTTGCTATCAAGCTTTCACCCACTGTGGCTCGAGCAGCTCGTCGGATCTTTCGATCGTTTAAGGAACGATGACGAGGACGCAATGACGCCGAAATTGCCTGTTTACCATTTTTTTCTTTTCATGACGAAATCTTCTTGTATATGTCTTTTAACCGTGGCACTGCTTTGCTCACGCTGACGCTAGAATACCTCTACCGCAATTTAAGGCTCAATGAGCGCAGCAAAATGGCCGCGAATGGCTACACGACGGTGTTTATTACCCGGAGGTACCCGGTTTCAAGACTCGGGTCAGCTTTGCTTTATAGAATAAAGAAGCTGAACGCAGAAATGGAGTTGGGCGTCGAGTTGCCAACCCAATAGAGGAGGGCTAATTGAACTATGCAATTACGACTTGCATTCTTCCGTGCATGTGTACGTGTATGTGGTTCGTAGACCCAGACGTTAGGTCAATGTGCCAATATGGTCACGTAGCAGTTAATTCATAGAGAGAAAATCTAAAAAATGTAAAATACTAGAAAAGCTATGATAGCCCGCTAGATAGATCGTACGCATGGGCGATAGAACCCTACAATTTTAGCAGTTTACGAAACGTGCTAAGCAAAAGAAGCTTCGCTTTATCATAGAAATATGTAAAGCTATAGTCCCACCACAAAGTATCTATATTGCATAAATTGTATAGGGAAATCAAGAGAGTTCGCAAGCGCTACCTAATAGCAAAGAAGCCATATATGACAAGTCTAAATATGGTATTCCATCAGCGACGCAAAATTACTATACCGAAAGTCATAAAATTAGCTGGAACCTCTGATCAAGGCTGAATGAGACCTAATATGCTATCTGCATTAGGAAGACAAGGTGTCTGGCGAATAAGAATCGATCACTTCGACCAAAAGGAAAATACAATAGAATGAAATAGCATCAAATTTACTAGTAGTTAATAATAGCGAAGTATCGAGTTCAAAGTTCAAGTTTGCAGACGATAAATGTTGAACGAGTAATTTTTGCTACGTTATAAATTTTCCCTTGCGCGATCATTGGAAAGCTTTTTAGAGTCATTTTTAGCGCGTAAGTTTACGAAACGTAGGCATTTACGACAAAACACCAACTATTACCTCTTATATTCATCCTTTCTGATTCCCTGATTATGTTTACCAGCATTTGTAAAAAAACTCTCGTGCAATATCCATAATAGAATATGGCCTATTCATAACTATAAACTGAAATCTTCAATTGAGCATATTGCTAAATATCTATAATTATCTAATTAGTCAAATGGGAATATGAAGATTTTGTGCGGCTGTAGAAACTGCGGAAGTACTTAAAGATGTTTTTTGACGTTATGCCTTATTGAATGGCTGATTTCAACAACATTTCAATAGCTGCAAGTATTAGATGATGTTTGTGTATTAGTTGCGAATGGCACCACAAATGTAAACAGTAAGAAAAACCTTTATCTATTTGCTCTGTGAAATCTCTACTCTGTATATATATATATATATCAATATTACGATGGATCTAAAGTCAGAGAAGTAATGGCTGGCAATGCTATGGACGAGACCGACCGATCAGGGTCAATTGACGGCGTGTCGTTAATCAATACTGAGAATATTTTGTAGCAAAGCGGGTGGACCCTTGAACATTGGCCGTATTTCAGCTGGGCCTGCCTGCCTGCCTGCCTGCCCGGTTTAAAGTTAGTTACATTTTAGTTGTTAGCTAACTAAACGAATGCCGTGCCTGTTCTGCGATAGGGTCCCGAATTGCCACGAAAGGACCACAACCTGTTTTCGAAAATCTAGTGACCTGGTGTGCGAAGAATGCCAAATGTGCAGCTCATTCTACAAACCGCTATGGGCTACGCCTACAATAGTTTTGTAGCCGGAAGGCGACTTCGAAAGTTTTTGGCTTTTCAAAGCTTTAATCGACATTTGTTGAATGCGTTTGGTGTAGCATAGAGAACCTCCTTATACTTTTAGTTCCAACATCTCTACGAAGCAAGTGTTTGGGATTAGTGTAAAAAAATTCGGACAAGCTAGAGGCTCCGGCTATAAAAAAATCACAAAAAACTTTCCTTTCGTGGAGCTCTAGGCTAACGAAGCAAACAAGTGCTTTGCAGGGATAAGCCATCGATCATCTACTAGCTCTAGCAGAAAATGACGAGTCACACCATGGTAACAGGAAGATTTTTTTCGATTCTAATTTTTTTTGTCCTGTGGCGTGCAGGCCAGTCTAACCTTCCGTTTAGAATATGTGGTTCCATTTGCTAAGAAAAACTATGGGTTATTGTTTTCCCGTGCGGTTTGCTGTTTGGACCCATGAGTAAGAGTAAAAAAATAGTTAATCATTTTAATATTTACAGAGGTAGTCAGTTATTTATCGAGAGCTTGACTCGTACTTGAGTTCAAAACTTTTATTTATAGGTGGGCCTGTTCCTCCAGCAACGCTTGCTTCCTTCAACGTGATTTACTCATCAGTAGATTCAACCTAAAGTATCAAGAAATTTTATGTTACTAGTGAACAGCTGGGGTAACAGTTGATGTTTCGGTCAACAGCTACGAATCTAGGTACAAAAAAAAAATACAAATTTTCAAAGTATGTACCGTTTCAAGGGAATCAGGCTTACCAGGCGTAAAAGTCGAAGGTGCGAATGAGGTGGAAAATAAAGGTAAGCAAAACGGAAACGAAAATTATAGATTTTCAAATTGCAACATTTTTGTTCCGAACTTCGTACGGTGTGTCGCCATACCGAAAAGGGCAAAAGAGGGAATACACCTCGAAAAGTGACTTGTACAATAGACGTTATCAACGTCGTCTTCAAAATGATCACTGTGTAATTTGCTCCATCTGCTAGGTGATTTGAATATAGCAAGGACTATTTATTGATACTGAACTGTGTTTCCCCCATTCAACGGTCATGCCAATTCACAGAAAGTAAGTACCGAGCACAGTTAACACCTGCTGCAACAATGTCTATTAATCAACTTTCTCATAGGTAAAGTATGTGACAATAAGATCTGTACTGATTCCTGACTGTAAGCGTTACTTATCCGCTAGGCCAACACACTGAAACAGCTTTGAAGTCTACATTCAAAATGCCGTCCTGGCTACAAAGTTCTTCAATTGAGTAAACAATTTCAGTCACAGATTTGCCTATTATCTGAATAGCCCATGTTTTTTTCGCATCAAATGACCAACGTACCCCTAGGAACTATTCTATATTGCGCTTCTTATTCCAGTTCATACTTATATTGTCAGCTACGCTGAACGTGGATAGGTGGCATGCATGCAACGGCGATGGCGGACGTAAAACTCGAAACATAGCGGTAGAACGCTCCAAAGCTGAGGTTCGATGACGACATGCAAATGAAAACCGGAAAACGCCAAAATTAATGACAACTAATATAATAATCGATGTCTGCTCCGCATTATATCTTCGATTGAAGATATGGTGGACAGCAGCGACCGTGGTTATCAATGAAGCGTAGCCTGCCGGTATATTTTAAAATTATAATTTTTTCTTATTAGAATTATGAGATGCATACATACAGTTCGTGCAGAAGCGAGAACGCTCAAGCATTTTAACAGCTTTCGTTCCAGATCGGCCATTTTTATTTGGGCAAACAGCTTGGAAAGAATAAAACATTGCTGAATTTTTGTGTTCGATTAAAACCGTAGGAAATAGTTTTCCCTTTTCACTAATTTAATAGGACATTTCATTTACAACACACTGGCCCTAACCGATTGCCATTTATCTATTCGACATTAGTGACCGCCCGTGCTTTAGGTATTCTTATAAATTGCCTTATGTGCATTTGTCGTGCTGTTGTGAGGTTCCTAGCTATTCCGCTTTCCCGCTGGTATATTTGTGTTAGAAAAATCGTCGACCCCAACGAGAATAGTCAGGAAAAGATTGCAGCGTGACCCGGGCTGGTCTCGCGTGCTCCCCAATACCGGTTGCCGGTTCTGGGCAGAAGCGCGACGCTGAAACGGGGTTAGTCGTCGCTGCTGCCGCTGCCACCGCAGCTGTTGCCTTCATTGAAACGAAGAAGATACACAAACGGGGCGCTTCGTTCGTTCCCTAGATCGGCGTCTTACTACAGCGGCAAAATCCATGGCCTCTTCGACGGTGGTGGAGCTAAATAGTGGTGACCCCGTCATGGCTAACGGCTGCCGAAGGGGCCGTGTGTTGAGCCATCAGGTCTAGCGAGAGTCATTAGAATCAAACAAACAGCTATGGCCGTAGCAGTAAGTCTTACTCCTCACCTAGCTATAAGACAGCGGCATTGGGAATAACATCGTAGGTGAACATGCCTGTTTTTGTGATACGATACACGTGCCACATTGCTCTGGGCCAGCCAGGAAACGACTAGCGACTGGCGAAGTAGCGGAAGGCAAAAAGAGTCCACAATAAATTTAACCTTAATACTCTATGTCTAGTCTTTAATCTGTCTCTCGTGTTGTCCCAAGTGCTGATAAGTTCTGCTTACTACCCTGTTCAGGCGCCATGCACAACGCCGCGCCCGCTGGGATTTCCAGCAACGGCGGCATCTCTGCGTGGTCGATGAGTTACAATCAAGTCAAAGGAATGGTAGGGCGCACAGAAGGCTAGACGGATAGACAAAGCGAGTTGATCTGTGCGAAACGCTATACAGATCAATACAGCGCCAAAATCCCCACAGAGGCGTACTGACGTTTGCCCAATCAGTCCTGATCTGAAAAACCGAAGAGAGAGCTGCAGGGGGTGCCGTACGGTAGACACGTGCACTCAACTATTACACCAACACTTATTACTATGCTGCTTTTATATCCTTAATAATAATGTAAATGTCGGAGCTTAATAAGCGAGCAGCCAAAAGTGACTAGCGAGATTCATGATGGTAAGACGGTGTACTAGCATTTTTTCTCTACTCCAGTTGAGGATATTCTATTATGAACGTCCCACATATATCTGTACTAAAGCATACAAGGACCACTTTCATAACATTCAGGTTACGCTGTGTCTTTATTTCCTTTCTATGAATGAAAGAAGTTTGACTCAGCTATGAAGGTAATATACTGGTAAGATTCAGGATATTTCGACCATTTCATCTCACTTGCTTCTTTGATAGAAATTATAACAAAGACTTAATATGTATAATTTGGATACTACATGTTTTTGCTTTTATCGTTTTCTACTTCAACGTAACTTGTTCCTATCAGCAAGAAGAGGATTATCGAAGCTCTAGGGTCGCTTACTTCTGAATAGAGCTTAGATGTTTACATCCGATTTAGTCGTGTGCCTGTGTATGATATAGAAATAAAGGCAAGTTTATGTCAAATTCCACTTATTCTCGTCGACACCGTTTTCCTTTTCTAAATCCTATCACCGGGCAACATCAACGCAAACTGCGCGCTGGGTCAAGCTAGAAAAAAAAAAAGTAGCCTTCCTCGCTGTAGCCGTTCGTGAAAACCGCTGCACCACCGAACCACTCGATAACGAACGAGTATTTCCGGGTGTTCTGTGCCTTTACTATGCCTAGAAAGTAAATGATGGAATCTGTCACAGTTCATCATGAATAAAGGTATAGTGCTCTATAGTAGGTATAGAAGAGCTGGCTCTTCGGCGACAACGGATGGAGGATCGAATCCTCGAAAAGATACTACGAGTCTGCCCGTGTGATAATAACAACTTGATGATAAGCGACCTTGCCAGCTCGTATTCTTCCACTGGCTGCCGAAATAATGACAGATCCGTATTGGAATATGTTGCGCTGCTGGCTATCTACCGTTCCTATCGACTCGTCGATTCACCATACAACGAATATAAGTTGACGCCTCATAAATATTAGATCTAAGGAAACGAGTTGTAACTACTGGCCAGCCGTGCCGTATTGTTGATATGTAAGTTTAACTGTGACAATGACAAGATTCTATTGAGCTCCAGCCACCTAAAGGTGAGAAGAAGACTCTCTGTTACGGTACCAATAAACAATAAAGTGTCGCTACTATTTTCAGCATGCGTCTATCTCCACAGCTCAGTGTACGACGATGATGCTGCCTTACTTCTTACCGGTAGAAATTATCTTTCCAAAATTATTCAGCATTTCAAGGAGCGCGCATACGTTGTATGACATGATAATCAGTGCTCGAGAGTCACTGCGACTGTGTTAGAAGTTGGGCGGATTTCCAGGTAAAGCTACGATTTCGTCCATTTTCGTAGGGTTCCGGACAGAGGATGTGGTTCGTGTGATAAACTTCTACAAAACTAAGGGGAAAACACTAAATGTCGAGGTAAGGGACTCCGTTGTGCGGGACATGCTGCCCGTGAAGCATAGCTCTCAGACCCTCTCGATATTGAACCGTCTACTCGTCAGCATCGAGAAATATATCCTTATGTTGAACTTGTTCGCTGTAGCTTCATGATCGCGGACTCCATGCAGTTAGCACTTTTATGATTCTGGAAACTAGTAAAACCATCGCAATTAACTACCGGCACGATAAACTTGAACAAGATCAATTTGGCAATTTCAAAAGCTTTACTTCGAAGTCGGATAGCGACTTCGTACCTAACTCCTTTATCTACAGCTTTCACGCGCACTGGTGTCCATCAATAAACGCTGCTTCTATGTTTTTACACGTTTTCGTAACATCTTTAAGCTTTTCTATTAATAGGTGCACTTTGCAATTCTACGAAAGACTTTCCCATCACCGGCATAACCAGCGGCATTTTTGATCGCTTTAGCAAAGCAGGTTTTTATAAAGTTCTACATAGCATAATATCTGCGGCTCAGACTCGAGGAAAAGTTCAGCCCAGAGCGCATGTTAAATTTTTTCTTCTTGAGCCATCTGATTGGAAGGACAGCAAGCACATCTGGATGAACCGTTCACTACAACGGTAGTTACTTGTTTTTTTTTTTTTGGCCGCTTTTGGACCACGAACGGCAGAATTCGTCGATTATGCTAACATTGACTGTATTTAAATTCGAAGAAACTCTAAAGATTTCAACATGTCCACCTGGAAGAGATCCTGTCTATCGTAACAGAGTTTATAAATAAATAATTATGCTTTTTTTTTTTTTTTTTCTATAATGTCAATATTAAAAATAAGTGGCAAATAAATATATAGTACAAAAGAAAAGCGGGCGAGGTAAAATGCGCCTCTGACTATTCACACCTCTATATGAAGAGTCCTGTCGTGTTTCTGCTTAACCTAAGAATACGTGTGTTATTAAGTCTGTACATGAAAATATTTTGTCAAGCATATTTTGCCCTATTACTATTACTTGTTAGAGTAAACAAGTTGTTTTCCGCTATAAAAGTCACACCTATTTCTGAAAAGATCCGTCTAGACAATACATTTTTAGTTACCCTGTTTCATCCTCGACTTTTCAATCCTGGCAACCGTTACGGTACTGACTGCTCAAGGAAGTGTGCGGTGCTATAGTGCTCATGCGCAGATTTACGCTTCAGTGGGAGCTGTACACCTTACAGCACATTGTGAGCGAGCAAAATAAGCACATTCCCAACAAAAGTATGCGTAAGTTAAACTAGAATTATTAGCTGGGAATAAAATCGATCATCACAAAAGTGTAAAATCTGTTAGGGTAAATTTACCAGTTAAAGAATTTCGAATAGGCTCGGAAAGCGCCTAGGAACGTTCCTCTTATACAGTGTGCCTATGCTCGGCGGGACTTTCGACAATGTTCGGTTTACTATCACTGGCATGGATTTATCCGCTATTGAGAACACATATGTACGTACATAGAAAAGCGCGTCCAAAGTGAGGGTATTTGGTACGCTTTTTTCTCTAAACTCGTATTTCTTTCGCATGTAGTAAACGTATTATTCTTGAAGGTTACGTTTCAGTGTCCGCCATGATTATAGCTTCAACTTAAGACGTTATTCGCCTTTGGTTGATCCGATGGAGGTGCCTTTTGAATTTTCGAAAAGCTGCTGCATGAGAACGTCAATTTCGAGCAAATGGCCTGCTTCTTATTAAATACTGATGGGCGCGGAAAAATTCGATAATTACTGATCTTCACTTCGATTGTTATAATGAGTCACCGTTGTTCGACACTGTGTTCCAGAAAGAAATGGCTTTTCTCGCGGACGAACGCATGCCGATTACGACAAGGTTTTCCCTTAATTTCAACACACTGCCACATATATATATATGTATATATGTGAAAGAGGCTACTCCATGTTATTCTACCTCATAGACGGATTTTAAACACGATGCAGCTGCTTCCCATAGCGATCTATGAATATAGTTTTTGGCAAGCGAGCGAAGGTGCACTTATCCTGAAGAGGCCGACCCATTGCGAAACGAGTGAACGAAAACAGTTTAGGTAAACCGTAGAGCCTACGCTACGGCGCACAAGATTGATATATGGGTCCGTTTTATCAAGTCGTCACGCGTTACAATGTACAAAAAGGTAATTTAGTATATCTCTATGTCAAATAATAGATGTTATCAATTGTTGCAAACAGGTATAACGTCTGTAACAAGTGTCCCCCAAAACTACAAAGATGCAATAGAAAGCAATATTAGATCTAAGAGACCGTTAGCTTGATTGTTCCCTACTACATAAAAATAAATAATACTCGGTGCTAGAAGACGCTCTTTCGTGTTCGATAACGTCCACCTGCATCGTTGCTTTTTTTTTTCTACGCATAAACGAGCTTGTCCAATAAACGAGTCAATCGTGCTTGGCGCAAAAACTCCCAGGCATTATCACTGGATTGATTGACTGAAGAGTAACATAAATGTTGACCTTTCTTCCTCATATTTCATGTGAGATGGCAGGCCCCGAAGGTAGGCTATCTGTATGGTTGTTTAGTTGAACCAATATTGCCAACTAGATATCCACAACAGAATTTGTCATAAATTTGTATCAAGTAGCAGACGAAAAAAAAATACTAAATAAAAACAATGCTAAAATAAAAACAATGTAACAGCTAAGCGTAAATCAGGTTCATGAGATTAGAGTAGAAGTATCGTTCAATGTTGCTATCACACGAACCGCACCGAGGAGACGGTGGATTAATCTATGAATTAGAAAATCATAATAGCTATAGCTTGATTGATTCGTTTTCTTTACGCTTAAATTAAGGCAACACAAATACTTATCAATGCATATAACAACTAGCTTCCTACACAGCTACTTAGAACTTTGAGTTGCCTCGTACGTTTTGTTTGAACAATGCACTTCCAGAATAAAGTTATAAACTACAAACTTAATAATGTTCCACTTCCAGTATTTTACTTAAAGTAAAACCTCTTAGTTGTGGAATCGGTACCTTTAACCATAACAACGAAAACACAATGGCAGCATTTATAAGTTAAACATGCTTAATCGTAGCATATTTTATTCAATGTATTATTAGATATATTTTACATTTTGTAAAAAGTTTGCTTTGAAATATAGATAAGTAAGTTAAATTGTACATTTTGTAAAATATTTGTTTTTAAATATAGATAAGTAAGTTAAATTGTACATTTTGTAAAATATTTGTTTTTAAATATAGATAAGTAAGTTAAATTGTACATTTTGTAAAATGTTTGTTTTGAAATATAGATAAGTAAGTTAAATTGTACATTTTGTAAAATGTTTGTTTTGAAATATAGATAAGTAAAGTAAGTTAAATTGTACATTTTGTAAAATGTTTGTTTTGAAATATAGATAAGTAAAGTAAGTTAAATTGTACATTTTGTAAAATGTTTGTTTTGAAATATAGATAAGTAAGTTAAATTGTACATTTTGTAAAATGTTTGTTTTGAAATATAGATAAGTAAAGTAAGTTAAATTGTACATTTTGTAAAATGTTTGCTTTGAAATATAGATAAGTAAAGTAAGTTAAATTGTACATTTTGTAAAATGTTTGCTAACTTAGTGCAGATACGAAAGTGAGTTTTTAAATGAATATTGTCTTTCATTATGTCATCTACAGCGGTCCCGTTCAAATTGCACCCTCGGTCGTTCTTTGTCAGAGATAAATCTTCGATCGAGCCGGAAAAATGAGTGAGTATTAGTATTACTGAAAGCAGTCGCTGTTTCGATGTTTTCGTTCGATCAGCTAATGCGTCTTTAAGTTAAAACCGAATTGGATTTGCTGGTCAGCGCTTCTGCACTGCTTCATTGTGTAACTTCAGCTTGTATTGCATGTTTTTAACGGAAGTCATCTCTGTTTCGCATTAAATACACTTTCACTAATTACTGACTAGAGCGTCACGCTCTAAGTGGTACTTCCGGTAAAAACTGCGATCAAATATATATGCGTATAGAGGAGGCTCCTTATCCTCTCGACTTTAGATACTTGCTTTACTTTGATACATCTTTTATCGGCACACTCTCGTTGATCTCCGTGTTCATCAAGCGTAATTTTGAAATAATGTATAATTACTACGCTGAGCGATTCTGGCTAGCTGCAAAAAGACTGTGGCATTTCGCGGTGACGGTTAAAAGAAGTTGACATCTTCAAGTTCCTCATAGACTCTTTTGTATGAATGTCCTCCATTCCAATAACATTAAGTTGAAACTTAGCACGAATTGCGAAATATTAAATACATAGACAATTCAGGCACACTCACGGGAATGGTAGTCTAATATTCAAATAGGTTTAGCTGGCAAAGAAACACTTTTGACCATCATCTTCATAGGGTTTTAATGTTAAAGCCGCTATACCATACTGTTTAACGATTGAGGCTCAGCTTCACTAGTAGGTCTTTGACGCAGCCATAATATTTATAACTTTACCTGCGTTCGCGCAGACTTGTGTTCACAAGGGCAATGCTCTTTCGGGTTTTTCCTCATTCGACAGCGAGGCCAGAGAGGCTTCCAACGACCGCTGGTGCTCTCTATCAGGAACTAGAGCTATTTTTGGCGCTGTTATCCTTTGTTGTCTGTTTGCGTGCACTAAGCGTCGGACGTGCTGTTGAATGATGAAATCGACACGCACGAGGGTGCTTAGTGTCGAGGTTATGCTTACTTGTACGAGTTGCTTTGGTAAGCTTTTTTTTTGGCTTACCTTCGCCGGTTTTGTCAATGCAGCTTCAAAACGACCACAATAGAGCAAGATACTAGCGAAAGAAACACGTTACAGTTGACACTCGGCCGTGATTTTCTGTGCGGTTCAGTACTGCTTTGTTGGCTATACGATGGAACTGTCTTATCGTCGACAACGCTAACCATGTAACTTGTTCTTTTATCGATGCTAGGTTAAAACTTCACCAAGTTAGGCAGCTTCATGTATTACTTTACTGCTGCATTCACTGCGTACATTCGAGATAAATCGCCAACTTTAACCCACCCCTTCGCTCAACGCTCCCAAGGCTTTTTGCGCGCTGTACGCCGTAATAGCGAATTTCCTCGAGTGTTTGTTGTCCTGAAATCAAACAGGTTATTGGCACATTAGATCTAAGGTTAGTAATCCTAGGATGCAAGTATAGCCTACGGGGTAAATTCGACGACAGAGTTTGAATAATCATCTAGATCTATTTAAGGGCATAGTCAGAATTTCATAAACGAGCTAGACACCCAGCTAATCCAGACAAACAAACTAGAATCTATTCAACCAGCAAAATACGACAAAAACGTACTGACTGAAACAACAATCGATGCTATGAACGAAAAATACATACATGTACTAACCTATACCACGCTATACCAAAGACCGGCTATCGGCTTTCACTAGATCGGCGTGTAGGTCCTACTAATGCATTAGAATAACTTGGCACAAGAACCTGCCAAGTCATCGGTCAAGCTAGATCACTAGTTGACCTGATGCTCGGACGTGCTGCTTCAACGAAATGAGATCCCAGTTTCATGGGCTTCTGTTTTTAATGTTAGGATCTGCCGGTGTACGGAAAGGGTGACGATAAACGTTGTGCGATCTATCTCTAGTGAACATTGTAGATGACGACGTATACTTCGTGACGTCGACTGCACACACTTTGCTACTTACGTAATAGTGATGTCAAGACCTCGCGTCCGAGTTCCAGTGGCACTGCACATCAATACATAATAGTACACTCTTGCAATACATGCTCTTTTGATGTTTGGACCCTACTAGAATATATAGGGACGTATGAATGGGCAGGCCATTGCGTGCGATTTCGGTAGATAACGTTAAGCCCTCTAGCTGTATCGTAGAAGGCCTACGCGACGTGCCATGCACCCCTACCGTGATTATATCCTCAAAGCAACACACAATAATAATAATAATCAGAGCTGTTGTGATTTTATTGGTACTATTGAATGATAAGTCTTGTTAGGACCGATGCTCTCCTATTTACATGTACCCTACACGTAAATTAGCCTTTGGGTATAACATCGAACTCTGATCTTGGAAGGACGTAAACGGTAAACAAATGTTCAGCATCAAAAGCTTGACTGATGATTTAATCTGAATTAAGATTTGCCCATTTCATCTACCAGAAACAAAGAGTTGAAGCTTAGCAGGACATATAAAAACACTAGAATATTTTAAGTATCTTTAATATGTCCTCCAGGTGCTTTACTTACTTTGACAAAGAACTAATAGAATGATCTTTCATGCTTATAGGTATCTAAGAGTTTCTAAAGGCCAATCACCGCTCCAGCGAGCATGGCACAGGACCAGGGCTAGCGTTTCTATTTGACTAACAATTATGGAGAAGCATCAGTTTCTTTCTCTAAAAATCCTACTATAATTGCCTATAATGACAAAATGAGGTGAAACAATATTAAGATACAACAAATAATATAACTATCATACGTAGTAAAGCTTGAATTCTGCAGGGTACTAGCAGTGTTGGCTCGTCAATGGCCTGTCACTATTCGAAGTCGTCGAGGGTAAACGATTTAATTAAATAGGCTACAGTTTTCATTTCCCATTTATGAACTCTATCGGCATCTAGATGCTTTGCTGCCATATTGGCGTTAAACGAGTACAAGTAATGGCGCCACTTTTAACGGTCCACTATGCCTATTCAACGGGGGTGTACGGCGAAAAGTAAAAACTCTCTACAAAATAGACCTACGTATGTCTGAGAAGAATGAAATTTTTGAGGTTGAAGGTTTTTGAGGACTCTATCAATTAGCCTACCAGACAAAAGGAGCGGAAACGAAGTACTGCAACCATCAATTTTCGTCACGGATTTGTTTCATTACTATAGATACCGTAGGGACGAAATGAAACGATTTAATTTATGTGCTTATGTTAAGTATCCTCTGCCATACCCAATTTCTATGTACAAGTAAAGGACGCTGCGTTCCCCCTCGCATCCCTGGCGAGCTTGTCCATAGCTCTATCGTGTTTGACTACCTTTCGAACTACGTTTCTAAGGGCATTATACCGAAATTTAGTGAAAGACACGTGCTAATTTTCTGCCCGAATACTTTTGATGAGAGTGCTAAAACTGGAAGAGAGAGCACGTAATCGATTACGGAAGATGGCTAAGAAAGAACAGAGTTCAAGCGTTCTGGAGTACTCGCTGGCGTGAGCAATCGAATGGGGGCCGCTTCGATAACATGAATAGCTCGATCAAACAGAGCTAGAAGCAGCAATTGTTGGTTTGCCATTAGTGTTACTGCACTCTATATGTCTTCTTTATAGTAATCCTTGCCCCCGCGTGGCCTTCTCAAAAACTAATGCAATTTGTAAGATGGATAGGACTACGTCGACCTGTGTTTCTTCTTACTGCTATTACTCGCGGTGAGAATTTAAGGTTTAACAAAAACGGCTCGTTCGACGGCTCTGAGCAGCGTGTGTTGTTCTCTGTATTTTTTTGAAAACATTTTGAGTGACTTGGTGGCTTACGGTGTGCGTACGGTGAGGTAGCGGTGAAACTTGATCTGTTGGTGACGGTATGGATAAAACCGCTGAAAAAAGTTGTCGGAAGGATGAAGTAAAAGGAAACGATGGCCTGAGCCTGGACACGCTGTTCGGAGTATTCTCGACATGGCACAT
The DNA here is from genome assembly GCF_002443255.2 of Varroa destructor. NCBI lineage: Eukaryota > Metazoa > Arthropoda > Arachnida > Mesostigmata > Varroidae > Varroa > Varroa destructor. The sequence goes on along the minus strand of NW_019211460.1, from coordinate 32,012,933 downwards.
TCCGGTCAGTTGTATAATGGGTCAAATACATACAACTTATATAATAATGCTGGTCAAGAAATAGGTGTTAATTGTAGTTGGATAGCAAGTGGACAATTTGACTTTCTTTAAACTTTTTATTAACAGAAATAAAGCAGCATCGATTATGAGGGCGTGCTAGATGGTTAATTCTGCCATGATGCATGGGAGCCTATTGTAACTGCAAGATATTAGAGTACCAAAGCAAAAACACTAGGTAAAAAAATAAGTACCAAGTAACGCTTTCAAGGAAACTGTATTCAATGGTAGACGTTTGTAGGAGCTGTACCACAATAGGACAATTGTATTTTGTTTTACAGACTATTTGAAGAATAGATCTGTCAGTACAAACAGCGCAAAGGTGACCTTTTAACGGCATTTGGCCCGTTAAACTTACGGATAAAGTGCATCACTAGTTCGAACTATCTAAGAATAAAGTTGTTCATAAATAAGAATCCCAATGACTGCCATAGGTTAGCTGTATTTAAGAGGATCGGATAGTGATAGAGTTAGCTGAAATTGTAAACACCTGTTTCATGCCCTTAAAGTTAGGGCATAACAATATGTTATGTCGTATTTTTTTTTATTACTATTTTAGTAGCGATCTAGCGATTTGAAGTTCATTTGACATAAAGTGGCATAAGGACGAATCAATTTTCAGTTTCTTGTCTCATTTTATTCTCGATCAGGGCTTCATGGTCATTTCGTTCTCTTAATGATGCGACACATATCAATAATTTATGTTACAGGAACGTGTTGCTAATTCCCAGGGTATTTGACCGGCAAACTAGTCTTTTTTCTCTAAGCGAATAAATAAAACTAAGTGAGGTGGTCTCATAAGTTGATGTCTGAGTATAAATAAAAAGGGAAACACCTTCATAAAAAGACCAACTCATTTATTGATAATAATGAAAATCTATAATTCAATGCTAGATCAACTTTATTTTAGCTTGGTAACGATATGAAAAAGCTGAATATTCTTCAAGAAGTAAATTCCTAAACTATACTTTATTAATTTCTATCTGGGACGTTTATATGAGCCTTCTGAGCGTAATCAGGGAGTCCCTCTAAAGACTCGCTGAACAGACAGAGCACGCTTCATGCAGCACGCGTCTATCAGCACGACAGTTGGACGTCATCCACGTGCTGATACCATGATAAGTATCACGGTCAGACTCGCTTATCAAATGTATGGCAGCCGTTGACAAGAAAAGAAGCCAATAACAATTCATATCTTTGCGTTGATTCAAAGGTTACTTCAAGGATTCAAAGGTTAGGACAAAATAGAAAAATCGATGTCTATAGAGACGAGCGTGCACTCCGCCTGTTTATAAAACGTTATTATACATCTGGGCATGCCTTTCGAAATGTCTGATGATTTAACCAGAACCGCTAAAAATGACTTAGGAAAAGTGTCTCTCTTTTCTAGGTTTAGGTTTTGATGGGGTTTAACCTTTAATTCAATTCTAGCTGATGATCTGTTACTGTAAGTACCTTTTCCCAACGAGGCTGTACGTTTTAGAGACACTCAGCGATCTTCGGGGACGTGCCGTTTCCAGATACGTTAGTGCGTCTGTTCCAAGTAGTTCACCAGTAGTTTTAGGCAGTGGCCCAGATCACCGAGTTTCGAAGCTTTTATGATTCATGGCCCCACGATAGTAAGCAAAGATCTAAATTATCAGCTTTAATAAACGGTCAGGCACTTAGTTCGTACTATTTTGAAAAAGCCTGTTAAGATCGATACAAGACGTTTGTTTATATGTAAAATGAACTAATTAAACTTTATATATACACATATATATACACGACGTGTTTGAAAATGAAGCGGCAGCGTTAAGACATAAAGATTCACACGGCTAATTAAGTAAATAGAAAATCTGCTTGACTTACGTAATTTTTTTTGTTGCTTGCATATCTAGCTAATTACGTTTGCTGTCATTCGAGGGCTTCCGTCGGCGATGATGCTTATGGCGGTAGTGTTCGCAGCTCCGGCAGAGCAAAACTTTCGTTGTAATACGCTGCCCGGTTGGATGGCAAACGAAGACCAGTGTACGGTGCGGAAAGTAGACTCCGTCATAGATACGCATGATCATAATATCTCGACGACAGACAACAGCAGTATGACAGAGCGTAGCGATATGGTTATTTGCACCGCTTGGTCATTTGACCATTCTGTATACAAGGGGACCACGCTGGTAGATGAGGTACGTATTCGATAATCTGTACTTCAAACAGATCCAAATATAAAGCCAATTTCCGCCAAAAACGTAGCTCGATCGTTTTTGTCATCTAGTGAAAGAAGGTCATTATCAGTAGACGGATCGCAACAAAGAACGTTTATCTTTAACAACATAATTGTCCACATTGCCCGCCAGGATTTAGTTACTGCATAGTTAAATTTCATTGCCTAAGCTGGCTATTTAAAATCTGCTACGGGTTGGGCATAGGTAGATTTCGTCTAGTGTTAGGAGCCAGCCGTCTAACGAAAGCTTGACGGCGATACCGGGTATCAAACTCAAGACATAGCGCTAGTTATAATCAGTTTAAGAATACACGGGGGTCCAGGCTTGGAGCTGAACGTAGACATACTATTCCGTGCTGCTAGTTAACCGTATTGAGCAACGTCTAACGGCAATACCGGGCTTAAAACTCTAAACATTGACAAATGGAACAACTTTTTTTATACCACACCAGTTTTGTACTGTAAATGTTAGGTCCTAATTGTAAGTCAGCATTCGGCATTTTATAACGAGTCTAGCAATCTTTGCGGACAGGTAGCCGCTTTCGTACGTAAACAGCACTGATGTGTAGATGTTGGCTGAGCTGGATGTCTTAATAACCAGAGAAAAGTTTATTTTTTCTTTTTGTACACTTAACTTGTTTACGATATTTTATTCTTCTGCTACTATAATAACGACTTTTAAGTTGCAAAGATATTTTTTTCCCATTCTGTTTGTGTATGTAGCTATAGTATCGGCGGCAATTCAATATCTCTACTGCACATATTGTTGAGTGTTTCACCTGATTTGCTTGCAGTGGGATCTCGTATGCGGCCGGAGATGGATAGCCTCTTTATCTCAGAGCTTGTATATGTTTGGACTTATTTTTAGCACGACCATATTCTCTCATGTGGCCGACTGGTAAGTTAGGAATGATTACTAAGTTGATCTTAACTGTCATTGATCTTTTGATGAAAATGAGTAAGTGATTTTTTTCAGAACTGTTGACAGGTTGCATAGATGAAAAGTTTAATAACTATTTGTATTTGGGCCGATAACTATAAATTTCAAACATCAGTAGCACCATAAAGCTGCTCGAAAGTAGGACGTGCACCTACCTATTCAGTCAGTGTGACCTGTGGCTCTATGTTTCACTGCTTTATGAATCGTATCGAAAAAAGACTATGTTGCATTATACCACACTGCAAAGTGACGATTCGATTCAGGTACGGGCGCAAAAGGGCCTGCGTGATCTCACTCGTCTGTAGCCTATTGATGGGCGTCCTTCTTGCGTGCTCACCCTCAATGGCCGTCTATAATATTTTGCGTTTTTTTTCCGCTGTCAGCTCGAGTGGTTACTACGATGCAGCAACAATTCTATGTAAGTTGTTAAACATGCAGAACTTGACAAACGATACTTACCTTACGATACTTACTTAGAGAATAGAAAAAATAGACAATTAATTAAATCCTCAACAGCTGCTAAAAGTAAATTTGAAAAGCAATTGTGGAAATATTATACGGAATTTTGCTAGACGAAAATATTATACTGCCTACTTAGCTGCTTAGTTCCCCCTGTGCTTAAAATGTATAAATATATCGTTACTATTTTCGGCTACATCAATGGCGTAATTGTAATCATGATGGAGAATTATTGAATATCTATATTTATACTTTAGAATAAATAACTGAAAAACTTGTCATGTTGTCAATTATATTATTTCTGAGAGTTAGCTTGATGAGAATGATGTATTGGCGTATCATATTGAAAAGTAGTTTTTACAGCAGTTCGGAATTGTACGTGTTCTCTTCAGACTTAAGTTATTTATAAAATTAGATTTTCAATATCCTGAACTTGACCCTGGGTCAGCTGCCACAGCTTATTATTTCCTACAAAAATGAAACAACTGAAAGTAAGTGTGCAATGTCTATTCAAATCACACCTAAATTAGTTAATTGCTAATTTAAACTTCAAAATCAAATTACTAACCGGATGTGAAGTTTTATTAAATAAGTTGCACGAAGCTAAGTTAAAAACTAGTCTTGCAAGGCAGCAGACGCACGATGCTTGCCCATAACCGAGCCATAATACTTCTACTTATTCCCTATTGAAATGAAATAAACTAATTACTGATAATCGCATTGTCATTACGGCCCTATGTTGGTATAGTAGCAACTTTTTACCCCATCTCGAATGAGTCATTTTTTTTAAACTATTTTTTTTCTTTTGAGGAACTTGTAATCACTTGCAGCTTGTACTCTAAGATGCTACACCGGATTGAGCGGTCGCTTGTATAAATGAGCTAAACTTCTACATCAGTTTGTACCGCTTTTTTCTAGGTTAACAGAATATGTGCGTGGACTCATTGCCATCCTTGGCGATCAATTGGATGCCATCATATCAAAACGCCTGAACAGCCCTTTAAGTTTAGATTATGTGATGTCTTATTAGTTGTCTAACCATGATAGGTTCAGTTGACGGACATCGTACAGGATGGATTTGACACCTAAGCCCGTTCTGACGTTCTTATGGCGTGTCACTAATAGAGTCAATGCCGGTGTTGATATAGATATGAACAATGCCCAATCTGAGTCAGTGGACAAACAGCTACTACCAATGTAACCGCCAGTGCATCGTTTCGGATCTCACCGAGCGAGCCCCGACTGACGCTTTCAAGACGGCTGTCTCCATAGGGGAATATAAGATCGGTTTGTTAAACCTGTCACTGCTGCTGTCGATCAGAAAACAGCGACGGTTTCCCCCCAGATTCAAATCGAACGAGAGATCGTCACCATTACCGCTGAAATGATCGTCGTCCATCCTATGTCGTAGAAGATCCGTGTAGAGCTTAAGCGACTGACCGTTTATCTTGTCATCAAGGTAATCCCAAACCACTTACACAGTTGGACATCGGCTTTTTCCAAAGGTTCAGCTTATCCATTGGCTGTCTACCAATAAACTTTAACGTAAGTAACAAAAAACTTGAGGCGGAGGGCGGAAGAGGGAAAGACAGAATTGATCGAGTCCAAAATCCAGAATTTAGCAAATCCAAAATTTGTAATGTGATCTTATATGAAACTTTATTATATACTTTATTTATCTACTTCGAGTTCCTGACCCCATTGAGCGCGTGAGCATTAAACCTATTCATATATCTTAATAGTTGTACCTAAAGCCTTCTCCCAGATACACGCATCTTGTTTGACCAAAAAAGGACTGTGATAATACTTTGAAAAATATCACAGAGTGACCGTCTACTAGACATGTAGTAAGCCATTGTTATGTACTATTTCATACATTTACGCTGGAGTTAACCATACAAATGATTCAATAGCATTCGTATAGATTCGGTTGTACCGTCGTCAGTACGTTCAAAGCTGTCCGTCAGATATCTCGAGAGATCTACGAAGGTAAGGCTCATATGATAAGCCCAACACATTCATATTGAATGACTAAAGCTGTATCTTCTACGAGCGTGTGAAGTGTGTGATTTAAAAAACCTATAATCGCACGCAGTGAAAAAGACACAAAAACGCTGCTGGCCGGCTAAAAATATTATAGAATAGATTAATATTTTACGGATGCTAAATGACAACCCGACTGAATTGAATCAAAGTTCTTGATGAGGATGACGAGCTATGAACCGTTCGCCTGATTACGTGAGAAGATATCTCCTTCTCTAAAATGTACCCTAAGTAAATGAAGCTGATTTAGCATTTTTTCTTATTCAAATCTATTGCAGCGCTAAGTCTTGCTTTAATAGTACCGGTTACATAAAGAATAATCGCTTGTTTTGAAATAGTCTGTGTGTACTGCAGCTTGCTGACCGCTGCAGAGGTTCACGTAGAGCCGTTGAAGCTTGACAACTTTGAATGTTCCTATTACGCCTAAAATAAATAAGAGTGGTCCATGCATTTTTTCAAAACTAGGTTGCTCGTTGTTTGTCTAGTTCTACCCAGCGCGTCAAATTAAGACCAGCAGGTGAATACGTTACTTGCTAAGCTATCACGTGGGCATGGAGGGGGATTACAAATCAAAAACAACGCTTGCTAGAATAAAAGCTACGCGTCAAAAGAAATTCATGTCAAGCCTGACTTATTGTCTATCTATCGATATTTATGTATACATATATCGAGCGCGAATCGTTGCACGATACTGATTTAAATACGGTCCGAGATTAAGCCAGTAACCCACTGTGGAGAGTTTGTCAATATTAATGGACTCATAATAAGGCCCGTATAGCGTAGTATTTGGGTCTTGAAAACGAGTTCTATATTTACGTGCTTGGATTTCGTGGAAGCGTGCGGCGTGCGCGTGCCTCGCGAATAGTAGTATTGAAAATAAAGTTTTATCAGCACGGTTACTTAAGCTCGAATCGTCGAAGAATGTTTTCATATGGGAACACCTGTCTTAAATGTAGAGCCGAGCAGAAAAGAGTAATTTTCCCGTAATAGAAAACTATTGCACCCCAAGGGACCGCTAGATGCATACGCTTTCTGCTCCCAGGTTTCTTGTGAGCGAGCCACTCTAAAATCTCACTCGGATAGTGCCAAACAGAGAACTAGCTACGTTAAAAAGAAGCTGCAGGAATGATAACAGGAATACGGTTACAACATCCATACCTAATGGGAAAGAACGAAGCAAATATTAGATCAGGTTGTTAGTTTTATGTCAAGCGCCTTTCTATTTAAACGGACAGCCCCAACCCTAACTAGGTGTTAGAGTTAGAACTAACTTTAACTTCGTTATAAGTTAGTTCTAACTAAGTTAGGGTTTGCATCAATATAATAGTGATCAGTTCAACGTGGCACGCAGCAATACTGATGCGCACCAATTTAATAACAGTACCAAGACTTAAAAAAAACCTCAGTAGACACGACCATCTGAAAGGGTTTTCAATCCTTCCGCTCAGTGAAGCTTGGCAGTTCTATTTGCTATCGTTGAAAATGATTCCTATAATGCGGTTTCTATGCGCGGCGATCCAACCAGTTGGTCCAACTCTAGAAAGCGTCACAGCAAGCTTGCTGCAAGACCATTGGCTAGTGTATCGGCTAATGGTAGACAACATTATCTACGTTCACATACACTGTTTAATAGCGACGTGGCGGGTATCACAATGGGTAAAGCATTTCTATCCAATCCTGTCGCCAATGAATCTTAGACAGACTGGTCATGATTGACCCAGTCGTACACCAGGCACCCATGAAGGTATTTTTCTAGCCAGCAAACACTCGTAGACAAACGTCGGAAGACATTGGCAACTTATACTTAGTTCATTACTCAGGCATGTAGACTAGCGCCGTCCTCGTGGCGTTGTTTGAGTTGCCTAAAAAAATAATTTTGGTGTTTTACGTCCGGGAATTAAGTCGTTGAGTATTACCTCGTACGGCTGGCTTCCAGCACGAAACGAAGTGTGGATATGCCAAGATTTAAAAGTAGCCCACCGCATGTCATTAAGTTTAGCGAACAAATATATTACCTATTGCGCTATCACTCAGGCACCTTTTGTATTTCTATGAATCAACTGCCACAGCAGCTCTTAGATCTCCTCTCCGTTTCGTGATAGCGTAAGAAATACCATATTGGACCAGATAGACTTACAGACACGCGGTCTAGGTTCAAATCCGGGCGTAGGCACACATCGTTTGCAAAAGCCAGCTACACTGAAAACGCCTACAGCATAGACAGCGAGCGTAAAATAGAACGAAACAGATGTCCTTTTCGGTCATGTTGCACACTTACGTCATGCCTATGATAATGAGAGTATTACACTGTTATATGGGCATCAGGTTAGATAAAGATAGAATCTGATACCTGTACTATGTTACGACCTTTCCATTGAGTCTCATCTACCAAGGAAATTATCATAAGTAAAGTAACATCGTCGATTTTATAACGCCTAGATATTTGGAATTGCGAAAAAAAGAGACAACATCACTACAGTTTTATGTCTTATATGTCAGACATGACAAACTTTTACAAGATACACTTTCTACGTCTACGTAGAACTCTACGGAGTCGTCTACGAGTGATCAGTGGTGCAAGTAAAGCAAAAAATAGTCAGGTGCAGAGTTCCATTGATTTCGCCGCATAGCAAGTCAGATTTAAATCAAGCTAAAATTTAAAGATATATTTAAATCGTTCTGACTATATATAATAAGAGTGGGAACTAAGGTTTTCCAAACGCGGCACGCGCGTGGTTCTATTGCAGGAAGAAAAAAACGTGTGAAACATCTCAGCGAATTCTCTGGTTGAAGAAAAGTGCAGCATAACGTGGACTCGCCTATATCGGCACTCTGTTCATTTGTTTCATTGCTATTAAACTTGCCCCGAAGATTGGGTGGCCGGCGAAGGGCCCTTGACTAATATCGGATTTGCTCGAAATTTTCGCTTAATCAAAATGACTTGTGAATATTATCAGACTTTAAAATCAGTTCGATTTATCTGTCAGACCTAAACATGCTTTATTACCGCGCAAAATTTCCGGCTGCAATTTATTTAGAACGATTTTTATCGACGACATATAGTCTTTTAAGGACCTTCACTCGTGGCTGTCCTTGACGTGATCACTAACAGGATAATTTTAGGGATTCTGTTTAGTTTCAAGTGATCCAGCAAGAATCCATAGTTGACATTCTTCATTTAACGCTTATATAATGTAACGTGAACGCGAGCAGTATCTCTCTATCAAAGACCAGCTGGGAGAAATAAACGAATCCAGTAACGTGGCTTCGAAACAGACGTGACATATCAGAACACATGCTATCCAGCTATATCTGTGCAATAACAAATGCCATCCAGCTTCACATGTGCTAAATCGTAATTAGGATCTTTTTTAGGAAAACGCATTAGGAATCTATCGCGAACTCGAGCGGTGTCGTGAACCTGGGCATCGTGACCTATGGAAGCCCCTAATCATATTTAAAGATAAACGCAGTCTCTGATCAACGAAATATTATCACAGATGACTCACCTGACGTATGAAGCGCACTGGCCATTGTAGGCGAGCTAGTTTATATAAAAATTTCGAGATAGGAAAACCTAATAATCAACAGAAGGACACGCGAGCTAGGTAAAATCGAAAACTACAATTGATTTTTATTAGCCACAATTTTGTTCGGTATTTACGTAGAGATGATGAAAAACGAGCGTGTACATTTGTTTCGCTGGCCTGTGAAATAGCTGACAGAGAAATTACTTGCTCAAAGTAGATCGCTTCGTGCCAGCGTTTCTTCATAAGTTTCAGTTAAGTCAAACAGCCTTCTCGGCAAATTTCAGGACAGCCTGAAGTCTCTAACAGCCTGAAGAAAGTATCTGTGAGGTAATGGGTACGCGCTTCCAGTGCTTCCTTTTCAAAGATTTCCCCTCCGTCTTTGTGCTACCAAAGGAAGTCCAACAACGGCTGGCGTTACTACATTTACGGTTTACCTCCAAAGTTAGTTTATCATGTGAACTCTTTACTCTAGCAGTTTGTAGTTCTGGCTATCGCGAAAACGCATCTTCAGGTGGATTTTGGACGATTTCCGAACACGGTCGAACTGTCCACACTGGAGCTCAACAGAACTCGTGCATCACAACAGGCCCATCCGCCTGACCATCGGAATCTATCCAATACTCAGTCGTCTTTTTGGTGCTAGTAACCGTCCATAATTCAGCTGAGCTTGTGGTGGTCTCACGAAAACCGGAACGTTCTAACAACTCCACTCTGGCCTCCGTCGTAGTATTTCCATCTCGGGTAACAATGGAATGGATTTGGTTGTGCGCTCGTATCGAACGCATTATTCCGCGGGATTGGCGCTAACCGTCGATGCACCCTGGGCGAAATCAGCGGGGTCCTGGCTTGACTGGAGGAGGTAATCGTTACGAACGCAACGCTTTTGCTAGGTCAGCGGCGGTACGTGTCTCCTCATCACGTTTGCATTCGTCATTAAAGGCGCTGTGACTGCACACCATTGCGATTGTCATAAATTTACAGTAACCGTGAAAATCGTAGACACCGTAAGCTTCTTCAGTCAGACATTTTACCGTAGCTGTGATGACAGCAAAGGACACATTCGATCTGATACGAAGAACTGTGGCTATATATAGACGATTGCTAACGTGCAGATCAGTAGTGCTAACTGTTAGCGTTCTCTGCCACATAAGGAAAAACGTATCCCCTCCCGAAAAACGTGAGACCACGCAGTTCACTCAGCGACTATTAAAAACGCTTACTGTTTTCAAAATAACGCAAGCTAGTAAAATATGCGATGTTCAAGTTATTATCACTAAGCATAGGTTAATCGCTTGAGTAAGTGCCGAACATCCGTGCTGGCCAAACCTAACATACCAATCATTTACATAGGGTCAACTTCGGCCTACCATTAGATTGTGGTACACTATGTTAGCCACGCTTTATATAAAGCTGTCACCTTCACATTTTTTCACAGCTTTTACATCCGCTTTCAAGGCGCTACAAACTGCGTTCCCCTGCGGTAGCAAAAACGGGTTCCAATACTTTACAACAACATCGTGGCTTAATGATGGCCGCTTTTAATACCCTTAGATTGTTTCAGGATAATTACTTTCTTCATAGTTGTTTCGACTGTTGCTGACTGGATTCGCCATCATGACTTCAGGCATGGATGGTGCTTCAACAGCACTTCAGAAATTTTCAATTATTTCCAGGCTTGTGAGAATTAAGTCCATGAGGAAGCAGGGCTTAATGCAGCCCTGAAGGTTTAGGTGGTATGAAACAGTGAATGTTGCAAAGGCGTTTGCCATAATTAGTGTGCTAAGGCCACATATAGTATTGCAGTCAGCAACAAATTTACGCTAACCTTGTACGCTGGTTTAGGAAACTACTGCTAAGCACTCGGGCCGTCCGACGCGGTCAGAACGAGAATTACCACAGTTGATGTAAACAATCGGGGACTGAGGATTCGATCCCAGCTGTATTAGGTGGTTGGTTATAAATTATGTATATATACACACCCTTATGGAGCTATCCGTTTTTTGCATTATAATATATGTTTATTTTATACTGCATTATTTACATCTAAAAGCATTATTCTCATATATATATATATATATATATATATATATAGTAGTTTCGTCTTTTAAATATTGGCGACACATTAGACGTAGGGTAGAATTATCTTTTCAAGTGGTAAATCAGCTGCCGTATAGAAGATGTTAAAACTGTCATACGAGACACTGCAATTTCAAAAAAAAAACGTCTTCCAGAGACAATCCATCTGAGTAGTACCGCTTCAAACATTTCTGCTGGAAACCAATCGTATATACATATATACTTAATTTGTCATATCGGCATCTATGTTTCATTAGGCAGACTCTACAGGAACGCCGATGCGGCAAAGGAGCGAAAAGCTTACATCAACCGTAAATCGTACATTCGGCCAATAATAACAATTGTTTTCTCAAAATAATATTGCTTCAACTTGAAGACTCAGCTCGTCATGTTAGGGTGTTGTGCGATGATCGGGTCATTTCTCAAAGCGTATAAAGGTTGGCTTCATTGTATGATTTCTAGTGGTCGAGTCTGTTTCTGCTAATCAACGCTACGTGGTAACGTTGACCGCTGGTCTAGGATGGACCGTAGGAATGATTCTCCTGCCTGTGGTTTCGTATCTCGTCCCGAACTGGAGAGTACAGCAACTCGTCATTGCAGCCCCATTCGTGCTTCTGCTTGGTCTGACCTTGTGCGTTGCGCCTTCTTCTTCTAGTCGGCCGTGCAGCTTTTTTCGCCGTGCAGAAAAAATCAACTCCTTAACTACTCTTTTGCTTATACGTATTTTCTCTAATTAATTATAACTTTACTTAGACAAAGCGAAAATGTACATGGTGTCCATTAGGTCAGCCGGTCATATATATGGACGCAAATCAACAGCAAGGCCACAATCCCTACCCTTCAACTAACTTGAGACTGTTGTCGACAATGTTAGCCTATGTATAAACAGTTATTGGTAATGGCTTACACGAAGTTCACTTACTTGATAGCTGATAGCCTTATTGGGCATTCTGTGGGTCATCTAGGAAGTACCATATGTTAATGGCGCTTCGTATTATTAGGTTGAAGTAAATATATGGTTAGGGACTATCGATACGAGTTGGCGGTATAGATTTGCTATAAGCGTGAGCCAGTTATATAATATTTTGTTTGCTCTTTTTTGTTGTTCTGTAAAAGCTTTATCGATGAATCTCCACGATGGCTACTTGAAACGGGCCGGCTTACACAAGCTCATAGGACTTTAATTAAAGTCCTTCGTAGCCGGCAGAAAAATCGGTTTTCCGTCACCGACGACATCACAGTAGATGATATTAATAATTTTATCGACGACATTAAAACGCGGAATGCCATGGTAAGTTCTCGTAGAAAAAAAGAAGCAGGTTTGCGAAAGCATTTGTAAATATTTTATATGGCCACGAGGAGGAACTATATATATATAGCGAAAAGAAATTATTGGTAATTTTTTAGTTAACGAAACTACAAAAAAATTGAGCACTGGTCATACAAGTAGCTTTAGCTTTTCTATTTCATACAGCATATGTGATGTTTTGCAAACGGTACAAGTGACACTTCTAGATCTGTTATGTTTGTAACAGATCGAAAATATGCCTATATATAAATGGCTACTATATACTTTCATTTTCAATATTTGCTTCCTTCAATCTAAGTCCAAAATACCTTGGTACTACACTAAATAATTTCAGATACCTCACAAAAGTAAAGGGACTATTGTTAAACTATTTGGCGAACAATTTTGGCGTTCAACCGTTGTCTTCTGCTACTCCAAGTACGCAACGCAAGTATCGCAATGGGAGGCTAGCCTTCACCTACCATTCGTAAAAACCATAGCCGAAAAATTAATCCTACAATTCACGTTTGCTCTCAGTGTGTTTTCTGATCTGGGAACATAAAGCACCCAAAATTTCGAGCTTTGTGAAGTAGAGCAAGCTTTCAATATACACTATTTTTTTTTTGACAAATGCTTTACCATCTATCTCACAAGGAATATACTCAGCCAGATCGTCTTGTAAGTAACAGAGGAACTACTTTTGCAGATTCACTTTTTCTTTTTAATTTTTGGCGAGTTCATAGCCAAGGCTCGATGTTTTCGTATAGTAGGTGGGCCTTTTGTTAACAGCACCTCTGAGCACCATAAACATCACGTTGTTACATTCTGCAGGATTCATGCACCAAGTAAGCATGGCCTGTGTCATTAAAAAAATGACAAGATTTAACTGAATCTATTTTGGAATAATTATAAGTAGCGGTGCTAACCGCGCTGGTCTTACCAGGCAGAGGATATAGTAGATGACTAATAAATGTACATTTCCGTTTTTCGGTACTACGACACCAATCCAGAATGGTTGTGTATGTTCTCTGGTATCACCTGACGGTGTCATCGGTCACTGTGGGACTTAACCCGTTCCTGAGTTTTGCTTTAACTTCCCTCTGCGAGCTTCCCAACCGAGTACTGGACACGATCGTCGTGCGGACAACTCCTAGACGGATAGCGGCGGCCTCAGCTTTTACAATTACAGCGGGAGCAATGAGCGTCTACTATATCTTCTCTAATGGTACGCCCTATCCCAGGGAAGCTACATATGACCTGGTCTGCGGAAAACCGACAGTAAACAGCAACGCATTACAATGGTTAAAGTGATTTCGTAGCGAATATACGTGTGTTATTCGAAATAATGAAGCTACACACGGACGTAGACGATACGGTGTTTATCGGACGAATATTCAGTGATCATGTGCTATGCGGATCTGCTCCTGTGCCCTGCAACCGTTGAGCTGGCATCCAACAGTTACTGCGGTTGCATGTACTCTATTTGGATCCTTCTTAACCTTAGATACGACATGTGTATTGGCTTGAAGCTGCACAATGTCGTTGTAGTATTAAGAACGGTCGATGACCATACCTCATGTTGACAGCGACACCTATAAACATGCGAACTTATATATTAGAAGTTGCATTAGTTTAAAAACGGTAACTGCGTATGCTTATTCGTTAACAGGTTTCTGGTTTGCGCGGTTCGCAAGCTTAGTGATATGTCGACTTTGTATGGACGTTCATGGATCTGTTCAAAGGGTGCATCTAGCCGAGCTTTATCCCAGCGGCTTGCGATCTTTAATCGCTGGCTTCGTCTACACGTGTGCTAATCTGGCTGGTCTCCTTAGTCCCTTCATAGATTACCTTGCAAGTATTTTCTTCTAATCGTGACCCTAGCCGGCAACGTCCAAAAAAATGCACTCTCTGGTTTCTATTTTGACGTTGCAAAGTATTACTTGTAGAATAAATGGGCTCGATTTGCACACAAGCACACCTCTAATTAGCCTCTAGAGACTATTGCAAAGCTGACGTTGTTTGGCCAAAAAAAAAACAACGAGCTATCACGGTGCGTAATATGTGCAGCTGAGCAGCTACTGAAAATTACAAAGCTCATAAGGTTAGCTTAAAATATGGCTGGTAAAATGTTACGAGACGTGCGATTGCAAACAATGCCCAATACCTCTCTAGGCATAAAATTTACTATAGATTGAACAGCATCTAATCTGGCTGATTGATGACATCATATCATGCATCCTTACGTGTTTAAAGGCTCTCTATCTATTTTCCTGTGCATAAAATGCCGATTGATAGATTTTGCCCTCCGCATATGTGACATCCACCGTTCCATTGGATAAGTAGATCAATAAGCTAAACTTACGCATTGCAGGGGCAAGCCACTTATCAATGGGTTCCATCTGTAATGATCGTGTTATTATGCCTCATTGGAAGTTTAGCAGCGCTCTCAGTAAAGGAAACTTTTGACCGAGATCTTCACGAGGAAAGTTCCTAAAAGCTCGCTCCTATCAACGATTAATAAAAGCAATAAGAAATACATAAAATATCTTATTCGCCTATTACTGTGTAGAGCTCTGTTGCTGAAAGCAAAAAAAAACGCTAGGATCAGTATTTACGATACGATGACACTAACGCAAAGCTACCAAGGAACCGTAACATATCAATCTTTATTACTAGCATGCCTCGTTAAACAGATGAAGTTTCAAACTGTAGCAGAAGTAGTTGAGTGAATTCATTTTGCTTAAAAGCATACGATACCCTTGTGTAACGGGATTCAATGCCAGGACGCAACGACAAAAATAAAATTCTCAACATCCTTTGGTAAATTACGTTTTTATAATTTTAATCCGGCCTGGCCCAACGAGCTGACCCCCGTGACGGCCTCTGATACGTGAATTAGAAGTGGGTTAACCTTCTATTGGGTAGTTCCATACCAACTGCGCCGTCTATTCAAGACAGTTCAATAGATTAGCATTGCTGATCATCGATCATCGTTCGTTTTTTTGAATGTAAGCTAACTCTGAGATCAGAACAGTATTCAGTGTTTTGTAAATGGCTTAGCTTCAACTAGGTATGTACACGGGCGAACTCAGACAAAAATGGAAGCTAACTTTTTTTTTAACAGTACACCTATTGAGATCGATGCTGAGGCAGGGGAAATGTAAAAACCTACTGTGTCCAATAGGGCTCAGTAGGATCTGAAAAAATGAAACAGCATCGATCCTAACCTGGGTAAACCTATTACACAAGTCGGTTGTGGGCGACAGAGTTTCTAGGCTGACTAAGACCAGAAATAGGTGACTTGGACTCTGCAGCGGAAACGGTCTTTTTTAAACAAGAGATACTTGCTTCGGGCTAGACTTTGTTTACTTAAGGTTTCTGTTTCTGTTACTGTCGAAACACTCTGTTTGGCAGAAGATCATTGGGCGGGTTGTCTGACGTACGTTTTCCACGAATCACGCCTTCAATTCCTACCCGGCGTGGCGTACAGTCCTTAAATCCCAAGAAAAATTGGTTTAGCCTGCCTTACCTGAATTGCTACCATGTTCTACCCTAGTCAGAATTATAGAAGAACTCATTCTGATAATGCAAATTTATTTATGTGCTAGATAATGCAAACGTAATTGGATGATTGCATTGTCGCTTTTAGCGATCTACTATGCTTGTATGCCCCTAAAGGTAAGCTGGTTCTCAACAGTCAATCCGACAATTGACTTCTTGATGAAAAAATTTAAGATGGCAATTATTGGCGAAGTGACCAGGGTTTGCCATATAATAACCTCGATTAAATGGCGATCATGTCCATTAGAGCAAACAAAGTCACTAGAGGTAGGACATGATCTGATCGAAAGATTAATCGATTCTAACCACCTCATTAATCCGTCCAGTAAAAACCAAAACCCGACGCCGGGCCCTTTGATTTCTTCGCTGAACTGGGGAACTTTAGATAAAACTTATCGCAAGTAAAACTTCACGATAACGACGCTTTCGACCAAAGGTAAGGGGCGCTTGGACATAACAGGTAAGTTGTTGACACTCTTCGTACCTCTGTCATTGCCTCTAGATCAAGGCTGCACAGAGTGGTTTTCGTATCGTAATTTCCGAGTTAAGTAGCGCACTATTGCTACAGGCTCGCAATGGCAGTTTGTTGTTTCCGTCGTGCAGCAATAACTCTGACGTCTAAAGATTTTTTGTCGCTTTCAAGCTATTTACCTGCCAGCAATTCGTTAGACTTTACATCCGTACTAACTTGACTAAGATTTGTTCTCTTAAAAAATCTCATGAGATGTCGTGCTTACTCAACTCGACTTTTTAGCTGAACACGGGAGTGAACAAGAAGAACAATAAAATAAACAGATCCTAAAGAGTCGTGAAAAAAAGCACATTTAAAAAAACTTCAATGGAACACTTACTTGATTTTCCTATAATTAGCACTATCCGTCCTATTCAATGCCAACAATCATTGTTTCCAGCATTGTAAACATTATAAGTTTTACATTACGAAGCGTTTGGACCCTCCAGCTAGCATTTCGATAGCCTCTGCGTTTGGTATTTCCAGGAAGATTTTTATCTGATTCATGAAGAAACATTGGTATCCAGCCGTTAACCGTACAGATCGTCCCGTTGTAAATTCTAAGCAACCGTTTATCTCTTCCATATTGTTTTAGCTAACAATTAAATTGCAAATAATTAAAACACAAATAATTTTATTCTGAATGAGGTATCCTATCGTCCGGGCTACAGTTAGTACTTAAAAAAATTTCAGGTCCTTCTTTCGGAATACATCCTATTTTAAGGTCAAGGTAGGGTAATGAAGTATAAAGAATTTTGAATCCAAATTAAATTTGTGGGCCATTTCATTTTCATTTTTGAGCTAAAATGATATTCTCAGGAGTCAAATTTTGAATATCCTTACGTTGAAATAATGTGCTTGAAACCTTTTGACGTAAAATTTCAGAGTTTGCAGAAACTTGCAATATAAATGGGCGTTCGTCTCTAAAAGTAAATATTCTGGAGAGCTACCATGACAATCCAGAATTAAACATCAAGACGCATTTACTTACGACAAATCACAGTAGGTAAGTAATTAACATCTGCAAACAACACTTGATCAATTTATATGTTGGAAAATGCGCACAAAAAAACATAAATATAGTACGACTATACTATAAAAACTGACTAGTTTTTTCAATTTTTTTGTTCTGTTTCGTCATCGCCGCCTTCATACAGACGCCTGCATGATTTCGCAAAGTTTGAAAAGTGTTTTTGTGGTGTTTCTTTGGTCTTAGTTATTACCGAGAATTGTTGTATCGGTAATAACGGTACTCAAAACAACGATAAGGCACCCTTGCCAGCGTCTTTCGACTATGACAATTACGATATTATAACTGTGAAGTTGACCAAAGTAAAAGTAGATCATATAGTCGATTAAAACACTTCTCGAGAAACAGGCCCTTCAAGTGTACCTTAGGACTCTATTCTCATCCCTCTCCTATTTACCAATTTTATTCACGATATATAAACGTTGTTCCAGCCGAAATTCGGCTCAAAATACTATGCCGGTACTTCTCAAGTTATGGCGTCCCTCAGCATGTGACGCCAATTACTTCGCTCATTACTTCGTTCAATTAGGTACAGCGCAGCTAACAGGATCGCTCTTGCCCAAAGTTGCTGTTCCATACGCAATTCCGCACGCGGTTGTTAATAAGTGGGAAGCCGACGAAGCCCAAATAAAGCTTTTCAGGATATGACGGGGCAAAACTTTGCATCATTCTGGCAACCATCAAGGTTCCTGCAGAATAGAAACTGCCTTGGGCAACGACGCTGACTTATTAGTTGCTGCTGCTGTTGTTGTTGTTATTTGATTTTATTATAAGCTACTGTTCCTGTCGGTTATTATTTAGTTTTTTTAGCCTGGAGTGAATAAGTTATAGAGGTTAGATACGCGGTGCGCTACTCCACGAGCCCGTTCAATTTGCAAAGCTCTCTGCTTTTATTTAGAGCTAATATGTGACAAAATGCGGAGGAAGCTGGCTGAAGGTTAGATTTTGCCATCCGATTTTCATGATTAAAACAAATGAAGTTCCTGCAAATTCGTTCAAATCGAAAAATTGAACAACGTCAACGCCGTCGACTGCAGACAAAAACTGAAACCTCTCAGCTTTGAAGGACTCATGACGTTTGGACCAGTAACGATTCCTGACCGCTCACTGGATACGCATACTGAGGCCTCCGAACGGTGATCGTGTTTCCCTTTTTTATTTTTCCCGCAATAACAGAAAACTATTCTAAAACAATGCTCCTCCTGCCGGGCTAGGTGCTATCTGTTAGAGAAGCCTTACGGTCGGGGGATGCTGCTTGTGCTACATGGGTAGATCTAACTTGCATCGTCTTTATTTGCGTTACGAGGAAAAAGCCAATGTCACAGGTCTTTCCTTTAATATAGGATGTTCTCTTAAATGAAATGGTACTATAGTGTATACGTTAGCATTACAAGGACAATTAAACAAAAAAAAAAAAGCAATTCGGAGCATATTTTTCTAACTACAGCCGCTCAAGCTTCTGCGCTTACCCTACTTGAGTTATTACAATGCTCTGACGCCTTAGGTAACGGACGCGAAAGCGGACGTCTCCCAAATCTTAGGCTAGATACAAATAAATAGTTAGTGTTCTATAAAAAAAATAGCTTGTTAGACACACGGGATGTTTCAACGTTTTGCTCTGTGCGTTGAGTGTGTACACGCCATCTTGTTAAAAGTAATTACCTGTTTAAGGAGAGACCTATCTATACGGGGGGTTTTTCCTTCATTGTGCTATTGGGCATTAATATCATTTCTGTCCAATCCTTATCGACAATGTTGCGAGCCAACAAATCACGATAGACAATTTACATTCTAATATAATGTAGAATTATCGACTGTGATTTTTCGTAACATAGTAATGCACTTGGAGCATTTTATAGATCTCTGTGTTCGGAGAAAAAGAATATAGCATTTCAAATAAATTAAGCGACAGTCTTTATTATGATATACAGCTTCCGCTACCTAAACTATATTGTAAAGGGTTAGAGATACTATTTATTAGTGTTTCACTATGCAACCTGTATTAGGACCTAGGTTGCAAAGCAACACGACGTTGATTTAGTTTGCAAACCCGACTAGGTTTGTCAAAGGTTCGACAAATCGTAATGATGTTGAAACGCTCTTAGATCCAGCAGTTTTTTTTTTTTTTACAGTATTTAAGCAAGTAATATCCCCATGTTAATATAATCATAAACTTTAGCGTGTAAGTAATATCATGATACGGCGAACTGTTGAAGAAATGTAGCAGTAGGTCGGCATACGTCAATATGTTTCACGGAATCTGAGTCAAGGGATTTTGTATCCAGCCGCCACTTGGAAATGTGGCTTGAGATCCAGCGATTATGATTCTGTAGTGGGCCTATTTCGAGCCTAGATCGTACATCAGCGTCACCACAAATCTATCTTTGTCTCTAAAAATATCTTAGGTTAGTAGTAGAAGATTAAGGGCCACATAACTATTACACAGTTCAGTGTGGAAGTGTAAGCGATTTACTCTGAAAAAAATGTCGGAATTTTCAAGGCTAAAAATTCAAATGGTTCGGCTTCTCAAAAGGCTTACGATTGAAACAAAAAAAAGGAGATAGGTGAATCCGACAGGCACCATTAAAGCGCGTTTAGCCCTATACGATTATGATGTCGTAACACTCATTGTTTACTGTTACCTAAACGATGTAGGGTAGTAGAGAATCGGGGATGTACATAGATATGTTTTACAAGTACCTTTTCAAACGTGAACAATCCGCTCCAATGCATGTGTGAAACAGGACAAATTGCCATGAGGCCTAATCGCTGGCATGACTTCCAAACTTCCAACAAGAATTTTGAATTTCTTAGGTAAGCCTAACCCTCGATAATAACCTCAACTCGTAGAGAAATTTGCTCATGCAGCTTCTGCGTCATTGTAATATAATAATCAAATTGTCCCGTGTAGATAAATCACGTTCAGATTGTAAAGAGTTCCATATTTTTGATCAGAGCATTCAACGTATCGCTGAGGATCAGGTGATGCGAAGCAAATTAGGTACGGCGTTTGTCACGAAGCAGATATGTAGAACATATCTACTTCGTGACAGACCTGCTGCACCTGGATAATTATCCCTATTCAAGTCAATTAGAAAACACTGCCTTGACAAAATCTCTCATAGAGAGTTCGACAGATTGTGATACGAAGGTTTTTTAAAACATCACAAGCGATATGTGTTAGTGATACATGTCTGTAGCATATCGTCGTGCTAGAGCTACCAGTGTTTTGGAATAAAGTATGACCTCAAACTTGCGATTTAGAAGCTCCACAAGATATTCCACTTATATGGAACTCTGTTATATGCCTAAGCATATACAGTCTTAAGAACACACAAATAATGGTTATTTTTTTTCTCTTCTCCCCAGTTACCGGCTGCTACCGCTACCTGAAAGAATCGAACAAACATTTGCATTAACACAATAAAATATAAGTAGTTGGTAGTAGCGTATGTCAACATTGGCGGGGTGCTTCAAAGATTTGTGCCTAGGACGAACCCGAGCGTCTGTCTTGTCTGTAAGGCTTCAATGGCTAAGTAGGTGGGGAATGTTTGAGGTGGCTTCAATGCTCCGATCTGTGTACATTGTTGGGATAAAACGACTCAGGAAGCTACCGCTAATACTGACCTAAGGGTCAGAGAACGAAGGTAAGACAAGATTAACGTTCGCTCCGATGTTGCATGGGGAGGCACCTTCGGCGTCCTGTCGGTCTTTTAGCGAATACCCAAGCATTTTCTGTCATAAAAAAGGGCGACTAAGAGTTTCTTTCTCCTACCCTCTTAGTGACAGGCATTGGCCTTCGCCGGGTCTCCTCCTTTTCAGAGAGTCCTGCGCTCCAAAGGTGCTTACCTAGTTTATTCCCTCTATGATCCAAGTTGATCATACTGGGGCTTTAGTACGTAGTTATGGCACAGGGACAGGGAAGGAGAGAATTAAGTCACGCACAATGGAACATGGCCACAAGGAGCCTACATGGCGTCTACAAAACCATTATTATTAAGGACACGAATGGCGCAACATCGGTATAATATTGAAAATACTACGATGGTGCAAAACATGCTGCGGACGGTGCCCAACATAAAGACATCAAAGGCGGGCATACAGGTATTAGGTCAACTATAGAATCGCATGTTGGATTTACGTGTGATTATAAATGAATTGCTGAACTCCCCCTGTATGAGCATTCTTCGTACGTCTCTTGTACATACCAATTGTGATGCTGAAATATCCGAACGGTATTCTGACCTGTATAGATCTTAGGCACGACGAAACACAAATGTCAGCAGGAGATATACACAACATCCTTATAGTATTTTGAAGGACGTTTTTCCTACGACCATAAACTATATGCATGCAATTAGCACGAGTCCCCAGTGAAATGTTTAAGCGGTAAAAATTATTAATAGGTCAATTTAACGAAGTAAGGTATACAACTACCCGACACCTCTTACGTTTGCGTTACTGTTAAATTTGTACTTGAATTTACATTTGCTTACAGTTACGTTTTCTATAATGGAAGTGTATTTTTAGGTTTATATTATGGACTAGATATGACCTTTTTGGATTTGCTTTCAAAGCATTCTTCGGCTAAAGTGACTACCATCTATGCGAATTGTCTCCTAAGTTGCCACTAGCCAACGAACTCTGAGAAAGTTCCTGCAAGAGATATTGGCTTATCTAACTTAATTATTGACCATTTCTTAGCTAGGTAGCTTTCAGGTCATGGGTCGGGCCGACGTTGACGTCATTTCAAAATTGATCATTTGCATGGCTGTGTGACGATCTAGGATAGAGCACCTTGAAGACCTCTGCAAACATGGATTATATTATACGATTTTATTACAACAAGAGCGCAAATATTGGCCAGGCCCATAAAAAATTTTCGTAGAATGGGCGAGAATAATAGAATCAAACAAAGACGATATCGCTGTTCTCGTTCTAAAATTACAAATTACACAAACTATCCAATTGGCCCACCTCAGATGCAAAGTCCAAAAAAATTACGTTAGGGATCGGTAAGCCAGACGATGGTTCTGACCATTGTTAAAAGATTGCATATGACTAGTGACTTCTCCATACGAGGTACAATACTTCAGTACGCACGTATATATGAACTGTCATCTATTACTCTGTCAACAGCGTGGGCGACGCTTACATGAGGCGTACATTGAGGCTCATCATCTATCCAAGTTATGCTGCAGTTACGTCGATTAGAGTCACTATTGCAAATTTTACCGTTATACTTGTTCTATCGGCCTACATGTATGAGTGGCGGGCAACTATGAATTTCCTGATAGGATGTGAAACTGTCTTTGTACAAACGTGGGGCTGAGCAACAAACCCAGCCAACGGTTAAGCTACGAACGTACAGCTAAATGAAAAAAGAGGAACATGGATTAGTTAGACATAAGAAGCATATCGAGGGCTAAACAAGCTCGATAATTTAAAATAGTTACTGGTAATCGTTTATAAACCGTGTCTCACACTTTAGTTTATTATTTTTCCTTACCATCTGATCATGCGTATATTCGCTCTTTTGTGTGTGATGCCTTGCCGTGGCAAATGCCTTTTTTTTTTATCTAAATCATTAAGCTTTCGCCTAACTGAACGGTAGAGGTCGTACCAATATGGAAACTTTTCTGGGTTATATTTCGAAAAAAGACGGGTTGATCAATTTATCCAATGACACCACCGTCTATGACTATAATATGAAGAAAAAACAATGTATAGTATGTCTAAGGTGTTTTCGTCAAAGGGCTATTTTTGTTGTCGATATTCTACCCTATCTCATTTTCCAAATTATGTATACTACTGCTATGCCCGTGATTATTGCTGCCATATTTGATTTTCAATTTTTTTTTCGCGATTTCAGTTATTTAGCTTAACCAGTGGTAAAGCTAGAGACGACAGTACTACAGCAAACCAATCAGATCTCATCAACAAAAACTGAGTTACAGTTATGGGCAAAAGCTTTCTTTTTTCTTTCAATGTTTTCGAAGCTTCCTTCGATCGCTCGATCGGCTGGCTCATCGTGGGCCGTGTATGGCTTGTACGCTCACGTCGCCGAGAAGCCGACGCGCTTCATAAGGACACCCTGTATGATCGTCACCCAGTTTCATGGATTCGCTATTATCCAGCCTGTGCCATCCGCCACAGCGTCATCTCCCTTACAATGTATAGTATGTCTAAGCTACTGGCGCGGTATTGGCGATACTGTCGCAATCGCTAATCAGTGGTCATTAGCGGAAGAAGCCCATTTTTTCCCTGCCTGAACCCGTTGATTCTTAGTTAAGTGCCAACGAGATTAGCCAATAGCTGGCGCCAAGCGCATGAACACCGCTGATCTGCGAAATTCAATGCACTATGGCACGTAAAAATGTTTGTCTTGGTAAAATTGTTGCAAAGATCATTTTTCCAGCCGCGTAAAAGCTGGCAAACCCTTCCATGTAAATTAAACATCACAAGTGCTAGTAGTCGCACAACATAATAGCTAATAAGAATCAAACAACGTAAAATCAAATTTATGAACAAAAAAACATCATGGAGATCCGAAAAAGCATGTGTCTACGCACCAATGTCAAATCGATAGTCATTTTCGTTGAAGTTACAATAAAACAGAGAGCTTATGGTACATATAACTCGGCAGACTCGTTAAAGGGGATTAGCTATCTTGAACATTTTCGGTGTGCTCAAGCTGGAGGCCAAAACGTTTAGTCAATATCGCATACTAGTTATAAGTAAGAGCAAGATGCCCTGTTCAACGGGCTTGTAAATCAGCATACTGCGTACAAGAGCTCGATAACATACTGCTCCGAGCTGAAACACCAAATACAAATATGGCGTCCTACTATTTGAACGCTGCCATGCGGCATCAACGGTAGCTGCAGGAATGCGACCAACCAGTTATGTCTCGCGATGTGGTAATATGTTTACGATTTGTGTGGATAGCTAGCACATTTTCAGTCTGTGAACTGATGGGGCATCGATCTTATTATTTGCACGTATTAATTATCCGGGAGGATCTTTGGGTAATAAGCGGAAGGCGAATTTTTATTTATGTCTGTTCACTTTTAGCTATATGGAACTGCTTCAAGCTCGACTGATAATGTCATTCTAATTGTTCACAGCGCCAATATAAAGAAAACGTTCAAAACATCGACATAACATTTGACAGCAAGCATCCCTTACTAACGATGCATGTTCTCGCCTGTACGACTCCCTATGCATGGATGAAAAACAGACATCAAGCGGCCCTATCACCACATAAACAATTTCAAACCTTCTTACAAACTATCGTGAGTTGCTTTCGTTGAAAGCCTCAAGGTATGAGCATTCTTTAAGCTTCTGTTGAATTCTTAGGTTAACCTGAAGTCTCAAAGTAAACACGAGGCGTGTTGTACGAACCATGGAAACATTTTGTTTTCAATTTTCAAAAAGGATGTGAGTACGCCTTAGATAAATCAAGCTGATTCAAGCGTTCGCCAAAATACCACCGTATTTATAACCTTTTTTTTTTTAATCAAAAGACAGCCCAATGAGCTTAGCGAAGTGACGAAACGTCTGGCTAAAATTAAGTTGCCACTGAATGCTGCAATTTGAAAAATTCAGTAGTTCGAATTATAATATTCGCTAAAAAGTTGTTAGCTTTACAAAAAAAAAAAAACGTTTATTTTATTGGCTTGAAGCAGGCAAGAGATCAAAGCTTGCTAGCTACGACGCGGGTAGATTTACTCTCCTTACAATTCGTGACGCACGTGGTACGACACATTTCAATTCTTTCGCTACCGTTAGCCGCTGTCTGCTAAGGCAGTAATCGAACAGAAGAAAAAACACGTATTATAAAAACGTGTGAATATGACCTGTATGTATTTGTCCATAAAAAAAAAACCGCGCCCACTCGACTGCATCTCTGTCTGTCGTCCGCACTGAAAGCATCGTGTCGCTAGTGCTTGGCATTGTCGAGCTCCACGAAGCCGACTGGAAACGGTCGTGCTCGGTGCGTCTAGACGACGCGCAGGAAGTCACATATACCTAGGCTTAGTCGGAATCGATTTATTGCTTGCTCAATCGGATATAAGTAGTGGTAGGTAGCGTGAAGCTGCGTGCGCAGCAGAACTGCGTCTCGTAATGCTGTTCAAAGTATAGCTTGCATTTACCGCTTACTGTATTGCTTTATATTATTCATTTATTCTATTGCCATAGGGCGGAATACATGTGATGTCCAGATGATTGTGCTTACCTCTATACAAACTGGGAGATTAATCGTTAATTCGTGATCAGGGGCTTTACTCCGACGCTAAGGCTGAATGAATCTAGATAGACTAGAAGTCGTTATCCACTAAGTTCATATCTTAAAACAAGATCATACAAAATACAATTCCAGCAATGTACAGCGACTGGAAAGGTTAAATGGGTCTAGCTCATATAATAAAAATTATCAGATTTTTTACAACATCTTTGAAGTTCAGGCTTACGAACGTTACCTATCGGAGCCCGGTACGCCGATTTCATTCGTACCTCAATGATACATATGGACGAGATTTTTTTTCCGGCATAGCACAACGTTTCTTGGTTTTATTTTATCGTGTTCTTGTTTCACTAATAATATAGTTGTTATTTAGACGGATCGTTACATGTATGTATTTTGTCCTATGACGGCGGCCATTTAAAGGGACTAGCCTTCCTCTTAAATTAGCCGACGGCCTGTATCGCCTAATCACATGTTTTGCTGTTATACATTTACGTTGTCTGTTACTGTCTAATAGCAAGCGTTCTGAAAGCATTCTGCTCAGAACCAAACTCACGTACCATCCATCCACGTTTCACTTAATGGTGGACACGTAACGGCACAGAAATGGATGCTCTGCCCGTTAGAAACAACATGTGGACAGATAGACACCGACCCGGAAGACCCACGAACGCGCTGGGTTTCGACGATATGGTCGTCGAAGCACGATTTTTTCTCACTCTCAAGATAATTGCACCCTTCTCTACTTCAGCCCCAGTAGCGAAATTTATAGAGAGCCCCCAACTTGAGACATCCGATAGACTACCTACCAATGTATAACTTCTATGGGCTGACCGCTTATAGTGGAGTATTTCTATCGACGCCGTAATACGACATGAATGCCAGGCTCAAAGGACAACGGTGACATTAGCAGCAACTGGACAGGACCATATCGCGTTTGAAGTTCATTGCTGCTTGTTGGCTCCTGTGTTGTGTTTGTGTACCTAAAAGCCACAGCCTAGCTAGGTTTGCGAGAGGCGACAATTTTAATCAGTAGACATTGTAGGTTCAGTATTATGCGCTGATGCGCGCACGTAAGGATACGATGCCTTGGTAACACTTAATTCGTAGTTGTTACCCTATGTTGCCCCATGAAAGTGGCATTATTTTAAGGCCCACCCATCACTACGACACCAAGCTTTGGGAAAGCTTACAACTGGCAAAGCATGGGGGCGAAATATGTAACCAGTTACGTTAGGGACCACTGTTACTGTGCCGACTATTACATGATAACAGGCTAACCTGTACGCGAGGCTCGATTGAAGCAGGGATCGCGCATATAACGTATCCAAACACTAGCGAACGCCCAGAAAATCATGTAGGTGGCCACACAAGTAACGATAGCTAAGCGAGTTAGTTTAAACTAAACAAAAAGTATTCATCTTTTCTTTAGGTGAAGAAACAAAGAGATCGAACAAGTAGCAATGATAGACCGCAAAATCGATTAAAAAAATAGTTTTGAAAATTCAGTTTACCAAATGCCAACTATTTCGGATATGCGTTTTGATTGGCGCGCGGGAATGAGGGCTTTATTAGTAAAAAACGTTACTTAGTAAAGGGGTGTTACCCCATAGGCTTGCATGGGCTAAGAAAGCGCCCGCACATTTAATCTACAGAAGGATAATATTCTATAATCAGTAGAATAGTTTCAAGTAGAAACTTATATTGTCCAGCTAATTAATAATAAAGTACACTCGATAAAAATGCAACCACCCGAGGATTCTCGAACGGAAACGGGAAGCCCGCAGAGGTGTCAGTCTTACGTTGTGCGCATTAGCGATCATGCCTATAGTCTTCTTCGAGCTAACTATTCTAAACAGAAGCAATATAGACAACGACTTAGGACAAACTCACGCTAGAGGGGAAAGTTAATTTCGCAAATATTGAAATTGGAAGAAGTTGGCCAAAATCCTTGACTTATATACTTCGTATCCAGAAGTGAGGTGAAATAAAGTCACCTCTTTCAGGTGAAAATAGATACATAAAACTGAATCTGTAATAAATTACTTCATCTCTATAGTTAGTCATTAATTTTCGGTAGACAATATCTATCCATTTAGTGTAAAATTGTCGAGAAGAGTTTCCCGATGCCACTTTTTTGGATTTTTATATATTATCCGTATTTTCTTACGGTTTTCTATAACAATCGGCCAACCAATCAATGAACTACTAATATGCGGTCCCGTTGACGAAACAACGACGCTCAATGCCATCTACATCTGTTCCTTGTTATGAAATTCTGGTAAAACACGTTTAGATGTCAGATGCTGTTGTCTTGGACGCGGATAGGCCATTCCGTGTGTATAACCTCTTATGACACCTTGTTAGACCTATAAGTTGTCGCTTCACATCGAAAAAAATTAGACATCGATTCATGTTTAGACCTTGTAAACTGGTTTCAATACGCATATAGCGGTGGGCGGTGATATTTCGAGAGAGATAGAGTTTAGAGTTGGCACAACTTCACTGGCAAGAACAGCGATAAATGTTTAGATAAACGTGAATGTCATTTGCAGGTGTGTCTAAAAAAAAAGTATACGGAGTCTTCATTACACGATTGCTGTTCTTCGAAGAACCATATGTGCAGAAACATTCCAAAAAAATGTCGAACATAGAAAAACAGGTCCATAGAAGATAGCTTTTTAGACTTCAGAGTACAGTCTCCCATACGTGTATAGTGCGGTATAGGTGGACAATAGACGGGAACAAACGAAACTTCAGGCTGGCATTAATAGAGCTGCACAGTTGCGTAGAGTCAAATATATATAAAAAAATACAAGTATCTTATGTAAACTCAGCTTTTTTTTCGCCCCTATCAACATAACCAGGTTAACATAACAAGGTTTCTGTCGAGATTTCCAGTGGTTACCGTTATTAATCTGAGCAAATGTAAGATCCCGTCAAAACATAACAGGACGCGTTTGATGACAAATTCAAATATACGTTATGCTAAACCAATTCTTAAGATGCATTTGAGTTCATTTGAAAAGTCTCACGGACGTTGCTACTCATTTAAAATTATTGAGATCAAACACTTGAATTTTAGTATTTTTTTTTTACCGTTTATTTATTTGGCCTGTGAAAGCTAAACAGTTCTCGACCGCGAGTACTAAGCTTATAGTATCTCGTAACCAGGCATTTCCCGCTGCCGGTTCATCTGCTAATTTTCTTTGAGCTGCTAGATGTAGTCTTCCTCTCGACCCTACCAGTGCTTTACCAGTTTTAATTAGTAAGCAGCCGAACAAAGCTATTACAATAGCAAGATTTCCTTGCAGGGCCCTTTGCGACCTTTTCGTGAATATAAATATGAACAATGGTTCCTACACGGGCCAACAATATATTGGAGGTTTGTAACGTTTCTGACAAGCTGTCTTTTTCTATCATTATGGCTATGGAGACATATGGCTAGCTCGAGCTGGATAGCTCAGCCAGATTGATAGTCAGACATATAGCGGCATGTTGAGATAACACATAAGGGGTGTGACTAACATATGTCAATATTCGGTTTCGCATTTTCACAATGGCGGAACCATGGTCGTTTCATCAAGAGGCTATCTATCTACTGGACGACGTGGACACAAATCAATACGAATGTTTACCAAAGCAAGTATTGCTTTTCCGTCAACTCGAGAGAAGAAAGTCACAAGTACTCTTAACTCCCAGATATAGTACCAAATATAGGTATACTTAGATACGAGTTTCTCGTTGTTCTGAGATCTAACATTGAAAGGACGATGGTGTCATCGCGTCCGCGATTGCATCAATTCGTTCTTACGCTCATTAGGAGTCATTGAAGACGCAGCGATCGGCCGACGAATGTCAGACGATCGCTAACGTTAGCTAAAGCCGAAGTTTACGGAAAAATAAGACAAATGTACATCACGAAAGCGATATATCGAGATACCAATTGGTATATCGTTACTATTACAATATCTGTCTATCAGAGAAAATCTGTTGCGAACGTCGCTACGGACAAAGTTGGACGCAGCTTAAGTTTAATCATCGATGTCGTGGTAGGATGATACGAGCGTTTTTGTGGAAGGGGAAGGAAACGTTAACGTCTGTATCGGCCATTGGAAAACGTTCCGTTCACATGGTACCAACAGTCACAATTGATCGTGTGAATGAGCAGCGTTACACGCGAGCTCCGTATCCGTTTCATAAAAATCAGACATCTATAATCGATCCGCGAAAAAAGTTATTCTCATTAAGACCTAATGCGGTTCCACCGTACGCTGATGACATGCCAATTCATCAACGAAAAGAAGTCAAGCGTGCTCAAATCCATCAATATGGCGCTTACGTTACTCTTAACCGTGAAGGGTCCGGTTCACAAACATGGTATTGGACCTTGCGCAAAGCTTTGAGATTTAATAAGCGAAGCAGTATTGTTTCATTTTACTTAAACTGTTGCCGTTGTTCTATTATTGGGAATTACGGTCTGGGCGTTGAAGGATGATATATCGGTTCTTTGAGCACTTACGCAATCGATCCGGTAGTAAACCTCATGTCGGGTGAATAGGCTAACATACGTCAGGGTGAGTTGAAAAAGATATTAAATAGACACCACATAAAAGACTAGCCATTGAGACTACGAACTGTTTTGTTTATACGTTCCTAAAACTTACTTAATTTACAACAGGAACTGACTTGTTATCATATGCATCCAATATGCGATGTTTCTGGTAGACACCACCAATGTTATAGCTAGGATTCGAAAGAAGGTAAACCACAGACAATTTATCTCACCAGATCTCCACGAACACGATATAGGCCAATCCAACCCTAAACGAAATTTCATAACTTAGGTATACTGGCCAGCTTGAATTTTTAAATATTCAAGGGAAACCCTCATCACAAATCCCTGAACATCTCACCCTTCTTGTAGAAAGGACTCTGTACTTTAGTCACTAGGTAATGTCGGTCATGAGCTATGACGAAGATTAAAAAGTGACGATTATTCTAAAGGCAGTATATTGTGCTGAATTTACGATTTTTTTCTCAACTGAACGCGAACTCGGTCTACAGCCCTTGTTCAAGCCAGTAGAATTTGCTTGTATTATTAAAATTATCAACTAATCCAGTGCGGTGAACTACTATTGTTCTTTAGAGAATCTTTAGATGCAACGTATTCATGGACCCGTAATAGTAAGATTCTTCAATACTCTTTCTGTATATGAGAGATACTCAATGACGTCCCGAAGATACGGCCGTCGATGCTCGAATGTTCTGATCGGGTGTTCATTTACATCAAATGATATCAAATCATCAAGCCATCAAACACGTGGCCTTAGAACTGAAAGGTTCAAGAAAGGCTGCGACACGTATAATTCAATCCCGAACGCGTTGAGCATAGGCCTGTACTGAACTGGATAGCCGAACCGCTGGTAGCAGTTAACAGACGACCATTTTGGCAACCTGTTCTGATGCCAGGAACATCGAAGGGTGAAAACAAGCTCACGTACGTACATTCATGAGGAGTACTTCATAAGCGGTATGCACGGTCAGTACATGCTGTGGTAAAATCTTGTTACCTTGCCATTGTAAAAATGGCCAAAACGAAGTGCGGTAGGACTTCAAACAATGTTCTTCGCCTGCAGATTGCCACACAAGACACTGTCAGATGTACTTCTAGCGGCACCACCCGTTGAGATCTCAGCAAGATGAAGGTAGCCTCAGTTTAGAACGGAAGACGATCTTCTGCGGCTCTTCGTCAGCTTCTCTGGATTCGATTTTGCTTTGAGAGTGAAGTCTGTCTTACAAGAAGTCACCACTGCCGCCAGCATCGATGGTGCTGATGATGGTAAAAGTGTCACCGCCATCCCCCTGAAGCAGACAGCTACCGCCGCGGTGTAACTGCCCGGCGAAGAAGTAACACTGGATGTAGTTTAAAGGCAGTTGCCACCACAAAGCTTCTACAACGACTGCTACCTATAGTTTTGCTAGCCATACCTCTATATAGTTGCTATCGTGTAATGATCGCTTAACGCACTTTTCGGGCGCCGGCAGTCGTCACTATCGTTGTTATTGTCGTCGGCAGGTCTATCGAAAAACTTCGTTGAAACGTTACGCGCGCCAGGGGCCCACAACGGTCGCGCGGCCAATTGTAGGGGCGACATTGCCGCGTACAAGGTTTTGACAACGTTGAGTAAAGAATGTTAGCACGGATGACTGGACTCGGCGCTGCGCCTTGTGGCGATGAGGTTAGCACATGCGCAAAGAATTACATGATACGTTGTTCGCTTGTATTTCCAATGAGGACGTTCGAAGCTCTGCTTTCTCAGGCATCCTATGTCATATATGTCTCAATGACTCATCTATGTCGATAGGACGACACAGTGGAACAGGGCTAGACTGAGACTCGTACGATTCTGCGCCTTCAAGCGCCACCGAGTCGCCACTGCTTATATATAGGGAGCGTTTTAATTTGGTTTTTCTGCTTTGCTTCCGTAATATGTATATACAGCACAATTTCACGTGGCACGCTCGGCGAACGTATATGGATGATGCTTGTTCAGGCAGATAAAGGTGCTTGATGCTGGTTTCATCCTAAGCCGTCGATCTCTGTCAATCGAGCTAATAACGATAGGGTAGTTTTTAGCACAGGACGGAAAATGACCTCTTAAGTAAGATATATATTCAAAGCGAAAAGTTACAGCCATTCAATCATATGAATCTTCGCAGTGCTTCAATAGCGATGAAGCACATGTTATAGCAAAACGATCTGTTCTTATATAATAACAACCCAGGATATGTGCAACTTCATTTGTGATGCGCTCCGAATAGACTTTAGAAATTACTTTTTTTTTTTTTTTTTTTTATTAATTACTGCATTACAAGTTTGTCGCGTGCAATTTTTACTATAATTCAATTTCGCTTCTATCTCGAATGTGTATATATTGGCTAATCCAAACAATATATGTAACTTGAATTGTTAAATCTAAATATTATTTTAACAGTATAGCATTCGCGTGCTATATAATTCTAATACAGCTAGTGGATATTTAGAGAAAAATATCCGTATTGATTTCGTACGCATCTCTTAAAAATATGGCATTTTGTTACTAAAAATTTCTGGTTACCCTCGAGAAAAGCCTGTCGGACATGATATATCAAGGACGTAAATTGCGGTGAGACGCTTTGGAGACGCTTTGTATTGTTCATTATACTCGAACACTGGATTTTCCGGTAAAAACCTTTTATCGAGCGCTCTGAAATAAGCTAATTAATGAAGGAAAATCACAAACGTTTATAGTTAGATAAACTTGTACGTGTGTTCTCAGAAATCGATCTCGCAGACACAGTTGGCGATGACGCCATGTTCTACTAAAACTGAGCTTTTTAGTTTAATACAAAAGGCAAACAGGAGATTAGTCAAACATCGTATTGAACTCGTCTTGAAATGGTGCCGAAGGTGCAATTTTAACGCTTTTACATAATACGATATAAGCTTCTTTCTACAAAGTGTTTTACAATCCGATAATCTCCCAAGGACGCTTACTCAATTCCTCTTACGTTATGTGTATTTTGCGTCAGTTTCTGACTTTAAAAAGAAAACTATACATCGTGTATAGATCAGATAATGATCACCCCAGTGGTTCCAGGTCCAAGCCAGAAAGCCCGGTAAAAATTGATATCCTAAGAAAGGGTAAATATGCTTCATTAAACTCTACAAGTAAAGACATATTATCGGGATATATCAAAATCTTTTTTTTTTTTTTCATCTTTGCATAAAATCCTTTCTTCCGCTTTTGTGTCAGCCCTAACAAAGACGTGTCCCGTCAGATTTAGATTTAGAGCGTCGATTATGATTGCGTACGAGGAAGTAGTTCCTACCGGCCACTAGTTAGTATTGTTCTGATACCGTTCTTCGATGGGTTTTCTCATGAACTACTTAACTTTTGATAGGAAATTCAACCTAACAACGGCGCGTTAGGTTGACGCAGGAGAAGTGTAACCTCTGAAGTCGGCTATATATATATATATATATATATATATATATATATATATATATACACATGGTTACATTCAGCGTATGGCGAGTTCGCCAACCAGAGATTACTCTATACACCTGGTACTCGCAAGCACAATGAAAAACGATCGGTGGCATCAAAACCAAGAGGAAATAAACATATTAGGAAAAAATAAGAAACAGTCAACTCATATGGAAGGTTTACAGTCACGTCCTGTCTGTAAGAAGCTGCCGTTTGTTGTTGCAGGTGTAGTTTCCTCTATTTGTGCCGCTATAGATCTAATCGAAACATACCTTAATTCAAGGCGCCATATACAGCTGCCACATTGGTTCTGTCGCTCTCATGAATGGCCGTCCTCTGCCAGTCAGTTATTACTTACTTTCGCGATAAGTTGTCGACACGGTGGTCGTCTGAACGCTCTCTATGTACATACGACTTTATCGACTCATCTCTAGCAATGAACTTAATTTGCCCGCGCAATCCAAGACATTACAAATAACTTATATAACTTATCAGTGTGAAAAAACAACATGCTACCCAATAGCTCATTCTCGATTTTTCTGCAACATCGTACCGATATAGAACAAAAAAAAGGGCTCAGAGCTGGTTTGTGCGCTTGTTAGCTTCAATCTCTTTGGGATCGGCGATTGGTATATGGTTTTCCCGACTGCCATGGCCATTCGTTAGGAAAAACGGCTCAAAAAAAAAGTTACGAACAGGTCGGAAAGAGACAAAACAGCGTGACGCTCGTAGCGAATATTTATGTATATGCACAGAATCATTCAGTGGCAGGTCCGTCACAGTTAATGCACATAATAGGATATTATCCTGTCAATCGGTTGACCTTTGGACGCTTTTTACCGAACAACTAATTGACGCTCTTAGAGACGTGCAAGCGTGGCATAACCAGTTAACAAGTTCTGATAACGAGGATAACGTAAATATGGCTGGTAACCATTTTTTTGTCCAATGACAATGCCAGACCCAGACAGTGTTTTTGAAAACCGCGTAACTGATTAGGCCGGTTTTTAAAAGCCAGCCCATTTCTAGCCTTGAATGGTCAATACAACCTGTCATGTTTTATGCTCAAATTGTCCCTTTGAAGATCACAGTTGAATATAGATGGACGCACATCTTACGTTACAGCGTTTTCGAACTGTATATTAACAATAACTAGAAATTATTACTAGAACTAAATATTATTAGTAAAACGCATATTCCGTTTTTTAACCAGAAGTTTCCAACTAAATAGAACAGACAGATCGTTAGTAAAAAAAAAAAAAAAAAGGGCAGCGAGGGGCGACAGAGGAAAAAACAAGATATATTCACGGAAGCTAGCAATAACTTAGATAAAATTGCGAAATCGGCTAATTTAGGTCGACAAAAATCAATTATTTTCAAGCTGGCAGAGCGGTCAATATTTGTCTGTCTGTATTTTCAGCAAGTAGCCTATGTCGTTTGACAACAGCTGGGTCCTACATCTAATCAACGAGTCGCCTGCCGTATTGTCAGGGGTGCGCGACCCCGGCAGGGGATTCGGGCGACTGCGAAGTATGGCGTTTGTTTCGTTTTGACGCAAGTATATACATTCAATAAAAAGTAACATTGCACCGCTACGCTACACCAATCCCCGCTACAAAACTGAGTGCTTCTACGTGGGAATCTCTGAAGTGGACTCGCTGCTGAAGTCGAACGATCTTTGGCGGCTCTTTGATAACGAACCGGATGAACTAAGCAAGCTGTGTCAATCAAATGTGAGAGCTCTAGTCAAAATAAGGACTATCGCACATGTAAAATAGGTACCTATACACTGAACACGACCATGCATTTGTGCCTTGTCTATTTCTCTATTATATAGTTGAGCACTGTGTATGTCAACGAGACCAAATAATTGCAAGCCGTGTCACGGAGGAATCAGCCCTCTCGATCAGCTTAACTTGTTCTACTAACTTGTATACAACTAAGACGAATGAAGTAATTTCGCTAAGCTTCCAGATACGCTGAGCAGTTCATCGGCAATGTAATACTTGGTATTATGATGCGAACGCTTCTCTATAAAGCTGTTATATCCGATTATCTTCTTTATGCTTCTTTCACATTAGCTTTCAATCTGACGATCCGCCCTGACTCTACAAGGAAAAAGTCGAACTCTATCGAATGAAAAGCACGATAAACAGGAACGTACATGTACACGACTCCGGCAGGTAATCGCGATGATTTCGTTATTTAAGATTCAATAGAGTCATTTATTTCGTGTGCAGAGCAAGGGTTGCTAGATCAGAGTCGGCTAAGAGCACCTCGGGCTTTCTAATTATCGTGACGGCTTTGTGGTCTGATCAACGATCTCTTTAGGTGTTAGCAATAAACGGGACTTTCAATGTAATCTACGACGACTTGCATCGCAATCATTGGCTGGATCATGAAGGAGACTCTTTTAATGATCTTTTCGTAGTGATTTATTCCGCCGTTGCGCCCAAGGCTCAAGGGACGTGCTCGCTACCGCTAAGAAGCAGACTTCAATGGACTCAGATATTAACCTTGGCTATCATGAACCTGCCCTCGCGACCAGTGAAATCAATCTTCGATTACTATAATTTGCATTTCCGTCAAATAGTAACTACGAAGCGCTGAGTGTGCGATTGGCCTAACATTGTTCGTCGAGCTTTGCTGTGGTCCGTGGTCGTCAATTCGATCCTATTCTTGCCTGAAATTTTACTGAACAGTCTTTTAACAGTTGTCATCATCAGATCTTCATTGCAAACATACTTTTTCGGAGTGAAGGTATAAAAAAAAATAGCTCATAAAGTGAGTGCTTCATCGAAAATATCCCGCAAGCATAGCACAACGGATATCAGGCTGCTGCTGCTTTGAAGTCAACATCTGTCGAAGTCCTCGAATGATGACGAATTAGCTAAAGAAAACATATCCTAATATATAGCAGCAATTGCATTTATAAAGTCAAAACTCAAGAGCAATAATATTGAGATTAACGAAACACCTGCCATTTCTTGCGGCAATACGCTATTGTCAGGCAAACAATGAATACTCGAACCTATTCTTGGACATGTTTCGTGTCCTTGGAAATAGCGCGTCCATTTAATTGCGCGTTCCGGTGTGTAGTACATATACTGGGTCACGTCTATTCTAATGTTGCTAGACATCGGATGCTCACCACACTAGTAGTAGGAAATTTTTGAATATTATGCCGCTTTCCATGAGACGACGATTTTTGCACTAACACGCAAGTTACCTGACGTTCGTTTCATCTAGCTTAGTTGCTGACGTTTGGGAGCAGGGGCAGGAGAGAACACAAATCTCATCTTAGCTTTACGAATACTCGAAACTACTAGCTGCATGATGCATTTCATACATGTATGTATGATACTATAAACAATCATGTATAATTTATCGACTTCAACAACCTCGCCGGTGGTAAGAGAAGCCGCGGTGTCTTTACAGCGTAAGTAAACGTCCATGCTTCTTTTACGTCCGCTTGCCGTTGTTGTTTCGCTATAATCATACATTTCAGTTCTCAATATGTTGAGTATTGTGTTTTCGCAGACGATCCCACATCTACCGAACGACAAATGCGTCCATTTCATAGGCGAGTGCGTACCTGCTGCTTTTGCAGCTGTTGTTGCACAACCATGCAAACGCAGATCTACCGGTCAACCAGGAAGTCATCAGCAATCGAGCCGGATAGACAGCTGACCCCAGCCGGGCACCCCGGTCGCGGCATGACATGTTTCAGCCGCTGAACGTTTAGGTAATGCCACCTCAGCCTCACCTTCTCAATTGCTATTCCTTTCAATATAGTCAATCAGTCTCACAGCGAAACGAAAAGACGCTATGACACCACTTTGTGTGACACTCACCGTAGGTAACACATTAATTTCGCGCGCTGAAAATGGCTGAATGCCGATCGAGGCGAACGGTACGTAAGGGCAGCATCATTCCCCGAGCAGTCGACTCGTCTACTGAACGTCCCGGTATGCCTATGAGCCTAGGCAACATGAAAGGTAATACAGCTCATAAGGTCAACACATGCTTTGTCTATGCCATGATATACATCAGGTTTGTAATGAAAAGCATAATAACATAGTGCAAAATCGGAGCAAGAAGCGTCCTGAATCTGTTCTTCGATAAGACGTAAATTCTTAGTGTCACGTAACTGCAAAGTAAAACTTGCAATTAAGCAAATATAGTAAATCACGTTCCACAATATTTTCTTTTCAATTTAACTTTGTAGTATTCCAGCTTGTTCAAAGCCCTGTACAGGCATGGCTTCTTTTTCTTTGGCTTCCTATCCTTTAGTGGCGTCAAATTTGAGGAGTTCGATGGGGAACCTTGTCCGCCCTTTGGGCTATTTAGAACGACAAAAGTTTGCCTTTTGCCCTCAAATGTAAATATATTAATGTAGTATACATAATAGAGCGTGGCTCAGGTGCTATGGGTAGGTCAGTGACACAGAGCGCAGCAATATTATTATAGTAGCACTTGGCAACGTTTTGCGGAAAGCGAGTCATATCAGAACTCAACGTTATCGAAATCTGTTGAGCTGTCTGGTATGTCAAGCATCATCGCTTTTTGAGTTCTGCCAATAGTATCGGATACAAATTTATCTGGTCTGGTAACGATAGCTATACTCATCTTTGGCTCGATGGAGGCCAAGCATTTTGCGTTACGCTATAGATGGCATACAGGACGATGGTCGTCTTTCGAAGCAACGCTAAAAAGTCGTCAGGCCGAACTTTGGTAAAATAGATGGGTTCAAGCTTTACCGAAGTCATATGAATGGTAATTTTGATATCACCACTTCAGACCACGGTTGTTACAATCTCATGAGACAGCAAAATGCAGTTCAAGCGCGCGTGCGGCTGTACCCCGCTTAGGCAGTTGCGTCATGAAATCTCTACCAGGCTGTACGTGTAACAACGATTTCTTCCAACCTACTTAGATTAACATACATGAGATGCGCGTTGGCCAATCGTCGCCGAGCTACTTTCATCGATTTAAATACCTTTTTTTGTTGATTCAATAGGACAAATGCTGATCAGGCTCAAACCAACATAAAAAAAATCAGTCTTCTATGAAAAAATCATAATTGATACGCACCTATAAAGGTTAATCAGTGTGCTTGTTTTCGGAATGCGCAAAATGGGTTTACATGTAGAATAGTTTTGTTACGTTCAAAGATTAAAGAAAGTGATTTTCTATTAAAAAAAAAAGAGTCCCATCGGTTCAAATGAAATCCCAGTTAATACCAACTCTTGGATTCTTACAGACCGATCAGTGCTGCCGCACAAAATAGAAGTGCGTCACCAGCAGTCGAATAGCTAGATCCAATGTCGAATGATCCATAGTAGATCGTAGTGTTTTGTGAGTTTGAAGAAGTTAATACGATTTATAGAAGCCGTTCAATAGAAATATTGTTTATTGTCCCCAATAATGCTTCCTTCATGCGTTAGAGCTTTCGGGCTGAAGACGATCAACTTAACAGCACTCAGAAACGTCCACTTGAGATGGCATCTACATCAATCTGTGTACTATCACGCAAAGTGGTCTATCAGCTCCTATGTTGCGTCTGTGGAAAACCGGGACGTCCTTCTTTAGCGTTAGCAGATCATTGAAATGCACGTACGTATGAGAGGCACCAGCCTATAGATGCCCTAGGGGAGGGTTTTCAAGGACGAATACAAGGAAGACACGTACAGCGTATGCTGAGTTGAATAAGTTGCTATGGTCGCAAATTTTTCCGAAATACGACGATATTAGGCGTTCTGAATACTAATTAGAAAAATGGACCTAAACACGCTCCCATATCGTGTTCTCCAGATCTTATTGGTGTGCTATAACTAATGTAAACTGTCGCATTGAGTAATCCTGTTAAGCGGTTAGACAAATATTATAAGCCAGCAGAAATCATTTAAAGCACGCACGGATCAAGTCGGCGTGGGTCGAGCATTAATATGGTACGAAGCCAAACACCCGAGCCGTTGTCAGTGAGAGGCGGCCTTGTGTCCATTTCGTGTTTCCACCACTCTGACCGTCCGCCTTAACTGACAAGGCGATTCAACAGCGCGGCGTTACTGAAGTTCCTTGTGATGTAGTGCAGTCTAGCCTAATAATAAGTTACGGAACATGTATCGATAGTTATCCGTTAACTCCTTTAAACTCCGTTAAATCCTCCTCCACAGAGGATTCTGCTATTATTACATATATAGTATACCACTGATGACCAAGAGTAGATAATCTGCAAACTTATTTATCGATATCCGTTGTCGTATCTGTTTCTGTACTCTGTGTACAGGGCCAACTGCGTGTAATCGACAATAGGGCACGAAGGATAATATTAGGGGGCGGTGGGTCAGGATCTGCCTGCTGGTCTAATTCGCGTGCACTTAGTAATAGGTAACGGTGTGTGCATTGCACTTCGTGTATGTATATATATATATATATATATTTTTTTTTTCTTCGTTTTCGAAATATGCAGATGATAGAAAAGCGCTATCGATACAAAATCTGCAAAGCTTTCGTTGGACGTCTCATTTATTAGTACGATGGCTAAGAGTCATTTGGCCCGGTGAGTCATCCATCAAACTATAACATATTGATGATCGATCAGAAAATTTACACGCGTAGAGAATGGCTTTCCGATTGAGTGATATGTGTACCATAAGCACACATGTATATGACGTTTTATCTAGCGCTATGCTTTTCATACACTTGAACTTAAATGTAACGACAGAATGTAACCGTTGGAGTGACTTACGTATATGGTAACTGGCAGTACGTTAATAATTTTAAGCCAAGAGTCAGCAAAATGAAAATGTTTTCGTTTGAATTTAAGAGTCCTGCTCTTCGTTGATATATATATATATTGCTCTGCGATACTTTTAATGGACGGATATATTGCTTGTCTTTACATAGGATCACTATGTGCAAATTGATTCTATTAGTACACTACTTGCAGACTGAATATAATGCGCGGAGCAAAACATTGAGAGCCTCCTTTGTAATTATCTTTGTCTACGGTCATTCTGGACACTTCGCTTCGCTCCCGCAATCAACCTCCTTCATCTTTTTTCGAACTTGTCCGACAGGAAATAAGGTCAAGTCTCGACCTATCCAAGCTGACTCATTGAGGCTTAAAAAGTAATATGTGTTCGCTGGAAGTTGGCATGTTTGAAATTTTCGCCAGCTGATAACAATGTATGTCGTTTTGAAGGGGGGAACTACTGTCTAAAGGTGACTAAAAAGTCCGCACTCTCCTTCACAACAAACTAAGGCTAGATGATAAAATCAAAGCGAAACGTTTAGCCTATTTCTTGACTAATATTTCAAGAGTTACGAATCGAAGCTTTCGCAAGGGCATCTAAAACAGCTGAAAATTTCTCTGGTAGTTTGATAGTCAGGAGAAAATCTCGGTAAAGTTCGTCGGAACGATCGTACGGAGTCAGCTTGAGTCGAACAGATGACTTATTAAAAAAACAAGGATTAGCGCCCTCAAGAGAGACTTTGGTTGAACTGCTAAGCCCGCATTCTGGTCCTGATTGACTGACGCAGGTGACGATAGCGATACGATCAGTTGTGAAGTGACGTGAAGCAAATGAAATGTGCGTAATTTTGTGCACTCGGAAAAAAAACTTGCAAATCTTTCTCACAACGATTTTCATTCAAAATTAACATAATTCGAAACTTCAACCTTCGAACAATGGAGACTAACATCAAACTATTTTACTATTGAACTGGTTATTATTTGAGGCTACTGAGTGGTACTGAGGTACTGAATTTTTGTTCTATGCGTCCTAAGCCGCGGAGCCAAAATATCCCTTTTAGGAACTTGAAGTGCTCTACTTTAGGCCTATTTATTCGGTCCTAGTCTCGTGCGTTTGCTGACTTTTTTTTGTAGTTGCACATTTTAGGTTAAGTTATTCTATCTTGTGTTTCATTCCAGTCCTGACATCACTCACCGCACCACAACAACAACAGGGGGATAGCCTCGCGGGTATCCTTAAAGTAAGCACAATTTGTTTAGCAGTAGAAAAATAAAGTAATAACGCCGCCAAATTATGATATAATTACATGCATATGGGCGTACATACAATAGCTAGATATTCACCAGAAGGACAGATGTGACAGCATCTTCTTAATTTCGACTTTGTCAAGAATATGTATTGCCGATACAGGTAGAACGCTATTCGTAAAGGTGATGTTTAGATCGGGCTTAGATGCACGCTGAACCGATTTCCGTAGAATTAAGAAGCATGAAAAAAAAAACTACTATTTGCCAGGGGCGAAAATCCAGGCGAACTTTCGGG
The DNA here is from genome assembly GCF_002443255.2 of Varroa destructor. Lineage (NCBI taxonomy): Eukaryota > Metazoa > Arthropoda > Arachnida > Mesostigmata > Varroidae > Varroa > Varroa destructor. The sequence continues at coordinate 31,970,654 of NW_019211460.1, read as the reverse complement.
CTGAAATTGCTCAAAGAGCTTGCCTTGTCAGCATATGTAATGCCTCGCTATTTTTACAACACAGATATTCGTTTTCCGGTCATGAAGCGCAACTAACTTGATCAGCTCTGTCTTATTGACAAGAGAGATGCTTCAAGATAGATATGGTTGGTTGAGAAAGAAAGACACTATATGCGTCCGATTTTTGAATGTACGCTAAAATTAATTAAATATAGATTGAATGTTATCTACGTGCATGGTATGCAGACATTTCCGTCAGGCTGTTGGTAGACTGCGTGGTCTCAAACTTGTACCCCATGACACTTGTAGTTCTTAAATGCGTAAGTCTGTAACAAAGCACTTCGCCAACTTTTTCTTCTTGATCTTCCTGTCAACTTCAATGAGCAATAAAGACGAAGAACCAAACGTGAACCGCAGTTTGACCTCCGCCTAACGTTTGACAGGCTCTGGCATTATTCGAAGGTATCTAGTCTCGTCGGCGACTACCCTTTAATGCAAGTCTTCCCTTTCCTCTTAGGCCCTCGCCCATCGGGTCGGTTACCCTCTCACTCGAGGGCAACGCGGACTCACGCTACCCACAATAGTAGCAGAGCGCGCACGAATGCGGACCATCGGCCATAGCAAAGTCGCAATCTAGCTGTTGATAACCGACTACGGCATTTGCACAGAGGAGACTCAGGATTCGTAATTCAACGTTTGATAAAACCAACTAGCGTGACAAAATGGCTAATTGAGAATAATTCTGATAAACGTGACCAGACTGCCATGAATAAAGTTTGACAATATGTAACTTCAGCTCTTCTTTCCCTGTGAAGCACCCCGAAGGCGTCCGCCAAAAAACTACATTGCTACCATTTAAATTGGATCGATTCAAGGTGAATCTTTCGTGTAAAGTGATAGATGATACATAGTCACAGGCGACGACCCGTTGCGTTTCAAGTGTGGGGTTTTTTCACTTGGATGGAACCCTTTTGACATTGGCACTAACCACCGGTCCTGCAATAACGACTTCGCTGGTCAGATCCTGAGTGTTAATTCCTGTTTTGATCGCCTGGCTGCCGTTACGGATCGAAAAAGTACTAAATCGGATGGACCAACAATCAATAAACACTGTGTTTGCCGCCTCATATTTCTGGCCAGCTGTGTGTTATAGGCGCGACCTTTTCGTTCTGTATCCAGGACAAAAACATTAATCGCATCAACGGCACTTTCGGCACCAAACAAAACGAGTGAGTCTTTCTATCCGTCGAAGCTACGAAAATATCAGCTGCAATTACCTGCTTCGTCCGCTGTATTCATCGCGCACTTATTGTGGCCTGAAAAGACTATTCTGGGTTGTTTTTCCTTGCCATTTGGACATTCAATTAACATGTTGTTCTCCTAGCGCATAGATAGCTAAATGCGAGTACCTGCGCCAGTTGTGATATCAGTGATCATATCGACAGGCTCAACGAAGTAATGCAGCGGTAACTGAGCGATAAGGTAGTGTCGAAATTTTTTAGATGTCCTATTGCAGGAGACGTGCTAACGTGCACATACGCATGCTTCTCTTAAAAATCTCAACTTCGTTCTCTTTTGATGCACAACCTGCACGACGATAGTTTGTATTGAAAGGATTCCTGACAAGCGATCAACCACCGAATAAAGTTCGTCACGGTACGCAGGAACCCATTACTAGCTCTCGTATATAGAATCACGCGTCAATTTTGGTCACTTATCTCCGACGGATCGACTTTCGATCGTGTGCGTGCGTGCGTGCGTGCGTGTCTTCCAGTTTAGTGCTAAAAATAGCTGCTTCTCTTGCCAGGACAACCTGAGAATTGTAACTTTGCTAGATGTGTATGTTTGTTTGCGGCAGTTGATCATCGACAGAACGGAAGACACAACTGCAGATAAAAGCTAAGATGAAACTGATTGGAGTTCTCGCGCTCTGCGCGGCAGTGAGCATTGTTCGCGCTCGGGAGGAAGGTTAGTAAAGATGCTATACCTAAATAATGTTCGAGGAATGGATATACAACGTTTGAGAATAGCGAGGATGGAAGTTCGCAGTAGCAAAAGACCCGTCAACAAAATAACCGACACGATCTTGTTTAACGTGGGCCTTCGTTTAAGTTATTATAATAATATAGGGACTATTGTATACGGTAAATGAATTTCTAGCGAAAGCACTCAGCTGCCGGCGGTGTTCACTCCGAAACAAGGCATTAAAGCATTATTTAGCATATATGTACGACGCACGAAACCGTACGCCTAGCTAACAGATCACGCAACGTTTGCTAGTGCATTGAAAAGAATGCCGAGCAGGCACAGGTTTTCAATGCAGTTAAAACGATGGGGTCCTAAAGTGCAGCTAGTTTTACAACTTGCGCGGGCAACTTCTTCTTATTTTTGTTTGGAACTTCCCTCCATCAGCAAGACATACGTGTAAATAAACGTGTCTGTTTGCTGAAATTTATCACTGTGACGTGTCGCTGCAGTTGAGTCTTTGCAGTTGTTCAAGTTTCGAAATGTTCAACTTTAAAGTTGCTTGGTCTCGTCTTGTGCGTGGCGTCAATAGGCATGCGCGTCTAATGCAGCGAGGATTTCAGAAATCTGTTCCTATTTCGAAAACTAGTGAAAATGCACCCAATGCTACTTCTAATTACTGTCACATTCTCTAGGTTCTATAATACATATACGAGTAAATTCAACGGCGGTTCCTCGGGTCGCGCGCAAACGTTTTGATCGATTGCGTAAGACTCAATCCGAACAAAATCTAATGGTATGACGCCTGCGGCGGTTAACGGATTATGAGGAAAAGATATAGTATTATATAAGGAAGACTATTTTGTGTAGAAGTAGCGAAACCCTACCGGACGGGCGGGAACAGACGAATCCTCCAGCGCAAATCGTCAACGACCCATTTTCTTCTTGTCTTTCTTATTCAGCATTCCACAGCAATAGCCGCAATGAGCGTCCTTGTACGAACGACATTCTAATTGTAGCTATTTAAAGGTTATGGGACAGCCTATTAGGAAAAGGATCTTCGTTCTAAGTAGCCGGAGCTGCTAGTATAGGAGCACACATATAAAAGATCAAAAGGGGAGTCAGATTAGCTAGCCGACACTTTGTGTAAGCAATAAAAATTACGCTCAAAATAACAAGCACCCTATATCTGAGCCGTAGAGTAACATTTCATTCTAGTGATGCCAACAGTGTTATCACTTCTGAAAATAAAATACCGACAAGTTGAGTTGTCAACCCACGAAAGGTTTAAGTTAGCTTGGGACCACTTCTGTTGCCGTATGACTGGAGCCTCATACTGACAGGATAGTTCTATTTAAGGACATTTCTATTGATATTCTATAGGAAACTCGATTATCTGTCGTAGGCCAAATTAGGCTTGGGTTAAGTGTTTTGCTCACTCGTCATTGTTTCAGAGTGTTATCTCGTATTGTGAGAAAACGCAAAGGTTCGTTCTATTGTTGTTTATATAATCTGCTACGAATCATCCGGATTTATGCACTTTTCTCCTGTTATCAGTATCGGTTGATCCTTTTAGCCACTTGATTCGGGTAATCATCGTTGGTCAAGCAGCGATGCTGTCAAGAAAGGATGACACGTCAGAGGATATGGATAATATCATATTAAATTTAGACAATATCTTCGTCAAAAAAACAAGGTTTATTTAGATAGGGAAACATAGAACTACGCAACTTTTTCCACACGAGAACACCGTCGTCTGGCCGATATAAGGCAAATCCTTACACTCAAAGTTACTGCGCTGGCACTATTTTTGCGAAAAAGGGCTCAGACTAATAGGTTTAAAAATTATTAAAAATATCCATTGTTCACGTACGGTAGTCAAACACGCATATTCTATTTAATAAACGTGAAATAAAAAAAATAGATGTATAATAAATTGATTAGGAAAAGAGTCACAGTTTTTTAAATGAAAAACCCGCTTCAGTTTAAGGGTGTATGCACAAGATGACTCTGTATCATTTAAAACAAAAAAAAAAAAAAAAAACATTGAATTAATAGTTATCGAAAGCTTCTCGAACCAAAAATTCGGATCGCTGTAGAATCTCGTACTATGCGGCATTTTTATTTGGCGTTTCAATGATGACGTATGAAAATGATATCAAAATCCTCCATTTACAGTATGTACAATTATTATAACAGAGATCCTTTCATAAGGCCATAAAGAAGCTAAAATTGCAGCTGTTATAAATCAGATCATTATTTTCATCTGCAAGAAGACCCTATGAGTTGTTAATTATAAAATAATGATGATTTCAATTACGACAATTAAAGGATAATGAATAACTTTAAAAAAAAATTAAGCAGGAGTAACTCTGGGGACAACATTTTGGACATTTCATATTCATAGGATAGTTTTCGTGCCGTAATAATAACGGTAAAAGCTAAATATTCGAAGCGGCTTATTGCTAAACAAATATTCTACTTAATTTAGTAAGTTCATAGTTGAATTTTCAAACAGTCACTTTGCAATAATAGGTACCTGTTTTTGTCCTAGTAATCACTGTGGCCAGTGACTGGATGTCATATAGCACAGGGTTACCATTGGACAATACTTTGGCTTCAAGATCATGTTTTCGTTGCCGTTGTTACTAGCTACGTATAGATTTGGCTCAAAGTGATTTGGATCCTCGGTGAACATCGCTTAGCCAGGCCTGCCTAGACACCCATATGTAGCATGTCATAATCTATGACTCTTGGCAAACAGTAAACAATGCCAAGTGACTGTTTTCTGTGCACTTACGCTATCTGACCGGATTGTGTTCTCGATGTTTTTGTATTCGTGAATTTTTCATACAGACAGTATAGCCTTTTGATGTCCCTAGCAGTTTCACCTAAGGCAGCGGAGGCAACAAACATTTGTAAGAGCTACGAGCTCCGGGAAGCTTGGCATTAGAACGTAAAAACGCTTTGTCGCTCAATTCTGTTTGACTCTTTTTGGCGAGTCGGTATCCACTCATTCAATTCGGTGGTACACTTCGATGATTCACATTTACGAGCGTGTCCGATTCAAACTCTTGTTGACGTAAGCTCAAATCCGTTATTTCGGTGTCTCTGAATTCACTGACTCAACTGGTACTGTATCTGGTTCCTACGCTGCCAAGATCGACGCCAGCTAATGTCTCAGTGAAACGTATATGTTTATGTTTACACATACATATATGACGTGGAATCATAACAGAAATGCACGCTTCTCTTTGTCTGTCTGCGTACTGGTTCCCTTTTTATCGGATCCAACCCAAGAGACTTCAACGCCATTGCCCATAGAATCTGTCGTGTCGAAATCGCCTTTTCATGGTCCATTAGGTTTAGATCATCTTTCCTCGGGGATCCTTTCATCGCCATGATCGATCGGTCTGCAGAAGTATATATAATTATGACGTTGATGTACACGATTGGCCTAAGGAAGGAAGAAAGATAGGAAAGGAAGAAGGATAGAAAGTGACAAGGCAGCATAAATGGGAAGCTGATGAAAAGTATGCAGCGATATCGTTGACGCAGATGCAGAAGACGTCAAAAATGAGGAAAGAAGACTAGTAGACTAGCGCTAAGATCTTGGGAGCGCACTAAGTTCGCTAGCACAACTATCCGCATCGATATTGTCAACTTTAATATAATTCGTCAGTATTCTTATAGTAATAGGGCGATATATCATCTTGGTTCCTTCGAGATAATAATTCAAATGATCATCTATTGTAGAAGCGTATTTTATAAGAAACTGCTCGCACAGCTTGGGTCGGCTAAGGCATATGGCTTAGCGCTAATTTTATATAGGTGAACTAGATTAAACGTACAATTTATGCTACATAAGAAAAAAAAGACGTTATTTTTGACGTTCGACAAGACAAGCCCGAATTACCAAATTTATTCCTTTTTTTTTGTCGACAGCCAACTATGTAGTCTGGAAGTGTAATCCGTTCGTTGTTTCTATTTAATTACATGAACCATTCTTACCTGTTTATTATATATATATAGGTTATTCCATTGAATTGGTATTTACTACATTTCCATAGGTTGACATTTGGTTAGCATGAAACGGATGAAGCAACGAATGAATCTGTCACCTCCAAGAAATTTGCGTCATAAGAGGTAATTGCTTGACTTATTGTGCAAGTATGACGCCTTCCTGTGGCGCCAATCATATCATTTATGGGCCTGCCCTCGTTCCTTGAATTCCGACGTTGCCAGTGGCGTCATCGGAGTCAATCGAGAACGCAAACCCCATCATAGGCCACACTGATCTTACTAGAGTGAAAAATTTTTCGACGACCAGTTTCCTATCAGTAACAATTTATAGTAGCTGTTGCGTTTTCTTGCTGACACCTTCAGGAGAAAAGGTTCCACTTAAAATAAGAGCTTTATGTGAAGACTGAGTTCAGCTGCAAACGAGAAGTGCGGCTCAAGTTTGCTCAGGCCAGTGAAGTTCAAGTTAATCTGGAGAATATTAGCGACTCTTTGAATGCGTATAAGCTAAACATATACCAGATTAATTGGGTCTATAATACGGGTTTTTAGAATTCGGCTAGTTGTTCTTTTGCGTGCATTGTATTATAGCAACAAGTTTTACCTATTTACTGTGTTGAAGTACGTTGCTAACATGTGGGTTAAATTGGTTCAGCGAAATTGATCTGCGTATATGTAGCATCATGTTATACTGTCGTACTAATTACTTTGGCGACAACGCCTTCTGCTGGCCTTAAGCGTCATGTAACTGTTTTCTATTACACTATACCATACATGACAATACAGATACATCCATCTCTAATGGAAGGTAGAGTGATTCCCTTACGATAACTGCATACATACCTATAAACAATACTAGTTCGAACAGTACACTATTGCCTTTGAGCATCAGTTATCGTGTAAAATTTCCATTAAACAAGCAATGAACTAAAGAATCGCTAAAAAAGAATCGCCAGACTTCGTAGTAACTATACCTTTTATAGATGTCGCACAGTTAGTCCGAGATAAAAAAGAGAAAAAGGCTAAATTACGAGCGTATAGTAACAGTGATAAACACATTCACGTCTCATTTCTGGCAACCAACTAACTAATACGTCTAGGGATCTCTGATGGGTCGCCTTCACACGATGGCCTTCGTTTCTAGTTGCTTTCTCCCACTGTCTAGCAAATCCCTGCCCTTTAACTCGATGCAAAATAATTCATTTTCGTTTGGCGTTGCCTATTAATTTCGCTTTTTCGAACCTGCTTGCAAGATGAGCTCAGTACTGGATGGGGCGTGAATTAAAAACTCAGCGATTCTTTACGGAATACGATCCTTCTCTCGTGAAATAGAAAATCGACAAGCGTCTCTGAGTTCGAGCTCATTTCTATCGTCTTCACAAGTAGATAGAATTTTTCGACAATAGGTCATTAAAATAGAGCGTAATTGGAGTCAGTATCTGTATGTACGTAAACGAGTGAAAAGGATTCGATCTTCTCTAATGCTTCAAGTATCCTCCCCCCCCCGAGTCCATGAACAGTCAGGGCGCAAAGCTCCGAAGCGCTGCAGCACATGATAAGCTAAAAGAACGGCAATGACTGAACCAGGTAAAAATGTCACGTTACCACATATGGGGAAGCTCACCATACGATGCATACCATTCTTCCCTAGACATGCACGTGCGTGTCTCAGGACATGTGTGCGGTCATGCAACAAACCACGTTAACATGTCGAACGAGTGTCTGTCGCATGCTGCTGTTCAGGACAATGTCCACCGATTCGGCAAACGGCAACCGGCAACTACCCGTCCTGCGGTACAGCACAGGCAGGCGTATAGGCGTCCGTCCAGCAGTAGTCATTGCAGCCTCATTGTGTCACAAGTGGTTGTGTGTCTGCATGTACGTGCGACGGGTCGGGCTGGGCCATCAATAAAGGGTTGCGTATGTCGGGGCATCTGACGGCGCATCCGTGCGTCCCCACATCGCCTTTCCCAAAAACTTCCCAAAGCTTCCCTCCCTACAACAACAAACATCGTTCCCTTCTTTCCTCCGCCGCCGTTATCACTTCTTCGCACCAACCTGTCGACGCAAACTGACGTCGCAGCGGATTGCCGGCGGCGATCTCACCGACATAGCACAGCACTACTATGGCTAGTGATGTTGTAGCTTGTAATCGGCATCTCCAGCGTCATCACGGTATTCGCACGTTACGGCGGGGTGCGGTGCGTGTGTATGGGCACCACCATAATTTACGGCTTGATGCTTCCTTTTATTATTGGGAGAAGAGTAGTGTAAAACGTCGCTAACGCTGATGACAGCGCCGCTGCATCCCGCAGTCGTTACCATTACTAGCAGTAGCAAGAGATAGCCGCGTGCTGTTGTTAGTCCCCGAAGATGCTAGAAATGACAACAGAATACGACTAAGCAGTGGTCTATGTGATTCGAAAGCTCAGGCAGAATGGAATGATTACGGCGATCTGATCGTCTGCTACGGAGCTCTACTGGCTTTCAAGATAGATGAACACTTGTGGACGGATCCGTAACTATCGCGTTCTCAACGAGGTCCTGCTGGGCTCAAGTTTGTCTTATTGGCGAAAGTAGATCGCGCACGACTTACTACTGCTATAATATGCTATCAAACAATGTACTGCTTCCTCTCACTGTTACTGTCTGTAGGTTGGTCTGCCTATTTTACTCGCACTGTTTTACCCAGAACAGAATAGATAATAGAGACACTTGATTAAAAACTGCTCTTTTTTGGGCTATCGTCCAATGTTGATTGCGTCTTAACCCACTTATTAGAAGTTATATTGTTGGCGCAGCAATGCAAGTACAGCATAGCCGCTAGCCACGGTTTTTGGCCAGCATTATCTAAACGATAAGCTGATTTAGATTTATGAAGAGATTTCATTCCACATAAAACTTTGTCCATTGTTAATTAATGCTCTCGGTTTGTGTCGCGGTGGCTTTCGTTTAGGGATTTGGCTGGCTACCAGTTTGTCAGCGCTCCGCAAAAGCTACACAATTCTATCATACAGCTTTTGACATCATATAAGATATGAAAGTCACCATCTTAGTAACGATATAGTGATGGCAGCCGACCTACTATCAAATGAAGCCAAATACTGTCTTAGAAGCAGTTCTGCTGGAAGCTAAAATACGCAAATAAAATTAGACGAAGACTGATGTTCAGACATGCGGCGGGAAAGAGGGCAATACAGCTCCTCTGAGATAAGTCCATAGATTTACGCGGACATATCTAGCGGTAAATAAAGACAAATCGTACTTCTGCTAAGTTCACGTGGCCTTGAGGCAGAATGGCACAGTTCTACAGCATGCTAAGGGAACGGCCGAATCAAAGATGTAAAGAGGGTTTACATGCCGCACATGTTGACACTGGTTTAGCATTCCTTTGAACTTACCTTTCTCTGCGCATATATCACGCTCTTTAATGCGTTCCTTTGATGCCCAACCTCGTTGGTATCTATGTCCCAGACCTATTCCTCCCGAAAGCAGGGATGGAGAAAGGATAACTTTATGTTGGTATTCGTGGTATTACTGCTCATATGATTCCATTACCGGGTCCAGTGACGTTCTATTTGTTTGGCAGTGTGAAAATCAAAGCACGTCTACTTATCGCAGAAATTATAATTTAAGTTATAAGAAGAGTGCTTTCTTCATTTAGAGAGTGCAAACTTCAAATCGGAACTTATTAAACTCTTGCATATTGGATTTTACATTTACCAAGACATTAAAAACACTTGTGTAAATTTATGTATAATACAATTTCCATCAATAATAGTGGTGCGTGCATAGAGGATCAACGAGAACAGCCATCGTCGTGTGTCATCAAACAACTGTGATGTTACTGCGTCTACTATCAATGAGTATTCTGGACCTTTCTGAATTGAATGAAGGTCCCACTTACATCTTATATTCAGTTGTTTGAACGCGATAGATCATCATTTTTGCTGGCGAGGAGAGAAAACAAAAAATCATACTCGATTCAACGTGGTGACCTAACGGAAAATAGGTTAATCAACGTGAAAACAAAAAAAAGGAAGAAAAGAAGTAAAAGCCTACGTCATAAAGCCTCCTTCTATTAGGTAGTAAAGGACATAGGAAAAACGAAATTCTACGAATTGCATAGTGGTCTCGAAAAAGACGAGCTTATATATCCTAAGGTACACAAATTTGATTGACGAGTATATTTACCCCTATATCCCTGTTGAGCCAATGTTTCTAGCTGTGGAATAATAATATCGATTTATTATATCGTTAACGCAAAGTAGTGATCATTTTAAGAAATAGGCTGGATATTTGCTCTGCATTTAATAAGAGATTTAGTAAGGTGACGCCGGACCAATGCTAATGACACTGACTGCAGGTAGCTATCTATAACCGGGTGAAGACCGAGAAGTTCAAGCAAGAGCTCTAATGAAAATAAAGACTAGGTCAACAATGATGCGTCTGTGGGTCGATTTGATCTTCTAGGGTCAAGAACGTATCGAGACGATATTTTCTTTATTTGCACGGTAGAAAAAAGCAAGCATTCTTCATCCTGCTACGAAGGCACAGCTGTGTACAGAGTAGAGAACATTTCGTGATGTCCTGTATACAGATATGCCGTTACAATCTAAAGCGGCTATAATTAACTCTATCATTCATTCAAGTGATAGGTGCGAAACAGCGCATCTGGCGAAATCGATTAGTTTGATAATGCCAAACAAACGTATCGGTAGAGTACTTCCAGCGAACACCAATGCGATTAATGTGTATATAATGTTCCGTATGCTGTGACGCGTTAGACTGCGACTGGCTTTCATTGCCCTTCCTTCACTATGGCGTGCGTGTCTAACTTACTCTCGCTGTTCCATTCAACTTATTCGAGCCGACTAACGTCCAATGACATGTTTCGTTGGCTTTTCCCAACGCCGATAACATTTATGCCATTGTGCGAGTGTGAAGTTCAGTGACAAAGCAGCCTTTTGCTCTCGCTGTTGTCCTCTCCTCGCCCGCGTACCTCGCGCCTCCTTCTCCGAGGAGACGTCGCGCCAGCGATCATTAGCAAATATATGTATCGTCCAGTGATGACGACGATGGTTGTGTATATCTTCTCGAGCATCAGCAACCAGCAGCGTCAGATACACGCTGGAGACCGAAAGAAAGATCGATGGGGTTTACAAAAAGCAGACGTGCATTTGCAGCGCGAACGGAAGTCGTAAAGTTACAATGTAGTGGTAGAAGCAGCGGTCGTAGTTGCTTCTCTGAAACGTCAAAGCGCATACCGGATGGAGGCGTTTCGCTTCCCTCGTGCCTTCTGCCTTCTTCCGACCCTGGTCCCCGTCTAGACGTAGTTGTGCTTGTGCTATAACTACTAGTTACGTTGTTAGTAGTTGCTGCTGCTGCTGCTGCTGCTGCTGTGTCTGTTGCTAACGTCAAAGCCGTTCGTCCTTTGACGTAGCTCCGCACTATGATTTTCATCCGTCCTGCCCTCTCATCCTGAAACTCTCGTTTTTCTGTACTGTATTTTTCAATTTCTCTGTTCCCATTCGCAGATCATGTTCATGCTTGCACGCAGCTCATGCGCTTATTTCGCTTTCGCCGTACCAATGTACTTACAGTCCCTGCTGTTTCTTTTCTTTCGCCAGCATTTCTCTTCCCACATAAACTACGCTTCGTCGGCAACCGCAATGTACTCAATGGAGTAACAATAGCTGAATGCATGTTTCCTACGCGTCTCTCCCACGAACATCATCGGCCTGCACGGATCCGCTTGTGTCGTCCACCACCATTATCTAGCAGGTTTCAAATACGAAACAGCCTAGTTTATCTCTTTTAAGTCTGCCAGAACCACTACTGCTCTTAGAAGGTAACACCGCTTCAAGTAGGCAGGCCAACGACAATGTCGGTTCGGGTCGCGTCGTCCGCTATCCGTCGATCTGTATATGTGACTGCGCGTTTGTGTTCGTATTTCTGCGTATAGGCATACGGAATATGCTACAACGTTTGCCTGCGGCACTTGCTCGACCGAAGATGACGTGGAAAATACGATAGATTTAGCATGCGCATCCTGTTTGTGGACGCTACAGGACAGTAGCCGGCCAACTGACGGCTGCCTCCTTCTGCTGATGGTGGTGCTGGACCCAGCGTTGCTTTTTGCTGACGTGTCCGCTTAATTGTAGATCACATTGAGGAAGAACGCAGGGATAATGGCAGTGAATAAGAGGAAACCGGACGTCGCCGAATTGGCAAATGTCTGGTGATCGTTGTGTGGCCTGGATTACAAACATTGCGCTTTCGACCTGCCGTGGACAACTGGCGAGTCACCATCAATCCGTCGAGGGCTAAGCATCGATCAGTTATTGTTAGTCACTTAACTAGTCCGGTAACAACTTGCGCCGTTTCATGCCGTGTTTGTAATGTGTGCGCAGCCAAGGTAGTGTCGCGTTTTCGGCATGGAGCGAACGATGGAACGCTTAATTAGTTGCTTGTGACGCTATTTATGTATTGCAGCTTGTTGATAATTACGTTTATCGAGTAGGCGACAAGCTCTGCCTGGTAATACTCGTATGGCTGTATAGCACTGGTTTGTCCTTCTCCTTGCAAGGTGCTCATTCTATCACAGGACAGGCACTGGAGTGCACGATTGCAGTATATGAAATGGCACGCGGCAGAGAGCCTGCCAGGAAGTACGTCTGCCGCTGATCAGAAGTAAAATGCTTTGATCTGAGACAGATACAACACGTTTAACGCGACATGATGCTAACAGTTCGTAGTCGACATAGCACGAAATACGCATGTTTGTGCCTTCGTTTTCCCACATGAGCATAACTGCCCTGCCAAAAATTGAATAAACCTTGTCCGTGAAGGCACGTCCTAATGCACCAAACAGACGGACCGCACTGTGGATTATTCATTCTTGAATGGGCTACAATGCATTAGTGCACGCCGTCAAGTTTCTGTTCACGGCGTGTTCTGTTCTCCGTCTTACCATTCTTCCTATTTACATGAGCATCTCAATACCGTTGATGCATAGTGGCTGAACGAATCGCACATTACGGTAGTCCAGGCACAGCAGCAGCGGGAACGCCAACGCCAGCAGCAGTAGTAACATTATGCACAGTGACTCGAAGACGATCCATCTGGTCGCGTAGTAACAAGGCCGGTCCCAGCTGATTATTGTTGGTGAGGGAGGAAGCTGTACAGATGCCACCGGGCATCTGTAGCCGCCTCAGCATAACGGCACATTGAACGAAATTTTTCATTCTGTTTTCCACTTAAGACCATTCGGAGCAACGACAGAGATTCTGAGCCGTAGCGGGAGTGGTAACGTCGACACCGTCGCAGTTCACAAGCGGCGACACAAGTAGAAGATGTGACGTCAAGGGCCACAGTTGATCTTCGACGAAACGCTGTTCACATTCACTGGAAAAAAAAAACATGGGAAGATATTGTTATAGAGAAAAAGAGAAAATTAGAAAAATAGGCAAAAAACTGAGTCCCCGAAAGTGCTCACAGCATACGAGTAGCGAACTACCGATTGTTCCTGTAGAGATATAGAAGTAAATACATAAAATAGTCATTTAGAGATACACGTAACAGTGATAGAAATGCATTGTAATGTCCGAACTCGAGCGGTTTCATCACTTATCTCGACCCCATGGCCATGAGCACTATACACCAACATGATAATATTATATCCACTTAAGTAAAACATGTGCGTTGTAGGGTTT
>NW_019211460.1:31641112-31956854 GCF_002443255.2 Varroa destructor | reverse complement strand
GGGGTTTGGGGGGGGGGGGGGGGGGTGGGTGCATACGACTTCGCAACCAGGCGCTTTCTCAAACATTGGATGGAGAAGTGTGAAATTATTTCCATGTTCACTATCACTGTATCATCTTATCTGTTGTGTTTCTCTTTTTTTTTTTTTTTTACCGACACTAACAGCCAAATAAGGTGGCTGATGTTATTTTTCTAGTAGTTTTTTTTATGTATCAAGTAATGCCAGCTTTCTGTTCAATTCCTTTGTTGTCAAAGTGAAAATCAATGCGGTTACAAACAATTTTTCGCATAAAGCTCATTGCGCTTCAGCTACATGTTCCACTAGGATTATTCTGACTATTTTTTCTGAAAATTAATTTTTTCTAAACGAATTTAGCAGCAGCTAATTTTTTACTATCTAATACCGCCACCGATATTCCCATATCTCGGGGGCGCGAGATTGCAGCAGCGGTGTTAGGTCGGCCAGTAAAAAGCCTGTCGGGTGTGGGGCGGAAAAAAAGAACCCGGTAACCAGTTTGCCTGCCTGCCTGCCTAACAGGTTTTTTATACCTTGCATTAGGACCCCATGCATGTTCCTTAAACCTTGTTGCTACTACTGTGGCCCATTACTAAGAGAAGCTCTAAAGCTGGACGAACACCCTGAGAGATAAGCAGTGGTTTGTCTTTTGTTGGCCCGTTTATCCTATGGTAACAACATTGCCGGAAATCAAAGAAATTAAGAGAAAAGGTGAGCTAGTATGAAATGAGCATTCTTCATCGTCGAAGGATAGAACAAGTCAATGTATTCGCAAGATAGGCTGAGTTCTCACGATGGCCCCTTCTGCTATTGTCAGAACAACAGCAACAACGAACCGATAACGCTTCAGTCGATGCTCAGACGACTACAGAGTTTCGTTTAGTATTTGAGGGAGGCGTTAGGGGGCAAAATGACTCAGCTGTGCAAGCCAATTTATGGTCGTAGAAAATCGATAGACGATGTTAATTATTATAAATAGGGCGAGGTCAATACAATGTATTGCTTTTTTTCATTATAGATTATGGTATCGATACAACGGTACAGATGTAAGCAAGATAAAATTAGATATCTTATTTTGAAGTGTATTCATAAAATGAAAGCTGCAAAACCATAGTAACGAACGCAAAATACATATATATATATATATATATATATATATATAGAGCTATATATATATATGTTTTTATTGCTCTTGTCATATATATATATATATATATTACAAAGCAGTAGATATACTTAATTAATTGTTTTAATTTGTTTAGATTGTTATTTTAGTCTACTAGCCGACCGATTAATCTATTTGATATTAGTTGGGGGCTGTAGCAGAAATCGTGGCTGATCAAATGAGCTCAGCTGGTCAACCATGTCTCACTGTTACGGTTCGCTCTGTCGTTTTGCATTTAATCCAGCTACTAAAAACCTAAAGTCACCAACACACAACACCCCTAAAGCTTGAAACCCCCGAATTAACCGCGTTCTCAGTGGCCCATCCGTAATTCGACTGGAATCGATTTATGAGATCCGGCTCGCTGTTATTGCAATAAATCGGAATCGATCTTGCGAAAACCGCTGAATCTGTAAGCAACTCTGATACAATGATGTAAAGTCTACTGTCGCTCGTTAATTGGACGCTTTCCTTCGCTTGAATTAGATCACTGCGCATTTTTTTTTTATTTAGTCTCTATCTAAAATAAATATAATTTTGTAATGTTGAGGAGTCATCAAATCCGTCCGCAGTTTGTCGTTCGTTGAGGTCAATTCATACGAAATACGAAGGAGGGTATGCAGAGGAAATAGGAATAGAATAGGTTCGGTATAATGGCAACTAGATTTCTAGCTATTTGGAAACCTACTATAGAAAGGAATTTGTATTCTGAAGTCATTTGACAAAACACGAAGGGCCGAGACGTTCGGCCTCAACTCTTTAATGGTCAGCTTAATAAGCTCAATGACTTTTGATGATCGATTGTCTAGTGCAGAAAAACGACGGCAGCGACAATGACGGTGGCCACCACGGTCGCCATGGCGATTTTCTCACCGTTATCGGGACTGAAACTCGCTAGAATCATGAATCTGAACAACCTAACAGAATCTACGGCCCCCCTTTTAGCTCGAACAATTTCGCGCCTTCGATTCGTGTCCCACGAACTATATGAGTCCTAATTGTAATTGTGGGAGCGTCTTCGCCAACTGTTGCCTGCGAGATTGAGACCCCTCTTTCTCTCTAAACCCGTGCCAATGACCGCTTTTTCGTGAGAACAATCCTGTCGCGTATTTACCTGTTTCACTTTAGACTGTTTACAAACAACAAATATTAGTAAATACGACAATAAATAGATATTACACACACACACACGTACACAATATATCCATATGCAGTGCTTTTGGCCGCCGTACGCTTCATTATACTACCCGACGGTCGTGCTAATGTTAGGCAAATGCCGAGTTACGTTACATTTTCAGTTTAAAATAGACCCTTTTCTCTTGCTCCTCAACGACCAAAGGCTAAAAAAGCAGACGATGGTATCAACGCTTTGATGCAACTATCAGCGGTATGGTCAGCATGGCGCTGTACTGTAGAACGCATCATATATATCTCTTTTGCAAAACAAAAATGGTATTGATTTTAGCAGGACGCAACTAATTAAATGTGAAAGGCCCTATGGACACAGACGCGCTTACATGTACTCGTACGTCAGATGGCAATTAAGTCAGACGTATTGCACACATTTTACGCAGCCTTTCATCGGCTGCTGATGTTTAAAATACGTTATCCGATAACTGGCGGCGTGTTTCCCTCGAATTTTGACCGTTTCGCCTGCTTCCTCCGGAGCCTGACAACAGTTAACTATTTCGGTCATATTCTACTAGCTAATTATACCTGTCTATCCTATCGACTAGAAACCAATAAGCCTGTCTTGCTACTAACTCAGGCAGAAATGCTTGTCGACCCTGGTCCCTACCGATGCTATTGAATATATACATAAACTAATCCAATATGGGGCGACCATCGAAATGATCGAATTATGCAACGGCCTGAGGGTAGTGTCCCCCAAAAAAGTTTAGGCAAAAGTTAATCGCTGAGGAAGCCCTGTCAGGGGCATCATTGAATACCAAAACGAGGATTCAAGGATTTTGAATCAAGAAAAAAAGAATCAAGAAAAGGATTCAAATTCATTTTCACCAGCTATTTGCTTCTGTGGTGCTATTAAAATACGCGTAGCTGCAATAACAATTCAAATGGGTTGTTCTTCCGTTTGCCCAGAAGAAGCTGTTACGGGTGGATCTCACAAATTGACCAAAGTCGATAGCTCTATGAATACGTCAGGAGGGTACTATGCAGAGCTATAGTTGAGTCAGTATCAATGTGATACAACTTGGCAATATAGCGCACATTTTATATAGCGTTTACTAGATATATACCGGATTATTACGTTAGAATAGATAATACTCTTGAATTCACAAAAATTTTACACAATATATTCATTATCAATCATTGCTATGGAAAGCGTCGCTGACACATTTCTATCGGCCCGAAAATACCTCCCATACATTGGTGGACGATCACAAGCGTTAGATAGTACGCACTTAGTTGACTCGGGTCATTACATTGTCAGCAAACAAAACATCCGTCTTTTAGCATAGGCCACATTTGGAGAACTTGAAAGATTTCTTAGGAAAAGGGTTTTCTTAGACTGTACTCGATCTTTCGGCGATCCGATTTTTTTCCGCCGAATGGGCTTTCGTCCTTCGTCATCTCGGCATCGTTTTCATCTGTTTTGTCTAAAGGAGAAACCGGTGGAAAGGTCAGAAGAAGCAGAACGAAATGAAAGGTGAAATTTACGATTTACCAGTGTCAGCGTAGCGAGAAACGCCCCCGTTCATACGAATCTTCTTTTCTTTCTTCGCTTTAACGTGTGCGCCGTTGCCTGACTTTGGTCGCCGACCACAAAAAGAGCGCAAGGATCATGAATGTCTAGGCCTGGTTTTACTGCTGCAGTTTCATTTTCCAGACAATCGTCTGACTGTTAGATGGAATCCGCCCACATTCCTCCACAGCCGATAGAAACTCCGTTAATTTTTCCTCTTTTATTATTACCAGGGCTACAGAAGCTGGCAGCACCATTGCTATTTTATCTTAGCGCTGCTGTTGTTGCTATTACGGGTCTTAAGCCTTTCCTTCGCCTTTTCTTCGTTCGATAAATTCGATAGATTGATGAAGTAGGATCGGAGGGCTGGTCCAAGAGGTTAGTCAGAAAGGCATGGAAGTAGTGCTTTCAGTTCAAACGACCGGGGGAGTCAAACTGAAAAGACCAAAGTATAGAAGAGGACGACAATGACAGCAACTCTAACGCGACGTCCTAATAGAATCTCTGCACTGAATCGAACGAGTTTGTAGCGGAAGCCAGCATAGAAAGGATACTGCGTTCGAGCTTTCTCTGTACGCCTGATTGAAAGGATGTGAAATGTAAGGGCTACTAGAACCTCTAACGTTGCTTCTGGGTGCATAAGATGCTCCCCCAAAGTGATGAGCATTGGGTTGAATATGAGGCTCGTCTGTAATCGGGCTAGTTTTTGGATGTGTTGTTTCTAGCTATGAACCCAGCCGCTGCCTCGTTAGAAATGGACGTTAACTTAATTCCGTTACTGAGATAGCAGAAGGGGTTTTTATGCTAGGTTATATATTCGCGTATGAACGAAGCGCATGGCAGCTAATATGGCAGCGGTAGTTTGACAAGTACTAAAGTAAAAGCTTGAAGATATTATCGATTGTCTCTCTGCGTTGAATACCTTTATCTTCCATTGGGAGCGCTGCACTAAAACAAGAATGGGCGTTCAGCAAATCGAGCGCTGATGACACAGGACAACAATGAGAACGTGAACGCTTTTTGGTCAATGTATTAGGTTTAAACAGAAAAGTCGATTCAAGCGACGGCCGAATCTATAGTACTATGTCTTCCGGTGTTAATTAAAGCGTTACCTTAATCACAATGCGATAGTTATATACTAGCCAAGCGTACCAACCGGAGGGTTTCCTATATCAACAGCTTTCGGCGTAACTGACAGACCGACCGACTCTGCGAAAAAAGAACAACCAATAATAGTGCCCTTTAATTTATGTATCGACAGATGGTTCTGTTGTTTCTATTCGATAATAAAATACGAATAAATTACTGATGTGGAATACCCCGTATCTAACGGTACAATATATTAAAACGGCTGTAATAAGAGCAAGTTACAATGTATGCGTCTTGCACCTTCTTCTATCACAATACCGGTTCTCAAGAGGCAAAACGATGTATCCTTTTATGCGTTTTTCTTCGTCTTTCAGGCTTGGCTTTTTTATTTCAGCTGTGTTATCGCGCAGCTCTAGCATCCATCTGCAAATGGGTGCTGGATTATAGTTTGTGTTTAGAACTGAGTTCCTTTCTCCTACACGTGAAAAAAAAAAAAGCATAAAACCAACCATCCTAAAGGACACGGGTTTGTTGCCATACTGACCCTTTTTCTTGCTCTCTACTAAATTTGCTTTTATGAGGCAAATAACAACGGCATGATGGTAAGGAATCGTGCAACATCCGACAGGCAGGGTCGATCGGCATATGACAAGTTAATTATGATAGTGATCATATGTAGTTTTAAAATCGTTGAAGGAAAAAAAAGGGATGGTAAAGGCTAGTTCTTAGCGCATAAGGTATAAGACGGGCTTTGTCAACGGGAACTAGGTCCTCCGCTGCAGCATCGAAAGCACGTCTCAACACACTCGAAGCTGAGAGAACGTCAAATACGCATTGGTAGTAAACAACTTTTAGAGACGTAAACAGTCAATCGGGAGATTTTTCTCGAGTCGAACAACGTTACATGTGTATTCCGATTACCATTGCCACATACGTTTAAATATAAATCAAATAATGTTACTGGTACTAGTGTAAAAAGCTAAATCGATTTCAACCTTTTATGCACTCGAGTGTCACTGCGAAACATAGAAAAACATTGGGAAAGAATTTGTTGAGCACCTTGCTTAAGGAAAGATCAATGCGCCCCATTCCCGCGCAAGTTCAAACCTATCATTGGGATGCCTGTACTCGGATTATTATCGGAAAGAATATTAATTTGGAACTTCTCGAAATAGGACCTGTGTGTTTATTGTCATCACCTTTGACAACGTAGTATTTTAACCATTTTAGATTTTGCTACCGAAAGTGGCCAGCAGAAAGGTAAACAACAAGTTACGCTACGATTTTTTACGTTCCACAGACTTGTTTTTCAGACGCACGCGACTTAACTATCATTGTCTCGTTCAAGCGTACGTTTAACCGTAACATATGGTGTCCCTAAAGGATCCCCAACGTGGATATCTACGAACGGTACATATACAGCTAGACATGCTTCCGCATGCGCACGAGAGGGTGACAGACAACGCTCTAGGGATATAGATGGTGAAAGGACTCTAATATTTATCACTAATTTGTTATGTAGTTGCGGCACACTGTAAATAGACAACACAATTAATTAGCCTCCGGTAGGCAGCCAGCTTCTGCTCATTTGTCAGCTACTTCCTTAACGCATGCACATACACTGCCGCAAAGGGTGGCGCTGTTGCCGCCGGAGCCTAGCCTAGGCAGGTAAATTTAGGCAAACAAATGCCAGGAAAACAGATACACGTCGTACGGGCATCGTTGCTTTTAATTAGAGGATATTATTCTTTCGTGCCGAGTCTCTTATGTCTCCCGCTCAACCATAGGTGACGCACACGTTCAGCGTCGTGGTATCAGCACCAATAGAAGTGGAAATTTCAATACATTTTTTGCCAGCGTGGTTAGCTGATCGCGTTGCCGCTACTATTGTTACCTAACTGATATTATGTTACGAAACGATACCCGACGCTCGGCCATGCGTCCTAGTTAGGCCGAACGGCGGTCCACAACCTACACAAGGGTACCTATGCGATGGTGGCAGTATATCCGTTAAATATATAAGTAATATATAAATATAAAAATAATTATATTAAATTAGTAGAGAAAATGGGTCTTATGATTAACCAGATATTACAAGTAGAGGCAATTTCCGATAGGTTAGAGAAGAAAATTTGTCTATCTATGCAATTCATACACATACAACTAGAAGTCGACATGTATAAATAGAGTATAATAACATGACCCGAAATACTGGACCTGTTTGTCATGACTCGATCACTGAGCAAGTAATTCTCTACGGAAAAAAATACCGCCTCACTTCGCAAACCTCACAAATAGAAATTCGATGGCCAACTTGGCCAGTTAAAAACGACCGCAGTTTATATATCCGTTTGGTATTTTTTTTTTTATACTGCATAATGTGAATAGAATTATTATACTTTGGCGAATTGGCAGAAAGTAGGATGCAACACGGCCCCAATTTGGCCTGTTTGTTTTTTATGAAATTTCATTACATTGCAGAGTCACTGCTCACATTGATAATGCTACCGTATTTTCTGGTAAATGGTTATCCTTCGTAAAAAAAAAAAATTTATAAAAGTGAAATAGACTCTTGCTTAGTTGGCTGTTTCTATGAGTTTTGATCCGTACGAAAGTAATCCAGCCACACCAGTGGTGCTTACCCTCATTTTTAATACAATTATATAGATACGTCCTTGTAACTTATAATAATAATAGTGGTATAATTGGTAATAATGACATGTTAAGTTTGAAAAAAGGAAGACGTTTTCTTCAATAGATAGCATTATTATATTATATTGATATTAATTAATATATAGAATATAAGGAATGAACATAAAAAAGTACTAGGTAACTTGCTTCTATTGTAAAACGTATGTAAGGTTACTATCTCAAGGAAACAATTTGACTCATCACTCAACTACTCTTCACAACCGGGACAATGGAACACCAATTGTCCTATGTATTTTACCCATTATTTAGTACGTCTAATCGTCCATTTCATAATGTTCTCGTTGGTCTTTCGTTTTGCTGTCCATATTTACTTTGGGCACTTATCTGTCATTTGTCATCGCGAAAGTAGACGGCTAATTTCACCATCTGTTTCAAGTGTTCGTAAATGATGCACGTAACTGGGTTTTAAATAACAAATCAACTTGAATAAGTTAGTAAACTCTAAATAAGTTGGTAAAATTTAGAACTGTTAGTAGAAGGGACAGCTGAAGAAAATAATTCACAATAGGGTGACCATCATGTCTGACAGTCGTCGGCGGCACTCGTTCACAGCAGGATACATGCGCAGTAGGTACGATCGAAATCTATATTGGGTTGTCCCAGTTCAGCAGTAGAATAAGACTGCTAGGTTCAATTGACTTACATAAAGAAGACCGGAAGCTAGGTAAACAAGGTTGGGAATCGAGGCCAAGCCTTGGGTCCTCCCTGGCGTAGCATATACGTTACGTTATCATGCTGCAATAGGTTTTTGTGGCTGCCTGTTTTCAGGGCGGGAAGGCGGGATTTTGTGAATCCGATTTAAACAGTAAGCTAGAGAAAATCGAGGGAAGGAAATAGACAAATAAATGACGACTCGCTTCTTATTTCAATGCATAGACATACGTTTGGCTGCTCAAGAGACTATTATATAGCGTATAGTCGTAGTCAGTTCTGTGTTTCACCTAAGTTTTTTCTCTGCTTTTTCTCGTTAATCGTAATCTCGATAATATTTCTAATCATTTCTCTTTCCTTTGTTAAAGTAACGAGATCTATTGCCTGCTGCTGTTCGTCCTAAGAGTCATTTTCCCGCGCGGGTGCTAGGTCAACATCATTGAGATAGTCCAAAGGTTTTTTTTTTGTTTTTTTTTCTTAATAAAAACAAAGCTAAGGTTGACAGCATCATTCGAAGGTCAAACCAGGCTAGCGAACGAGCCAAAATATATACAGTTTTGCTAAAACGTTCAAACAGCATGCATATATATATATATATATATATGCGTGTCCTCACGGTGTGCGCATGCCTCTATTCGTATAGCGATCTGGGATCACGCGCCCGCTTATTTCACTCTCTAGTTGCGTGGGGGGCTGAGCGAGGTTGTCTACAGTTATTAACGTTTGCAGCCTACTAATTAACAGTAGCTATATCAGGAACAGGCTAAGCATCAACAAATCCTAGCACACTCATGTAGAGACACCTTTCGACGAGACTCACAAGCCTCTCAACGAGCAGGGCTAGAAACAGTTGCGCGAGTCTGTTTATGTCTCCCGCCAAAAAAATCCAACGGCCGGAGAAGACGTTGCCCATAGCCAATCTATTGTTGGCTCCTATGAACAGTAAACGCTATTCTAGCAACGTGAGTGTATGAATCGTACGCAATCGTGAGCACAGATGTGTCAAAATCAGCTTCAGATATACCTATCCGCTACGTCACTGTCGTCGACGCTATCGTACCTGGGCCATCTTTGTTTCTCTCTCAAGCCAGCATAGCCAAATTGATAAACAGACAGAAATTGACTACATAGAAAAACAGAACGCGAAGGTAATAATAATAAGCATATGGTTAGTAAAATACCGATTAGCACCCCAAAATATAATCATTCGTTTCCTCGTACGAGGATCAATATAATGCAGCGGTTGTGCGTGGTTAAAAGACGAAAATTACAACTGTACTTACATGAAGAGATGCATGTTTTCCGTACTAGCGTGGTCAGGCCCTGTCAATGACGCGGCTGTCGAATAACTAAGTTCTTTTGGGCTAAAAAATAACTGTAAGTTTGTCAATTCAATTTCGTGTTCGTAAGTTGAATGATCTTCGACTGAAGCCTGCCCTGAGCTTTTCCGATCTTCATGCACGTTATGTAAACGTTAACTGTCGATTTCATTGTATCCTATCACACCGCTTTTATCACGTAGTATAATAATTTGTTTTCTATTCAGCTGAATCCGATTAGACCTAAATCTTAGCATTTCCCCAGCGGCGTTTGTCATAGTCCCGCGGCCAAACTCAATTCCAACGAACTCCATCATCGATAGCTGATCTAGCGGCTTTCCGTCGATTGGTCGCTACCACTGAGCAATACGTTATAATGTACTACTAATGTTGTAACAATATGTACATTGAAAGGTGCGCATATATTACACTTATGCATACCCTATGACATATATAAAGGATATATCCCGTTTATGTATAATGGTGCTAGTACTGCCTCGTCATTTCTCTCGAACAGCAGTGGCGACAGCTTTCGCTTTCTCTATTATCATAGCACCTCCTGACCATTTCTTGAAGCAGAGTGATTTCTCGTTAACCGACTCGTCGCGCGGTAACCAGCGAAACTGCGGCGGCGATGACGCATGTTATTGTTGTGGATGATGCCCGTATCGGAGTAGTGCCAGGTCAAGGATTGCTGACGTCAAGGTTGACGAGAGGAGTATGGCCAGATAACGGTAGGTCCAGTGTTGCCCAGGCCTGAGATGCCACCACGCTTGACTCTTCGCTACGGGATCAGGCTGTGTGTGCGCGTATGTGGAAGCGAATAGTTATTTACCTGTCAGCAACGGTGGCACTAATAGTGATGGTTCTGCTACTGCTAGAACTACTATTCGTACAGATTGTCCTGAACTTCTTGGGAAGTCAATTCTCATAGCCTTCGCGATGTGCAATCCTCGTTCCCTAAAGTCTCGCAGTTTCTACAGATTTAACTGGAGTGAAACTGTGGGTCGGCTTTTTCTAACTGAGTAGCGACGGGGAGAGAATTCGGGGGAATACGATGACGACGAGGACAAGCTTCTTGCCCTACTGAACGGTAGCGAAGGACAGTGAGGAGGCGGGGTTAAGCATATGAGATGGAAAAGAGAAGTGGACCACTTTTGCTGGTCGATACGATGGGTTCGTCGTAAGAACGTGTAATCGTGCTGACAAAACATTCAAACGCTCCGATGGCGACTGTGGCGGTAACTAGCCTGCCAGGCCGAGTATATGCGAACTAGTATCCCTGACTATTTGGGAAGGGCGGTTGACTAAAGAAGGTAATGGAAACAAGCCTGTTTAGAGAACGCGCGATCACTCGCAAGTCGAATTAGCGAACATGGAGTGACGTAAGGAAAAGGTGGAGCAAATGAAACGAGAAAGAAGAGCGGCTTCGGCCAAAGAGGTTTGTGGCTGATCTTAGTGCACGTATTTAAACGCGTAGATACCTATCTAGATGGGATTATCTCATTCGACTTTACTGGTGACTAAGGCTATTCCTAATAGTCTACGAAGGCAAACAGCCGATATTAGCTTTCATAGAAGGAGAGACTCGTTCCCGTATATGTATATGCATCAGTTTGAAAATGTAAAAAAATTGGCGCGACGGTTTACGTACACGCTGATGAATAGCCGGATAGATACGCATCTAAGAGCGAAAAAGGCATATGCGACGAATTTGAAGTTTATGAAGCGATTTTGTTAAGGGCCTTTGGTACAATCGTTTAATCTTTGACTTTTCAGTAGTTTGAGCGTTGGATCATGTCCAGGCAGATGTCAATGGCTGCATTGATTGGACCTTAATGTCTTTCATACGTGGCAGTCGTATGTATTATGGTGATACGAAAAAAGGGGGCGTTTGGCAGGGCTATAAGAAGCTATTGAGACAAATTATTAATGCTATCAGGAAACAAGACGTGCTTATATACGCTGGCTTTATTGTGTCAATGTCTCATACTATAAAACCCAAAGAAGGCTATTCATTTTAAAAACGAAATTGGCGCGCCAGTCACTGAATCTTCTTAATACGTTTAAGCATGTTTCCACAATAAGCAATAGTCCAGCTCTTCAAAATGAGCTCGTTTAATGGTTATGGACATTGAAGTGTTGTTGTGAAGTAACGGTTCGACAATTCCGAACGTTCCGCGTTAAAGAGTTTGTGTGATAGATATATATATATATATAAATTGGGCTTTTCATAGATGGTAGATCTGTCATAATATCAAAGAACATATTTTGATACTAAGTTTTGTGGGACTGAAGTGTGGGTGGCAGGTTTGCCGGAGAAAAAACACTAACAAACCATAAGAGGGGATTTGAGCCTGCGTCAGTACATGCAGGAAGCATGACCAAATCGGCCAAAGTTAGTCGGTAACGACTGCAATGCTTCTAAACCTCTGCTACGACGATAGGTAAACAACGTTTTCGATAAACAACCTGCGAAGGACCCACGTGTGTGGTGCAATTACCCACTTTGAAATGGTCAGATGTGGATGATGCTAGTCTCCCGTTTCCGGTGGCGGCTGAGCCTTACTTAGAGAGATAGTTGATTTTTTTTGTACGACCGGTCCAGTCTTCTCATAAACCCAGTTTTATCTATTCATTTCTAAAATACAAAAGAGAAAAGTATCCGCAAGTTCAATAAAACCTCGTCGTTGGTTAACCGTTGCTCGACGTCATGCCTACGTCAACGGTTCCACGGTATCTAAGCAGAACTAATCCAGTGTTCAAGCAGAGATATCAACGCTCTGATGAGAGTTAACCTCTCGTTAGCTGACGCATTTGATAAATTTTCTATATTCAGCCATTTATAGAGGGCACACACTACCTAGATCTGCTACAATAGGTTGAAATTAAGTGTTGTGTTTCAAGCTTCCAGGTAGATCAACCAGGCCATATGAGTTTTAAGACGTGCGGCAGTTTGCTATATGGGAAATCATTACTGAAAGCTCCGTCACGTACCGACCGTTACGCTCGTATATATGCCGCTTAATGATAAAACAAGCAGTTAAGCTATGTTGCGTGAACGGTTTCTTCTATGTTGTTAGGCGATGATGTTGATAACCTCCCCTAACATGCTCCGTTACTAATATGGGCCTATCTATGTACAGATAAAATGTTTTCATCGAAGTAGCGTGCCTTTCTATTGGTTATTTGAACGGACCACATGGTACTAATAAAGCATGGACTTTACCCAAGGGATGAGCTGGTGAACAAGTAGTAATACTGTTAATTAACTATTCACTAAAAACATTAGCTGCAATACACCAGCTTTGATTCCATAGACCGGTGCTAGAAATCAAAGTCAAGTTAACTCCGTAGCATTTAACGCATACTCGTACAATATACGTTCTGTAGACGGCATCTTCAACGAGCATAGTTCCTTTAGCTCAGCTTAGTGTTGGTCTCTAATCAACCAACAATTGATTTGCGCCGTAAAGCCGCCGGACTAGGGGTACACCCGACGCACTTTTGCTGAGCCGCTTTGCTAGCTACACTTGGGATTTTCAACAGAGCGCCTGCAGGACAATATCTGTAAGGAAAACACCGAAATTAGTCGGATACTGATGCTATCGCGGCTTTCGTAGAACTTTTATCCACGCGGCATGAAATTTCATCGTAGGGATTAAGTTTATGGCAATGCTTGTTTTAAAGAAAGACATCTACTTCGGCTGTGAAAACTAGGCTTACGAAATAGAAAGTTAAGGAGACGCTTTGGGTCTGCGTGCGCGCGTGCATGCTCCTGACGTATGCATCACTATAGTTCGGCTGCAATAGCACGTTTCTCACGGTTAAGAACGGAGAGATTATATGTACTTCCCTGATTTGCACGCTTTCTTCTTCTTTTTTCATATACGTTACTCTCTAGCCGAACATTTTTAGGAGGAGGCTTTTAAGTTTTAACTTGTGCTACGTTGCTGCTCGGTAGACACGTAATATTACATCTAGTGCCTATGCAAGTCGGTAGGATGTCACGCGCGCACCGTTTGGACTTGCCCGTCCACGTTCATGAGGGAAAGTCGTCAGGCGGGCCTTTCTGCTGTCTGCGACTAATAGTTTATTTGCCCCCGAAAGAAGTTCGCAAAGGTGTATCATTCTTTTAACGTCGGTAGGCGTCTAGCACGATGCTGGCTTGCATAGAGCGTGTCTGCCTCAAAGGAGACCTCTGATACCGTGCATTTAATTGCATTGATTCTCTTAGAGTTCGCAGACTTACTAAATATATGCTTAAAAAAGCAAATAGCAGTTTTTCTCGACAGGCGTAGCAGCAGGCGATCGTACGCTCTGCACAGCCGCCACAGTAAAGGCTCTTTCTTTTTAGAATGGACTAACACAGAGGGTTATGGTCCAATGATGCATGGACACGCACTGTAGTGTCAGACAGGCAGTTGGGCTTAATTCCACCGAAACTGTTACCGACTAAGACACCCTTCCTTCAGGCTTCACTCTCTGCTAGCTTGGGTATTCATTGAATAGTACTGCAGACTGATGGAAGAGGTGCTCCTAATGGATCAGCTAGCCAAGGTCACTTCCAGGTTGTCGACCGCACACAGCCCGTCTGCAGTTGAATGTCATACAGGTAAAGGTAAACGAGCCAGATTCAAATGTATCTAAAATTTCAACAAAATACGAGCAATTCGTAATTGATGAAATCTATATCTCGCACCTACCGTTCAGTACTTCACGTGGTCATCGCCCTGTTCTAGGTCTCTCACGGAAAATTGTCTTGCTATTATCAGCATTGAGAAACACTGAACACATCTAGACAAGAGGGCGATTCTATGCACCGACAGTTCAGATGTCATTTTATCCAGTGTATCAACAGATATCATTGTGATGTTGTATTTCGGACAGGTCTAAGAATACTCTGGTGTTTTAAGCGAGATGTCTGTACGACCATATGGATAGTACGTGGAAAGCACAGGCACACGACCGACAAAAAAGGCTCTACAATAGACTTGAAAAAGATCTAAACATCATCCATAGACACTCGTTTTCAAACAAGGCATCACTGACGTTGCTGTGAGATGGATGTGACGTATTTTCAGTGGCTGAAGTAACGGACGTGAGCGATCGATTGATGACATTCTGTTAAACATTGTGACAAATTCCCATTTTTGCCGTATCTCATTTGCCGTTGGCTGTACTGTTCTGAAGAGTGCTGTACACTGGATAATTCAAACAATAGGGGCCGTCCTCAGCTACTAGCGTTATATCGAGTTGATACAGCCCCGCCAATAGTCCATTAACTAACGTAACGCGCACTATGGTGTCACCAACGAACCGTTCACCTTTCGAATTCGATTGTAAAATGGCATAAATTAGTTTACCGGGTTGGATGTCTTCCATTTTTCTCCGTATTGCCAAGAAATGACGTTGCACTGACAGACTGTGCAGTGTAAACATGGAAGGCTCAAGGGGCACTTTTCGTCCTGTAACATCAGCGCCATATTTACCCCAACGCTGAACAACCGCCGACATCTGAGTTTGCAACGTCCGGTAGCATAATAGATATGTTGTTGTCGATGTTTAGTCCGTCAATTTAGGATCGTATCGATGCTGTCGATATCGCACAAAATGGCTGCGTTGTTGGCGATTTGCGCTCATGCGTTCGTCAATCGGATCTCATGAGAAAAAATAGTGCATCGCTGACGATAGTTTGCACAGGGATCACATCAGGAATATGTAGAAGCTTGATCAAGGTACTATTTGCTAGAAAATCGTAAATACAAGACATTGTTTCTAACAGACACTTGTGGTATCAGTAAACAGCAGGTAGCATAGAATTGTATAATCCGAATCGATATGAATGACATATTGTGTCTGCTCTCACAGGTACAAACAATCACTCACCAGACAATTCCCCCGGTCTCGTTATAAACCGGTAAATGTAAATATGTTGAACGGCTGTATGCTTCCTTGTAGCGATAGCATTGATCGGGCGAAATTCATTGGCGAATCCCGACCTGATCAGATTCGGTTGTACACCAACCAATGACTGTGCGTAATAGGAGAGTTAAGGAAAAGAGAAGCGGCCCTTCAGGATGAGATGTAGGAAGGAGACATGCTATGGCTCAGACGTTAAGAAGGATCTGCCAATGCCAGACACCAGCGAGATAAAGCTCGTTTCTTCACTCGACAGCAGTACAAAGCTCTACGATGTTGCATCATTTTCTCGTTGTAGGCAGCACCTGTTTCTCTTTGTTCAGTTTGTCCGACGCTATCCAGTGGTGCAATTCGGTACTTTTTTTGGTGTTATTTTTGAATCCGCCGCTATTGTACGACATCAAAGTGACGTTAAAGAAAAATTGCTCCTTCTTTTTACATAAATGCCTATCATTTTTTATTTCTTTCTATCCCCTTCAGTTTCTACACATATCGACACACACACACACAAAGATATACAAAGGCACAGTGACAAGATTCTTAGGTATCCTAAACATAAGCGTGGATAAGAAGAAGTCCTTTTCAGACCTACACCGAGTTTCATAAACTGCTGGACCAACAGCTTGAGTCTGTGTCCTGCCGGACGATTTAGCAGATCCAGATTTACCTGTTTACCAACTTACGTTCGATGTCAGCAATATCTTCTGTGGGCTGAGAAAGTTACCTTGGATGACATTGTGGTTATAGGTCCCGATATTTATTCTGAATACTCTGAAAATCTAAAATTATGTGCAAAACATATACAAAAAACGAATGCAGCGAGGATAAATTCGGAACTTGCTCATAGAATCGGTAGACGACAGAGCAGTATGGCTTCAGAATAATAAATACATTGTCGTAGTATTGAGAACGTCACGGAGGAAAAAGGCAAAAAGGAGCACGCTATATAGTCTGTAGATAGAAAGTTCTATTTACTCTGCTTTGTTCCTTCTTCGCCGTTATCTGTGCAATCATCCGAATCGCGGAGAAGCACCTATGCAAATGTCTTAAAAGAATTCTCCAATAGGTAAGGTAGATAGGCTATGGCCGATTTTCAGCTACACTAATCCAAATACGTTGTAAGGTATCGGACGCGAACAGTAATAAGCACAAGGAGAAGAACAACCGCAGCGATAATAATAATAGAAGCACTGGCATGAACGATTGACGGCTGCAGAAATTCAATTAATTTTTCAGTAGGGGCCCCTCATCCTTCTCAGCTCGAAATAGCCAGTCATAACTCGACTGCTCCATTCAACTGGCGAAACCACCAACGGGTATAGCTAGATTACGTAACCTACTTATGTATGGGAATAGTGTACATAGTATGCACACCTACGTGCACTGTTCATAGGCATGGGATATGTAGGTAAGCGAGGACTATTTCTAGCTGCTGCGATGATGACAACGACTATAAAAGGCGCGAGTGCAGGACTCAAACATGCAAAGAACACAGCACAATGTACATAATCTTTGAGCAGAAGAACAAATCGTACCCGGACATCGGTTTCCTAACAAGTCGACCTGTTGGCGGTCCGTCCCAGTGTTAAAAAAGAGCAATTGTTATATGTCGATGCTTCTGTCGGCATCAATAACGGATTCAAAACCTAACCTATTTTGTATTAGCAACGACATTTTCGTGGTCCAAACTTCAGATTGCTCTGTGTACAAAGACGCTAATTACTATATGCTGTTATTGTTGTTTTTACTGGTCGGACCTGTGTACGATGAAAGCGACGAATGTTGTTTGTGGTAGATGCGTCCTGTATCCGTCACATAATATACCGTATAATCATGCTTGTTTTATGAAGAGAATTTTTGGAGCTCTGTTTTTTGGTGTCCGTAAATGGCTAAGATGTACCGATAATCTATTAAATGCTAGCGATTTCATCCAAAGTTGGCTATTTTTTACCAAGCATTAGACGACGTACGGCAGAAAAGAGCGAAAATAGTGAGTAAGGTCCTTGCGTCATTATTACATAAGTGCGATGCCATGATATGGTGTATTTCTTTTTCATCATTACCAGTATAGTCGATTCGATCGATTAAAGTATAGTTCGATTTTAAGGACTGCCATTTTTCAGCTCACGGACTCTTTGTCATGGCTATTGGCAATCATCGGCAATTGTTCTAGGCAAAACTCTGCCGCTATTGCTTTTCCCGTATTTGGTTGATGGTCTAGACAGGGATAAACGCGAGCGACAATGTTGATCATCTCATCGATCTAACGCGTCAACGGGGGCTCGTGCTACACGTTCGCTGGCGAATCGGAGGTCCGCGACGCGCCGCAAGGCACCGTCCAAGAGACTCCGCGGAAAGAGGGCTTGACCAGATGTCACTCTGTCGTTTCGAGCAATTAGCGCTGTCTAAACATTCGTGCAATACCTCTTTGTCAACCTTTTTAGCCTATCTATCTCTTGACTCCACTCGTTGATGGCTTCGTCTCTGACGCGGCTGTGACATGATGGAACAGTGTTAATCCTCTCACGGTAGGGTCGCCATGTCCTGGCCTGATTTGATTATGACGAATACAATAATATGTATGTACGTGCGGACGTCGCCATTGCTGGCTGGCCGTGTTAATATTGGTATGCCCGTAACCAGTGTTGCTAGCAGCCATAGCAACAGAAGAACACTGCATCGACAAGCAAATCGGACCGTCCCCGCTGCAAATCTATTCTGTTGTCCTTCCGTCTCTGTTCTTTTCTCTTTGGTTTCTCGAAACCGCTTCAATTCAGTATTTGGCAAATGGGCAAATTCTTACGCCCAAAATTAGCTCTCCTTTACGATCATTGACTGACTGTTGTGATTGTTAGCGTTAGCGTAAGCGCAAGCGCTATACTCATTATATTGTAATGATATCGTAATAAACGTGGCGCCAGAAGGTGGGCGTTCTCTATGTTTAGCAAGCGCAGAAACGCAACGTGAATGACGCAAAACAACGAGAAAAAAAAACGTAAATAATGGAAAATCTAGTGAAAATTTTCCCGATGCCAAATGCGTGCTTGTCTGCTTGTGAGTGCCTAAACACGGCCTTACGGAGATGATACACTGGTCGGCAAAATAAGACGAGGGGCGCGTTAATTAGCGAACAGCTGTCATGAGGCCTATTATAACGACGGAAGTAGCAAAAGTAAATGACTGAACGACTATAAACATGGCAACAGAAACTTGCTGCTCACACCGCAAATGTCGATTGAAAGCCTGTTTAGCATAATAGAAGATAATCTGTTGCTGCTTAGAAGCATCAATTTCGAATTTTCACTTCATTGCTAGTACATTATCTTCACGGAAGTGAAGGATCTGCCTATACGCACATGACGTGCTTGTAGAGAACGGGCAGGGAGCTAGATCAAAGCATGTTTTTGCCTCTCGGTTTTATAATCAGTCGATTACGGGGAACCTTGAGATTTACTTATATGGCTTTTAAAAAAAACATAAATACTCATGCTCGACGAGCCGTATCGTGATCATACGACGATAACAAAAATAGACAGGGTGGTCTGCATCGTAACTCGAAGTCATTGAGAATTTATAAATAAGTAGTACACTCTCTTGTGATATATTTCAATTGTTTACCTAACTGACCTACTTTAGCCGCTTCTACTATTGACGGCCCGCATCGGAGCTAGCGATTACTGTTGCCTGCAACGTGTTCTTCATCGTAATTTTTTATGAGTTTCGCCTCCGACGTAGCCCGCGCCGCCTCTCTGTGTCTGCCTGCAAAATACGCGTTGTCCTGTCGCATCCTGACTCGTCAATAGCCATCTTAGACATAGAGGTTTGCAGACGGTGGCTCTTTTTTACCCCTAAATCCTCCTTCCCTCTGCAGTGGCTGGCACGGCCGTGCAATGATACTGCGCTCCGTGGCGGTGGCAGCTCGCAGTGCCCGTGTAAGAACTCGAATGCGCGCCCAATGCTGGTTGCAGTCCTCGCAATTGCCATTGTCACCCGATATGCTGCATTTACACACTCCTATCAAATACTGGGTACGGTTAAGATGGGTTTCCGCTCCTCTCAAGGAGCGTTTCTTACAGACAACAGTCGTTACCGTTATTATAAGTATTACCATGTCTCTTATGTGCAGCATAAATAGGACCGGTTACATGGGCAAGTGGTACCGGCTAGGAAATTCAACACGAACAGAAGTAACAACGCACAGATGAGTACGTTGTAACGATAACGGTTTCTCCCGGCAAACACTGACTATTGTTGTTTCATCTGCGCAATCGAACCTTCGCAACAGAAAGTAACAGACTGATAAAAACGTTTATGCTGTCAACGACCGTGAATTATTGCTTCATGTATTTTTTACACTAGCCTTCGAAGGCTCACTAATTTCTTTCTTTTGCTAAGTCTTTTGCTACGGGACGAACACAAATGATACGGAATCTGTTCGGATAGCATACAATAGAGTACACTCAACCAGCAGCTCCCTCAAGCTTTTCAATCAGACTCACGATGTGGCAAAGCAGGACACGAAACCGTATTCGGTTCATTTTGCTGTTTTTTTTTTACTCTTATCACAAATTATTATTACTTGATCAATTACAATATTACATATTGGTCGGTCAATGTGTCGATGGTATTAAGATAATCGCGTGCCTTTCGAAGTCTGTCCATTATCCAGCTGTAGACAGGAAAAACCCCTAGAGATCTGCCGTAAATGCCTTGAGTTCCTCATTACTGGTGCATTTTCTAGTACCCTATAGAGAGGTATTAATATATGCTAATGAACTGTTCTATCTATAAGACGATCTACTACACAAAGATAGTGCAATCTATTTGGTTTTATATTTTTGCGCAATACATAGTGTAAACCATATGAGCGCCACAAACTGGCCAATATGTTACGCAGTGTATACGCGTCGTTCAACTGAGCAAATACAAATCTTGCCGATACAAAGAGGTGACTTCGTATCGGCAGGCATTCAAGACTATGACTAAAGATTCAACCTATCCGTATTGTTTTCTTGAAAGTAAGTGTCACTACATAAGTGAGTATCTATAGAACTAAACGCTGTTTATGTACAAAATTTCGCATACGTTTTTGATTGTGACTCACTCCGGCCCATGTACAATATTGAGCGAATGTGAAGATCCTCCCTTACTCCTGAACCTCCCTTACTCGTCATGCGGCCGTTGCTAACAAGCTACATTATACAGATCGTTCGCGAAGTCGTAGACGATTGCCGTCGTCTTAAAGATAGACAGCAATGTAGATACGTATAACTGTTGGAAGAGGGTACCTTCTTCCAGTCTCCTGTATCTAGTAAGATCAGTGGCCATTTTTAGTCTGCCACTACTCCCGGTGGCCCACTCCATTAGGACTGCGTCAGCCTTTCGGTGCTCATTCTGTATTTCTTGCTCACTTTGTCCCGTTTGAAAACAAATATCTCCAACAATAGCTCCTCCGTTTGCCGTTGCCAAACTGACAAACTCGTCAGCTTTCGCTCCGCTTAGTTTGGACGTCGACGGTGTTCGTCTATTGCTCTACAGCGGGGCACTCGTGAGTTACCCAGTCAATGCCACGAACCTGCCAGTGTCGGCATCATTACAATCCGATAATTTTTCTAACTCTTCTCAAACCACCTCAGCATAACTATCTTCTTCTTCTTCTTCTACTATCGCTTCTTCGAGAATCGTTCATCACTATCACGTCTGGCTTTGCTCTTGCTCCTTTTGTAAGTACCTGCTTCGAAGGGCGTCGCAAACGTAAAGCTGCGTGTGTATTGTACTTGTACGTTTCTCTCCCTGCCAGGTTGCTCCTCCGGCCGTGAGTTCCACATCGGGTTAACCTTTCTATGAAGTAAGCGCAACAGTAGCGGTTACGATCACGGTGACAATGAAAGGCTTTCGGAACCTATGAAATGGGACCACGCGCATAGAATAGGAGGGTCCTTCGAACGGGTATGGCGTACGAGTGCCCATTCATAGTTCTCACTGCAACAATAACAATGAAACAGTAGTATATATAACTGCAGAAATATTACCAGGTAGCTGGCAGAAGCAGAGATGCCCTGCTTGCTCCCTCTCTCTTTCTGTATTTTCCAGTGAGATATATATATATGTAGTCGCCGAAACGCGCACGTCAGTTGTTGCTTGCTTGCTTCCTTCCTTCTCGGGCTCCTCTACGCGCAGTCAGTTTCCCAATTGCTACACAAACACAGCCAAGTTGTATTGGATAGGGGTGCTGGGGGTCGTTTTGTCGCCGACGCTGGTCGAATGGAATAGATTAAAGATACGGTAAAAGTTGACGGAGAAAAGAACATGGGTTTAGCCATTCAGCAAGTAGGCTGGCGGAACAGATAACTAACGATGGCACCTCTACAGGCCAAATATCTGATCTGCACGACCACAAAAAAGAATGCTTTTTGATGTTACTGTTTAGCAAGCTACTGCGATGTCGATATCATGTATCTGGGCGTCAATCATATGGGTGCGCATGCGCACATACATCAATGTATTTAGGTCCAAATGATTATACCGGCCACAGTCGATATAATATAATTATTATTACCAGCCCACTTTAGTCTCTTAGTAGCGGGAAACTGGCGAAGAACATGTTGAAGAGTATACTAGAAGGCGAGGATTGTGTTTCACGTGTGTGGGAAGGTTTATATTGAAATGTTTTATTTCATTTAATGAAAGTTGGTAACTAAGTTACCGTATCGCTGAAATAAAATTTAATTTCAGCTTTACGAACTGTGTATGCCCTCCTATTGGCTTTTTAAACATGCCTATTTAATAATGCTCCCTAAACTATATCTATAGTTGTCTTGCCGTTGAATTTGGTTGTGGCATTATTTGAGTGTATCACCTGATGGAGACGGGACCGTATGATTTCGTCTAGTTGAGAAGGAAAGGACAGCAGTAAGTGGACAAACAAACAAGCATGTCACCTATGAAGGAATCAATGAAACGCCTATACATGGAATATACGTAGTATATTCTCAGATTCCTAATTTCTTTGCACGATCTAACTTGCACCAATTTCGGTACGACATTCGGGGCAGAGGGGAGTAGTTTCCCATCTACTTCCCTGGTCCCGTTTAATCTCACCCATCCGTTTCACCCTCTCCTCGAATAATCGCCGAACAAAAAGTTTGCCTCAGTAGAAAAAAATCCGCTCACCACAAAGCTCCAACGTGCTGATGCACGTCTGACAAAAATCAATGCATTGAAGGCCATCCCCCAGTCTGGCAGGCGGAAACCGGTTGGGGCTGGGCGGTCGCGGTAACGAGGACGGGCTAGAAGAGATGCGCACACGAAGAACGTCCTCTCTCACGTTTGGGAATACTTTGGGTGACTCGGTTCCTGTCTGGCTGGCCTGAATGCCTGTGGCCCGTTTGCTCGCTCATTCTTTACCACAGCACAACAGAAAGCCAAGCGGATGCCATGATGTTCGTGCCACTG
Source organism: Varroa destructor (assembly GCF_002443255.2). Lineage (NCBI taxonomy): Eukaryota > Metazoa > Arthropoda > Arachnida > Mesostigmata > Varroidae > Varroa > Varroa destructor. The sequence continues at coordinate 31,933,822 of NW_019211460.1, read as the reverse complement.
GCCAAAGATTGCATCGAAAAGAACAGTCGCAGTCGCCTCGTTCCACGAAACGGTAGCACTAACACCACAAAGAAGACTGGATCGTCGACTGGAAACCGCCGACAGTCAGCCACGACTAACTTTTAAGTCCCTCACTCCCTCACGTTCGTACTTTCTTGCCGCAGACCTTGTCAATCTCGCTACCTGCTTAATGGTTTGATGACCCGACGAACCGCCAGAACTCGTCAAGCCCCAGCAACAAAGTGGAAAACCTGATCAGTACATAACTCTTTAGTGTGACACCTTCTTACGCTGCTCCATATCACTTTTTGTTTTGTGCTCTTCTACTTTGAACAGGGGAACATACCGGCACAGCGACTTCGTCGAGGATTTGCCACACGGTGATTTTGTCATATCCCAAATCTAATATTTGACACTCGAATAGTTCTTTCGAAATTAGGAGATTTACTTTGATTTAGAAAGCAGTCAGATGCTAGTTTCGATAGATATCTGGATGGGTAGTTGAAAAAAATTACCTTTTGTCGATCATAACTAAAGAAGAGAGGCATAAACGCTGTAGGAACAGGAGCTTGCCCAACACGTATCGTAGAACAATATCAGAGGTCGAGTGTGATTGCGAGAATAGATATCTTGAGCGTCTTATCAGTTCTATTATCTACTTTACAGGATCACTGATAAGACGATACGCACTCTAGTTGCCTGCCCTCGCGGAAATCCAAGCACCATTTTCACTACTGTTAGTAAACAGATGTCTACTATAGGCTGTTATAGTCGTTTGTTTATGTTCTGCCGAGGCATGCGCTTGCGAGACTTATGAATCTAACCGATATTAGCGAAAAGTAAAGGGATGTATGTAGTATTCATTGCCTTCTTGGTATCCGTCTCCCACGCTCACTTACTTTCTCGCTTAAATAGTAATTTATATTCAATCTGCGTGCGTGCTGCTACTAATGATGATGACGACGACGACGACAATGATTTTCAGTTCTCTATGAGTAGCATGGATGAGGGCACTAGGCGGGTCATGGCTCAAGTACTATGGACAATGCTGCCGCAGCCGTCAGTTGCTTTTGACCTTCGCCTAAGTTTTTATATAATAGACAAACGTGCGAGTCTGTCCGGCTGCCGATCGTTCGGTTCGATCAAGTACATTAGCGGATGCAGCACTCCGTCAGTGTATGTGTACACGAACGCATCGTATCTCTTTGGTCTGCTATCTTAATCGCCGTGCTTCTGGCCTCATTGCCAATCATCGTCGTGACGGCGGCTGTCACGAAGGGGTGTGGGACGACAGAGAAAAGTTTAGACATGCCGCTGGTGCGGCAGTCGTTATGCCCGTCGAATCGATTCGTTCACGATTTCTATTCACTAACGCGCGCTTCGCGGACGAAAGTAACTGCTAATACTACTCAACTACCGCGATTACCACTAGTAGGACAATGATTTCATTGAGGAAATGATAGTCTGCTCTCTTCACCTACGTCGTAATAGTATTCATTTCGACGATGCGCGTATACGTCTTTGTATCTCTTTGAGACGCACACGTAAACAGTTGTTCTGTCTTGTTGTGGTTGCCAGCTTCTCTATGCCATACGTCGAATGCTATCGTACCTATGTAGTATCACACGGGTATAGAGTGTAACACGTATAGGGCAAATTTATGGATCGACAGGTTGAATGCGACGCGATGTCTGTACTGTACAACGGACATCCGACCATTGTCATATCGTGACCGAGCACTTTCAATAAATAATAATAAAATAATGGGATAGAAAGAAGGAAAATGAAACGATTAGGCACAGAAAGGGAGTGGGAGGGAAGGGACAGAGCGAGGGGAAAAGAGTATGAAAAAGTTTGGGTAGTCTGTACCGAACGTCTCTATGGACGCTGTATCTGACTAAATGGCCGATCAGTATTGGCGGCCTTCTTTTATAAATGGGTCTATTTAAGTATATTAGTATTTGTAGCTGCTCCCGCATTTGAAATAAATTGTTTATTTTTATGATAACAATAAACGGTGAATATTAAGCGTTTCTAAAATTGCCGCTAAGTATGAGCCAGCTCTTGTTTCACCAGTTGGGAACCAGTTCCTATCTTTCTTATTCAAACCTTTGCGAAAATCTAGACGAATTTGCTCATTCTGTGCAGGTATGGGCAAGGAATGCTTGGTGATTTTTGAATAACCCAATAAAGTTACATCTCTTAAGAGCTGAGAGTCACATAAAACCATTAATAAAGTAGACAACGATGTTTACACCGTCTAAACCGTCCTACAGACAAACGACCTTCTAAAATGTATCAGAATTGTTCCTGATTCTCATTAAAGATCTATCTCTATGTGATTTTAATGATCATTTGCGTAATCTTTGATCTCGATTACCAATCGCAGCCACTGCAGTAAACAGTCATTACATAGTTCTTGCTTTGTATTGGATTTAATGCCTTAAATTTATTTTGTTCCCCCAGTACCTCAGACGCCGTTACAGGGACTTATCAAAATATGGCTTATACCCTTCGGACTCTATTTTTAGAAGTTTTACTACTAGTCGATGTGTTTGATAGGTCTTACAAGCTCTCGTAGGTTCAGTCTGGCATGGCATTCAATCACGCTTCACTTGTAAGTACTCGTCTCTACTGATCATCTACAGGGAGCCCCACCAGCCTAACTCCAACCAGACCTTCCTCCATCCATGGCTGATGAAAAGTACTTCGGATCTGTCTGCAAAAATACACATAGTCTCGCCTAATACCGAAGTATGCAGGGAAAGAGTCTTCAAAGAGCGCCGGCCGAACATGGCGCTGACTAATTGCTAAAGCAAACAGAGACCAAATCTTGGCATAGGATAAATGACAATTTTCTAGTACACCCGCTGCGTGCTACTGTGGCCTGTGTACTCTGAACGATAATCTGGAACAAGTAAAGTATCTAGAGTACAGGCACACTGTGCAATTCACGCTATGTTCAATAGAAATATTGGACCCCGTACATCGATATCAGTAGGTGATTGTAATGTTTCGAAAAACACACTCGACCGGCTTGCTTATCTATCTATACTACTAGTCCTTGCGAAGCAAGCCTGTCCGGCTCAGAATGCCCCTTTAGAACACGCCGATTGAGCTGATTTTTCTAGTCCGCTCCGTGGGATGATTTGCGCGAAAGATGGAGTCGATCGGGCAAATACTTCTTTCCCCCAAAAAGAAAAGTTTGCTATTTCCGTAAAACGTAATGTTGATTTATGAAAATCATTGAATACGACCACAGCTTTTTAATGCTACTGCAGACGATCGAATCACATCGCGCTGGAGTCTCTCAGCCCGAGCTCTGCATATTTTGCCCTGGGACGAGCTGGTCCCAATGTAGGCTCAAGCAGACGCACGACTTGCTTCCTGCACGAGGCACACGTTTTTACACCTACTACGCTATACGATTCCTCTCGATCTAACACCAGCTAACGTACGGCAACAAGGTCATCAAGGATTGTTGTATTGTGCTTAGAAGCACACGTTTCCGTTCTGTAAAGTGATGTAATGAGTGTCTTGAAGGTGCCTTTATCACATTCTCCGTTTCGATTCAATTGTTATTAAGTGATGAATTAGCCTATTTGATTCACTTAGATTAATTGATCAGTGCATCATTCTGTCGTTGTGGTTTGAACCTGCCTTTTTCACTAGGCTTTATAGCCCAGCCTGTTCATATAGCAACGATCTCCGGAGTAGGAGGAAGTTTTTTCGATGCCTTCTCTGCGCCAGAACTTCACCCCCGACTTCAGCTATCCGTTTGGGGCCTAAGCGAAGCCAAAAGGTCACTGCTTTGCGCAAGAAAGGACGACCAACAAGGACGATAGTGAAAGGCACTACCTAGCTGGAAAAGTACCAGAAGCTAGGCCATAAAAATCGCTAGAGTTTGCCTGCCTGCCTGCCTGTCTGTCTGCATGCACTGCGACTGGGCTGTCATTGCCGCTGTGTCTGCGTCTACCCTGTTGCTCATCCTGCCTTTCCTGTCAGGCCTCAAAGCCGCAAGACCTAAGAAGTACCGCCGCGCTCTAACTTAAAGCAACCTTCCCAAGACTTGTATGTTTCGGAGCGAACTGATCTGAACACTGGAGTCGCTGCTGCCATCGCTACAGGGGGGCCGCTTTCTCTCACTGTTGATGCTTGCCCGCGCAGCGATTGATACGGGACGCGTTTTGTTGCGCTGCAAGGTATTCTGCGTGGCTGTGGCGAGCCGGCCACAGGGTGCTGCCTCGAAATTACAAAGAGAAACGGAGCACTAACTCTGAGGTTGCTGATCTCTACTGGGTCTAGGCTTCGACGACAATGCTGCTGGTGATGAAGATGGCGTCCGGACCGACTTACAATATCTACCAGCAGAAGCAGGAGAGTTGGAGAATGAAGATAAAAAAAATAGAAAGCTGGATTGAAAAAGACGACTTCTGTTCGTTGTGGACAAGGGAAGGCCGCGCTGAGAAAAGAGAAAGTCAATTTGTTTTACTTTGAAACGGTTGATAGCAGTCTCATAGTTGGTTGTCTGTGAAGTGTTCGAGGCAGTAATAAGCCGTGGCTACCGATCTCTTGTTCGTCGGGCTTGACCCACGCCTCGATCTTGGCTAGGCTAGTCTACGCAGATGTTGATAGCGACATGTATATTGTGATCCCCCGGACCAACCTGCTTTGTTAGGTAAGGAGCAATCTGTTAAGGGCTAAACCTGCAGCCAGCTGGACTAACTGGATTATACGGTTATGATAGCTCTACCAAATTATACAAATCAAAGTTACCTATAGTGAACATCTCTCGAAATTCACGGGCACATGCGTGAGATTCAGCATGCCAGGCCTAAAGCGAATGCTTTAATAGCGGTTACCCTGGCACAGATTAAGGCAGATAGAACGAAAATTGTTGATTTTTTTTTCGTTGCTGTTGTTCGTTGGTCTTTACAGCCTTGCTGTCTGACCGGCAGTTATCCGGCCTTATAGTAACAGTGTTTTTGATTTTAGGCATTTAAATCGCTCAGCTGCGTACTGCTCTTGTCAACTATTTTGTGTACGCACAAATTGTCACTCTGGAACAAAAAGCACTTCTTCGTATGCACGTCAGTCCATTGGCTTGGACGTATCTTCTACGTGCACGATGCTAGAACGAATGTCTTCATTCCCTCTGAAGCTTACTCTCAGCGAACTGAGTACCCTACTCAATATTATAAGCGTCTATATATAAGACGTCGGCATCATCGTGTTGGTTTGCTTCTGCGTAGCGTCTTTGTGGCTGTTTATTTTTCGGCTTACGTCTTTTGTTGCTTTGGCTTCTTGTTCAGTTTTTGGACCAGCGTAGTGTTTTTGTAGCGTAATGACCAGACGTTGTTGTCGCCACCTGGTCGCCAGGTTGTTTGTGATCCAAAAGCACCTGCTCTGTTTTAGCCCTGAACAGACATAGAGGACGAGACCCACCGCTGTGAGCATCGGGAGATGTGACTCTATAAGCCCAATTAGGTTTCCTGGCGCGAACATTGTTTTTTCTAGTAAAAGACAAATGTACGAGCAGAATATGAGTTTTGGCCGAGCACGCGGGTCGCAAGAAAGTTTGGCCAGTCAGATGGAAACACCGTACTCCGGTGAGAACTGACTGACTTTCATTGATCCCTATGTACCTTTCGTACGCGTACACATTTGTGTGTTCGCGAAATGCCCAGTCAGATAACCTGCCTCATCGCTTCATTCGTTCGAACAGTTCCGTAATTACTGACTTCACCTGGCACTCATTCACCTCGAACAGCACGAAAGCTTAAGTAGTCTTAGGGGTAAGCAAAAGTAGTCTTAGGGTTTTGACGACTCTAAACTCATTGCGAAAGAGAGTCGTACGAAGTTGCTATGTCATTTTAGTACTAACTTGCTTGGGTTATAATGATGGCGTACCAGTACATGAGGGCACGAACAGAGATTTAGCTAAACTTGTTAGGCGGGAGGCAGGTATATGCCATACAATAGGAGACAGTTAGCGTTCTACCAACTAAGATCATGCTGACCAGATTCGTCCTAATGTGAAATCGTACTTTGCCTTAAGGGGCCGCCTTCTTCCTTTTAGAGGAAGCAACCGTGCATATAGCACGCGTAGCTTGTAAATGAATCCAAGCAACTTTGTTAATAAATAACTTGAAAGTTTTTCAGACTTGTCAAAGACACTTAATAAGAATCGATATTTTGGGAGCTAGCACTGTAATAAGTTAAGATATCGTAAAAATTGCAACTTTGTCATTAGGCCTAGTCTTAATTCGTCAGACCCGAACCACTGAGCGTAGAACCAAAAGGGCTATGCATCGTATGATGCCGATGTCACCTCAGAATAGATAGACATATCCAGCTAATTAACTAGAATAACAGGAAGTACATGGCATACAACCATGTTACCACAAGATCTAAGTTGGTTTTTGGTTTATTTTTACTTTTCAGGTAAGCTACAAAAATGGATAGTCGGCACAGGCACATGATAATCGTACGTTCCGTAGCCAAACAACAGTAGTAGCCGGCATAAATTATGTTGTTTCTCTCTCGAATTTTACAGAATAAATTCTCCCAGTTATCATATACAAATGGATAAGTTTTTTTATGATAATATTTCGGTTCCAACTATTATCCTTAGCGTTTGGGGGAAGCGTTGTTCGATTAGCTGTAGTTGATGACTGATCCATAAAATTTTGCCCTGCCACTATATCGGCATGAGCTTGTTACTGATAGCGATATCATCCATGTTTAAATGACATTACTAGACATGCACTTAGGTCTAGAAGACGTATGTTTTACCGTGTTTATTCAATAGAAAGCGCACAACGTACAATGAAGGCCCTCGAAGTAGTACCTGGACGACATGTCATATTAAACAAAAATACTTCAGAGCCGCTCTACTAGGATATTATTCTAGTTCACCTAGTTGGTCCTTATTTTTTTGAACTTGTCTATAAAGTAGTTAACTTGCTTGACATTATTTCCAGTAGAGAAAGTAAAACATGAATAATAAACAGTTGCCTGTTATCCTACCGTTACGCGTAGAGCTGTACTGTTCTCCCATAAAATGAGTACGTATAGGTAGCGGGGCTCGTACCCGCTACCTATACGTATCGGCAAAAACGGAAGTCTCAACGGAAACAGTAGGTAGGAGCAGTAGTATAGAGCGGAGAATCCCATTTCAGTGATCAGAGCCAGGCGTTTCGCATCGTGTCATTGGAAAACAGAGAAGTTTTGAGAGCCGGCTTCTTAAAAGAGGACACTTCTGACCGACCGTCGGATCGGCTACAGTAAAGGTACTTACTTGTCCACAAATGCTCGTCAGCAACGTCGGCTAGTCAAGTTCTCTTTTCCCCAGTGGTCGTTTGTTTCTGTAGATCACTCCAGTGGCCCGAGTATCTTGTCCCTGTTTAGGTACGGCGATTCTTTTAGCCATCCAATAACCTACTGAGTGATCAAAACAATTCTTCTTCTAGGCAGCCATTGCTGCCGCCGTCACCGCGGCAACAGCCCAAAACGTTACAGCAACTGCATACATATATATTCTGTATGTAGGTGTACGGAGCGCGATCGATTATCGACGGCGGCAGCGGTAGAGGTACACGCTATAAGGATAAGCGTGTCAGGATTCTGCATTAGTATGTTATGAATGCGTTACGGAAAAACGTGACAAGTGAGAGCTAACGAGAGAGAAAAAAAAAATCGTCTTTCCGCTTGTAATTGTTCTTATTTAACTGGAGGCTGATCTCGTACGCCGATTCCTGTTATTATATTTGCCTCTACGGGTGCATACTACGGACGGATCGTTACGAAACGAAAAAGCAAACTAGCAATTATCAATTGGCGACCGTTTCACAGACGGAGAACGGCGTCCCTTTGAGGCGCTGTCGATCGACTGAGCGCCCTAACAGCTAGGTATGAGTAATAATAACAATGCATTTTATGGTAGACATAGAAACACTTGGAAATACCCAGCGGAGAAGAAAACGATTGTGGAAGGATATACAGTATTATCAAATAAACTATTTCTATTGTGTATGGACAGTGAAATCATCAATGATAATACCTAGGCTCAACGAACTAATCTGGACATACGTCTTCGACCACAAACAAGCCTATAGAAGTAAGGCATTTACAGCGTGATACTAGAGATATGTAATTGTGTACTGTGTCTTCTCTGCACCGTTTAAGCGAGGTTCTCTCTGCAAAGCTAAAAGTCAAGGCCACGTCCATGCAATTTGTCCAAATTTGTCTACGCAATTTGGTCGAAAACCAACTGAGTAGCGTAAAGCTTGAGCTGAATCAGATTTGCCTTAAGTAGCTGAGTTTTGGTCCAATGACCCACCGACCCCCGCTTTTAACTAGGGCTGATCTGTACCATCACCCTTTTCCCGATGTTGTGTAAATTGCTCCTAAGCATATAAGCAATAATAATAACAACAACTCACTGAGTGTCAAGTGTTCTCCTGACGGTTAATGCTCTGCCGTCATGCCCTAAACCCATTTACAACCTAGGTTATTTGTCAGGTACAAGCAGGCTACAAGACTCAAAATCAAAGTGTAGGAACAGCTACTTGTAACAAAGCTAAGTATTCGTTTTTTAGGTATCTATGAACTTGGCAATTCAGTTTGTATAGAATAAACCCTAGCTAATGAGGTGTGCAATAACGCGTACTATTCTATTAAGGATTTCGGGTTCATTTAGCAAAACATATATACTCTAACTAAGAAAGCGAAAAAATTGTACTAGGCTTGAACCGCAAGCGATAGAGAGCGATAAGTTTATTTTAGAAATAGCCAAGCATTTAATTGAGATCAAATCAATGGGAACGCATGATGTTATAGCCAGTCAATCTCCTCAGGGACAATGGGAACCCTAGCTTTTGGTGAATGTACCACAAACAGGTTCCTGCACAACCGGCTTGCTGAAATTCTAGGATTGCGTGTTGACCTACCAGTTAGAGCTTAAAATCATGCCTAGTTCGTATTCGTATCCAAGATGCGCGGACTTTAAACAGTTGCTTGGGACAGTAACAAAAATATCCAGTAGGGTTCATCAACCGGCGAGAATCGGGCAAGAGCTCGGTAACAATGCCTTGTGATTCGAGATGCTGTATGAGCGCAACTGGCAGTTTGCATCGGGGGCCTTACGAACGCCGGGGCTTTTCGTTGGTCAATCAATCAGCGTTACAGTCAGACGGGGAAACTGCAGAGCTGAATGAAGGAGACAGGAAGAAAAGTTAAATGCGTGAGAGTGAAGGGAAGAGTGGCGAGAAAAGTATTAGCTGAGGGTACGAGGTTGAAACGAAACTTAGAAGTACGTTTGAGTCGCTGATGTGTTGAAAACGATAAGGATATGTATAAAAATGGTGAGTACAAATTCGTCTTTAGTTCAAAATGCTATATTCAGAGGATCGAACGGTACGAAATTTCTAACGAAGTCATGACACACATTATGTATTCGGTTCTATTGATGATAATAGAACTCGCGGCGGTACGCAGAGTCAGTAGCTATACGCCATCTACAAAAACCGTCTAAATACGTTTTGGTGATCGATTTTAGGTTACCGGCTTTGATAGCCAAGTCAACCGAAAATATCTATAAGAACTGGATAGTTGCTACATCTGCGTCCTACAAACGGTCGTGTTCAGTGGGTATCTGTAATCCACAAAGAGTTGATGACATATATACAGATGTTACCTGTGGAACTATTTTGGAAAATGTAATATAATTTTAACAGGGGCAGCCTACTTAATGCGTGTGCTGTGATTAATTACATTGTGTAAAAGCTATACGTTAAAACGCTCGTTTGATCACCTCTGCGCTCGCATCACAAACCACATTTATTTCTGGTGCGTAATAATTTTCAGCAAAAGACGCCTAGAAAAGTCTACCGTGACGTGCCCTTCCGTTATTATATCAGTCGAGAGAGAGAGAGAGAGAGAGAGAGAGAGAGAGAGAGAACGTCTCGCCCAAGATGGACTTGAGTACCATATCAAAAGCCCATATGAGCCTAAGCTATACGTATTGTGTCCTATATAGTGCTAAGTATAAATCCTCATCTGCACCACGTTACTTGCGTGCTTGTACGACGTGTGATGGTAACTGTTTCAGGCATGATACGGTGTCAGTGCGCGTTGCAGTACCTTCTGAGCAGTCGCTCGAATCGACACATCAGTTAACGAATATTTACACATTATTTCCATATGCTCATACCTTATAATTTTATTTTTGTAAATAAATATTGCATAAGAACATATATGTAAGATAAATATATGTATATACGATATTAGTCTAACTTCTACGCTACCGGCACTCCTGAAGCACTTCTCTCCCCCAGTAACTTTTATTTTAGTTATGATAATAATGTTGGAAATCTAATTACCTGCTCGTAGACGAGCCTGGACCAGCGACAGGCCGGACAACATATCGGTAAAGATACCGGTCGGAAATTACTTCGAGTCATGTCTAGCAATTTTTTAGCACACGTATATGTATCTCGTTGCACGATATCCACTTTGCTGTTTACTCGAACATATTCTACGACAGTCATTTTTATTCAGTTACGTATCTATCGGCCCACATGCTCCTAACGTGAATATCGTTTGAATAGCAGCGTGCGAAAAAAGTTCGTAGCGCCATCTATGGTCCGAGGTGTCGCCACCTATAAACATGTGGTAATAATTAAATAATAAACCCTTCATTCGGCGTGGCGCTTTCCACTGAACGGCAGACTCGACGATACGTAACAAGAAGTAACGCACGCATTGAGCGCGATTAATGTCAATTAGGCCCGGTACTAATTTCCGTGTCATTTCGTATCCAGTCCCTTATATTGCGTACACGGGTAGAGGACAGCTTTTCCAGTACTGCCTTCCACCAGCGGCTTTGTACGTCGCAGTGGGTGCAAAAAGAGCGCATATTTATGTGTGTCTGTATGATAAGAAACTCTATGAAAGAAAAGTGAAAAGAAGAAAGTAGTATGTCTATCCGGCTAAGCGTTCACCGAAGGCGTATGGGTCGTAAAAAGTAGAGATCTGACCCGGTATATGACACCATCGACAGCGAGGGCGAATCGTCGGCGTAATCCCGATCTAAGCTTTAGGTATTCACCGAGTGTCACATCGTCATTTCCAATCCAGGTCATTAGAGGAGGGGAGAGTGGATATGGCTAAAGATAGAGAAGGAACGACGGCAACCCATTAATCTGCAGACTGCTGGGTTTTGAAATCTAGGTGGTCTACTGGGTGCGATTTTGGCGAAGATATAATTTTCGTCTCTGCGCAATGGTAAATGCTAATACCGCAGTTTATAATTATAAGAATAATATTATTTTCTATTTATGTACGAGATTATATATTCTCTTGTGTCAATGGTGATCTTTTTAGTTGGTGGACCGTTTACGAATTTTGATACCTTGAAAGATCTATTCTATCTAAAGTTTGATAATGTAACACAACGAGAAGGTGAAGTCCGCAAAAAAGGCTATTTAATAAACCATTTATCCAGCTTATTATTAGTACGGATTCGCTACATATTGTTTATGCACTGAAAGTTAATATTTACTTTGTATTTTCCTCTACTGCTGATAACGCTAGGCTATAAACTTTACTAAACATTTAATTTGGCTTAATCTGGTAGAAATGTTTAAATTACTAGGCCTGGGACAGCGTATTCTATTCATTAATTGTCATATTATTAGAGAACATAATTGTATCAAAGTGTCTCATCTTGTTGGAAGCGAAATTTGCCCTCTTTTTCAATGCCCTCAATGAGATTCTTGGTACCAGGCAGTACACCGTTAACAAAAGACTTGCTTCATATACCGTCCTTCATTGTAAGTTCTAGTTAATTTACATAGTGTTCCCCCATAGTTTCCCGATATGTCCACTTATGTTGATTGATTATGCAATCTAATTTGAACGTAGCTTCCTCGGTCCAAACCATCGTTCCTGAAAACTGTCTTTACTGTTTTTTTTTTTTATATTTTTCCGAATACAATTTGCAAAATAGTTTTCTTCGGTCCGAGCCATCCTTTCATTGATAACACGCACCATTATTGGAAAGTAAATTTAGATGTTTTGAGAGAGAAGGGAGAGAGCCGGTGAAGCTCGTTGATTTCCTTGATCTTCCGGAAGAGATCTATTCATTCGGGGCTCGTTTGTTGTTCGATTAATTGTAGGCCGTGTGAGTAAATCTATCTACGACTACGAGCGATATCCGCTTCCTCCGCCCGCTACCTTTTCATACTTCTGGTAACACTTTCAAATACATTTTCTCTATTTAAAGATGCATTTTGGCTCACTCGTTATTTCTTATTAATTACACAAAAAAGATAGCAAGTAGAAGATTATGGCCCGTCACACAGCGTACACATACGCTATGCTATACTTGCGTATGCTCATTTATCGTTTATGAGGCCCAATAGAAGACTAACCTATCAACGGTCGTTGCGCGCTAATGTTTTTACTAGCATTATTTATAACTACCTGTCTAAGCTACACGTAAAACGCTAAGATATGCAAGTGCGCTAGGTGCTACCACGGGAAGATATAGGATGGGACCAATATAATGTTATATGATGTATGGCGTAGGCCGTAGGTAACCGATGAAGTCGCTTCGGACGGTCCGACGAAACTTCTCACGTCGTTTTACCTACAAATAGTTTACGTATAATTCACCTCCCTTTTCGTACGCGTCTTCTGTTGTCGCGCAACGCCAACGGTAGCCTCTATTATAGCAGAGGCGAACTAAGAGAATGGACAGGTCGGTGGATCAGAAAGCGACTCGTGTCTACAGAGCGTGACTCTGTAACGCCTATAATCCAGTAAATAGAAGCAGCGCATATTTTCCTCAAAGACACTTCTTTTTCGGGGCTTTTGTTGTAGGTTAGTAGAGTTACATAGCTGGCAATATACGCTGCGGTGCTGCTATTAGCTATAACTTTAGATAAAAATGTTAAAAGCTTTGTCGGATTCACAGATGCTGAGCGTTAGACCAGTCCATAGAGGACAGAGACGAGCGGAGCCACTGACGTTGCGGTTGTCACGAAACTGCTGGCGCCATAAAACGTAACGTGACGTGACCGCAGGACCGTAGCGTGGAAGGCGAATAATCCCGCATTTGTTTTTTGAGAGTATTGTTATACATTATAATTAACCAAAGACTATCCCTTGGAAGTTGCATGCCGCTCTATTCGATGGCCTAGTCGAGAGTGTTTAGCGTATCCCTTTCTTTCTTTCTTCCTTCCTTCGAAAAACGAAGCTTACAAATATATTTTTCTTGGATTTCTGAATGCTACCTTTAGCTTTACTCTCTAGCGTCTCTCGAAGTTCACGAGGTCAATAGCTGAGGATAGATCAGACCCTCGAACGAGCCGAATGATCACGTCATTAACACCATTAACGTCGCGCTGCTGCGAACAGCGGACTGCCTTTAAAGTCTGATTACTTCGTATGTTCACAGAGACTAAACGAATATCGCCTGGTGGGAGACGACGGGTCAGACCGATGTCAACAGTAGGACTACAAGGTCGGAGACATGAAAGCAAAAAAATGTAACACGAAGTAAACTAGTCCATCTGAGCAGATTGCTAATTGGCTTGGCAAAACGCAAGCGGTACATGTCTTGCATTTATATGCTTTGCGATACACGGACCACAATGATGTTATAAGGCTGCCTAGGTCGTTCAGTAGATAATAGTTCGTTCAGGTATTTCAGAGCTAAAATAGGTAATTGGTAACAGGCAGGAACACGGCATCTTGGCGGTCTATTTGAATGTAATATTAATATCGCAAGTGGCTTAGTAGATATCCTCCGGTTTTCATTAACATATTTCTATTTGGGATAATTAAAACCTCTAAGATTCAAGTTGGAACTCTATTGACTTGGAGAAAACGTTAATCAAAATTTGCCGGAAAAATACCCGCTGTGGAACAACTTCACTAGACGCATATAGTTTCAGCATGTGCTTTTCTTTGACAGAAACAATTCCTTCCGTTGGTAATGACGACGTCATTAGTTCTATTTAATATGTAGGTTACTTTTAGAACACACGAACCTATAGAATGTCTATAGTATCGTAACATAATACAGGGCGGCTATTCGCTGGACATTCGATGTATCCTATTCTGACGACTGTGTCCCATCTAGGCCAGACTGCCTTAGTTTATTCAGTATCAATAAGTCGTAATAATGATAAAGTATCTCTCCTACATTCTGCGTAGCTTATTCACACATGTCCGCTTTGGGTTTGACGAGCTTAGCTGGAAACGCTCCGTTTGTCAACGGCCAGTATTGCTCCTTTTCCTCCATGGCCTTACCTTCGGACGTAGTGTCTCTTGTTGGCCAAAAGATTTCACTTTTACTTGCTTAAGTAATAAAAAATGGCGCGTTTGCTCGGCGTCTCCTGACTATCTCATAATATATTTTATGCGATTTCAAGGTAATTGTTGAGCATCGTTATATATTATAATATACAGAAATACCTTCGTTCGCTGACGTCCGACATGCCATGGTGGGCTGCCATGATGACGATGTAAAGACGATACTGTCGTGCACTAGTAGTCCTGAGATGCAAAAAGTATCACTGTGACAGATATTAGAAAGGAGGCCAGCATAGACACTAGAGATAACTGACATTTACAGGATATCTAGCAGGTACAATGTTTAAGTAAGACGATAAAAGGTGCAAAAATAGGACCGTCACTGAAAAATGCTGCTAGAGTCGTGTTGGATACCATACCTGGACTGTAGTGAGCGTAATTAATAACACTGCGTTATAATAGGTCGTTTAATCAAAAAAAAAAAGCTGATCATCAGAGATATCGGAAAAAAGGTAAGCTTATAGGAAGGTAAATTACATGAGTCCAGTTTATCCAGGTTATCCGGAGCGACTAATACGGCTTTCATTCTTTGAGACAGATTAGAAATGAATGGGTGCTGAGCGAGCGTACCTAGTTGAAATCGATTTATATGACTCTCGCTATAAGTTGTATTACTCGGATCTACTTAACAATATAGGGTATTAATTATGAAGAAGACATTCGTGTTAAAAATCAGTAAATTACTAGCAACAGTTCTTTGTAACGGTCAATGATAAGCCACCTTAACTGCAGCATAATTGTCTTGAGGAGATGGCAAAAACGATGATGCGAAGAGAAGCATAAATCGCGCGATAACTTCATGATCAATTGGTTTCATGTTAACTGCGATTAGCTAATACGTGGCCCATAACCTAGGAACGGAAGCTGTTGAACTGACGTTCCTCAGGGGCTTCATAGGTAAGGGGAAGCTACGGAACCTCAAGACAAATAAAGGATTCTATTCCATTAATCCTCATAGCCTCAACATTGAGGTAAATCTCTTTTGGCCTTCATGTAGTTTGCTCTGTGTAGCTATACTTCGTTCAACTTCTCTTTTGCTGTACTTACTAGAGGACACGCTTACTTTGTGCGACATTCGATTCGGTTCAGCCTGAAACAGGCCAGGGTAACAGACGGGCTCTTGTCATTTTCTTGAAGCCTCGCAGCAAACGGCTTTTTTTGTTCTCGATCTATGTGTGTGTCCACCACTTCTGCGTGTCTCCTCACTTTTTCTTGATGACGTTAAACGATCCACCGGTACCAACCGTCTGCTCGAGCAACCACAACATCACAGCGTCT
Source organism: Varroa destructor (assembly GCF_002443255.2). Lineage (NCBI taxonomy): Eukaryota > Metazoa > Arthropoda > Arachnida > Mesostigmata > Varroidae > Varroa > Varroa destructor. The sequence goes on along the minus strand of NW_019211460.1, from coordinate 31,918,162 downwards.
CTCTGACTAGTATGTTGACTATATCATCATGACGCTCAACCCTTCCCGATTTCCGCCCACAACCATTTGCTAGTTGTTGCTATCTAGGCGTCATATTGCCGCTTATAAGACAACAAAGTAAGCAATGTGCATTGGCACGTGTTTACCTGTGTACATATATGTGGAAGTTTGTACATATGTTGTATACGTCTCCCTCAGCGACTGCATACATTAGACGCGTAAGCTAAGCCTTTGTGAATCTTTCTGCCCTTGGTAGTATCAGCTAGCCTTGGATCGTTGCTATATTCTTGCTATCTTTATCATCTTATTCGCATCGTTGTCTGCGCTCGAGTAGAACAGATAGCATGCGCGACGTGGCGCCGGTCGATGGGTGCATTTTTAATGCCCGTCTGAGCGTCAGAACAAGGCGGCGTACTACATGCTTTCGGGTGCGGGCTAAGCAAAGGTAGAATTTGCCACGGATTTGCCCGCAATCAGCAAGCGTTACGGGGCTGGCCCAGCCAATAAAAATAATGGTTTCATTCCCGCTGTAGCTGTGGCCGATCTAGATCGGATCACTTTTATTCTGATGATAATGATGATAAAGAACGCTGATGGAAGAGGCACGACTGATACAAGCACTCATTGAGTCAGTTCGTTGTTACTGTTACCGTTATTTCTGTTTATTGGTGATGATGCCGACTTGTGTTTTCTGCTGTCGGCAGAATCGATTTCAAACGAAATGGAACGCGACAAAGGTAGATTGAAAGGCCAAACTTTTGGCCGGAGATGGAAGTAGCCTCAAGTTGATATCAGTTTCCTTAATCTATTGGGAATTGAAAGAACTATTAGGCAGTGAACATTAATCTGGAGATTTAAGTTTACGCATGTTCTCTTTTGTACCGTATACAAAACATAGCCGACTTCTCTGTGTAGAAGACTGTATCGTTAACTGACGTTCTAGCAGATGCTGTCTAGCTATGCGCGGAGGCCGATTTCAATATACAATAGCCGTATCATCGATTCATGCGTCAGCGATATTCAACAAACACCATACCTTAAACAACAAATCCTAGAGTAATACCGTCACGCCTATATGAGTGTCACGATTAACAACATTTAAACAACAGTGCTATGTACTTATCCAGAATGCACCGTTACCGATATAGTAGTGGATTTTAGAAGAAAAAAGCATGTCAACTTATTATAGACACGCTGTATAACCCTCTCGTTAATGGGCCTATATGCACATTGAAGAAAAATCATGTTCATTTCCTCATCCGCCTCAAGTAGAACCTCTGTCGACAAAACTAGCCCGGCTGCGATGTCGTCGTCGCGTAGCTATAACCACGCACGCGTCCAGCCAGTATCTCAGCGAGGAAGCACGAGGACCATTTCTTGGTACAAGAAAAAAAGAAAAAACGAAAATGCATTCGCTCGGCTTTGTTTTTTCGTGCGTTTTTTTGTGTGGCTGAGAGGTACGCAGAGCGAGAAAGCGAGGTTTGCTTTGTTTGGCTTGACTTTTGGATGGTGCGTGAGCGGCAATAGGGGGTAGGCAAAAGATATCGGTAGGACGAAAGCTGTGACATGAACTGTAGTTCTTGGTGCTGCTATTGCCGCTGAATATTCTATTCAAACCGGCACTCGCGTCGGCCGGCATCCCCGGATCACTGAGCTCGCTGGGGGCAATTTACAAGTTCAATGAGCTAAACGAGACGACGGCGGCGGCGGCGGCCCTTGCTTTACGTTGTCGACTGATGTTATCAACGCCATGACGCTTGTGGCGCTAATGTTGCAAACTGTTGTGATATCGGAAATTTATCGTTTACGAACATTGTCTATATATATATATATATAGTGCTTCAATCGTAACTAGAAAAAGCATGAAGGGGTTAGAGCAGAAAAAGGAATATACTGATCACATGTTACCATTAATCTGCTCCAGGTATTATTGTCGATACAACACAAAGGGCTTATAGTTTATTAGATAGACATTATATTTCTTTGACGGTTACAGAAATTTGTTTTTGTAGTGATACAATGTACCTAGAATAATAGGTGGATGGCAAGCCCTAGGCGGACTTTTGATTCGCGGATGTACATTTGCCTTCTCGAGATTTTTTGACTTCAACCCTTTGTTTTTTATAGGCTTGGCATCATGGGTGACACTAACGCTGCCCCCCATGGTTATCGATAACGACAGCTGACAGCCAGTATAGCCACGAACGATAACCTACCCCGCGCTATATTTCCAACAATTGTTGCACGTTCAAATGGCGATTACGGATTAGAGTCGTGTGTCGGTTGTAAAGTTTAATCTAAGCCAGACGTCCGATCGCTTAGATACTCCAATAAAATCGGGTGTCATCGTTAACTGTGATGCAGTGGGAAAGATTGGGCGCAATACATTTGCCAGTCCGTTGCGTGCAGCTTCTGCAGACCCGTTCCTCTAATTGAGCCCACCATTAAGTATAGTTCTAATCGTGAAAAGGCGGTACAGATCAGAATCCTTAGTACGTCGGCTATGTATATTGCTGGGCAGGCAATCATGTCATTGTATGCAGTTGATTCGGGCAATGGTGTTACCAATTTCGACCTGCCTATAAAAATTACTCAATTTCAAAACACGTGGCTTATTTCTCTGCTTCCATACGGGATTCCAGAAAGTACTTTATGAAAGCTTTCAACAATTATGGCTGCTGCCTATTTAAGACCGCCGCTGGTTTTGCTGAACTTAACTCTGTCTAAAACGTCAAGAAGAATGTACGCTACGTCGCGCTCGACTTCAAACAAGAAACGTCTACCACGGCAATATCAGCTTTTTCAAGAAGTACTGCTTCCATTCCATACGCTATCACCATCGATTAGGAGTGCTTGTGTTATTCTCAGACTCTGTCCTGACTTTAGCTGCTCGACAGCGGCCTTAGAGACATCTGTCAGGCCTCTTCTAGGTCAATTATGGACAGCGATATCGGTCTCCGTCCAAATCTGTTTGCCGTTATTGTGCTAGCTCGCGAAAGCACGTTAGCTAACTTGTTTGCCCACTGAATGAATAAAGAGGCTACCGAATTTGGGTCGGTCAAAATGAAAATCGGGGCTCGTGCACTCACTCCCGTTGAAAAGCTAGTACGCTTTGGTCGAAGGAGCCATAGTTTGTATATATACGGTATTCAGCCTGCAGATAGCGTTGATCTCGAAACACGAAAACAAAAACTAAGTAGAGCTTCGATTACTTGTAAATTTAAAAATAAAGCGCACCTAACACAGAATACAACATAGGGAGACGCAGAATAACAATGATAGATAAAGATCTATCCCGGAATTGTCGATTTTAAAATCTAGGTTCCTTCTAAAGACTAAAGGATCTGTGATGGATCATAGTTTATTCTTATTTCTCCGAATAAGATATAATTAATATTTTACAAATATACGCTGTATGTCAATAAGACGCTGAAAACAGGTTTGGAATAAGTGGCCTTTTTACAAACCATTGATAATAAACGGTGCAATACGAACACAGTTTACATAGTATTAACGCTGCATGCGTATAATTAAAACAAATCGAGTATAACAGTCATTGTGCATGCTTTCACAGCACAGGGCCGGTTGGTCCTGCTGAGATATCTTACGAAAAACCCAAAGCCAGAATTCGATTATATGTTCCGTAGACGTCTGGGTTGCTGTCGCGAAGTAATAGTGGGGCAGCCCGTGGAAGTATCTGCAAAGTGACGGTGCATAGTCGGGTTCAAGGTGTTACGTTCGGGAGTCGGCTGGCGCGCGATCATGGTCATCCTGTCAATTAGAAATTTCCCCGCTGCCAACTTTTTGCTTCTCCTGTTTAAAAGCCCATAGAAATTCGGCTGTATTCCGATTTAGAGACAAGTTTATAGGTGTGTAGTTGATGAAGTACGCCGAACACGTCGGGTAGGCTATAGAGCGCGAAGATAGTCAACAGCTGTGCCAAGACACATGGTAGACCGCTAAGGTAACTACACAAACAAATTAGATTGTTGGAACAGAATAATTGACAGGTAGAGTTTCTCTGCCTAACCGTCGATGTTGCAGTAAAACAAGCCATTTCTGAGCTCTGCATGGGAAAATCTTGTCGACAAGACTCTTTATTAGCATTTGCACTATCTGGCCGTAATGAAATTAGGTTATCAGAGCCGAAATTCTTTTTTCTATGCTCACGTGGTTGTTTATTGTGGGATATTCATATAGGGAATGCGTGGATGGGCGCTTAACGTAAACCCACAAATGAAATTGTTATTTGGGTGCTGGTTTGGCCCGCGAGAAGTTCAATCGATTGGTTTGTTGTTATTTGGTTCTTTCTGTATACGCATGTGTTTGCCGTTCTAAAAGGAAAACATGAAATAAAACAGTCTGCCTCTTCCCCTTGTATGCTACTTAATATAATGTAGTGTGACGATGTCAGCTGGCTGACCTTGAGGTCGATTCGTCGACTCACTGTGAGGTGAAACAAACGAGGTAGAAAAGATGAAGTAGTACGTTATCTGACTTCATCACGGTCGTAAACATATATGCATAATATTTGGTTATAGATGTATGTAGTGATGTGTGATTGCTCGGCTCATTCTGTTAGTCTCAAACGTCCGTCCGTGGGTTAACTATTGCTGAATGTCTACATCAACATGGCCTTTAGAGAGCGATCTTTTTTTACCTTGGAGTCATCTTCGAAACCAGTAGCAACAGCAGTAATAGTTCGAAGAACAACGGCATCGGCGTAAAGCGATATATATCGCACCTAATAACAAATACACAGTACGCAAGCTGCTATAGTCGACTGACGAGACTTTTCTCTGAAACACGTTTTCTCCCATCAACTGCTACCTCTGCCGTCGCCGATTATCTAAACAGTACCTGAATCGCGGCAGGCTCGCCTGCGGCGATGTTTTCAACCGCACTTATGCTCATGAAAGCTTCTCTGCCCTCTCTTCTATCTCACTTTTTACCTAACCTTCTCACTTGTGCGGACGAGAAGGCGATAGCAGCCTATTGCATTGTGTTCCCACCCTGGTTCCATCGTTTCTGGGCCACTGAAACATCTTGAGTTAGCCGGCTGGCCCACAAAATGGGGAAAGCAACTGGACAGAGTGGAACACTAGCCAAAACAAAAGTAACAGCAGAACAGAAAAAAAACTATATATGCCCGAGCTCGAGCGAAAACGACGAATTTTGTCAGAAATCTGAAGGACGACCCCGCATGCGGGCTCGCTGTGTACTCTCCGCTACCGCTGTTCTTTTGGACCTGCACGCTTCGGAAAAGAAGCGGCAGGGCCGAGTGTTTCGGGGTTCATAGTAACGACTGATGTTGCGCTGTTCATACTCAGACCGCTAGGTAGATTCTATAAAGCTGATAAATTTGTTTTCAGTAAGGTTCAGTGTCGACTTTCGTTTAACACCTAACAGTATACAACGTCTGCCTGCAGTCGACCATCATCAATAGTAGTAGTGGTCGTGGAAGGATCATTGTTAAGCCTTGCTATGGCCAGGCCGTGGCGTCGGCTGTGTACGATGTGCTCATGCAGTTGTTTCGTGCTTCTCCGTGCATCCATCAAAGTTATTCTTTCTGACGTCTATAACGTTGACTCAATCAAACGGTCATGTCCAATAGCGTGTCGTAGGTTTTGCTGCTTCTTAGCTGCCGACCTGCCTATCAATGCAGCCGTTGCTTCTCCCGCTAGTGGCAGCCTGATGTGTTTGCGAAGCAAGGTTACCAACGATCGAAACGAGCAATACGTATGTCCGCTAGTGTTAACGGTCTAATGTGTCTAAAGGGCTCTAAAGTGCCTTAAAAAAAAAATGTGTCAAAAAGTGTAATGCATCCTGCGTGCTTAGGTCGTACAGGCGTAAGGCTGGCCCGAAGCGGAGAAGGGCCTAATTCTGAGCGAGGTGGTTAGAGTAGCGGCATTGCAGTGCAGTGAAATCAATGCTGTTTGGTATCTATTCAAATACACTGCCATGAAAATTATAAACATACAGGCATTTAAATTGAGGCGTTGGTAATTGATTATTACGGCATATTGTTACGATACCGCTTCATAACCCTGTCGGAGAAAAACCCGAATAAGTCCAGTAAGACTCACAGACGGGATAATCAACAACTGATGGAAGGAAATATGGCGCATAGTAATGCATATTAGGACACACAATGTAAGTCACGTGTTTCGGCAGGAAAACGAAGTTAACTTAAGGTCGTACGTTTGCTGAATATGTGTCTTTCAGGTTATCCTGAGTCAAATACGTATACATAAATGTATATACGTATCAGGCATTTTCTGTAAGCTAAAAGAATGTTTTCAGGATAACGTCACTGTACTGGTCGTATTGCTCAGATCTGATCGTGTCACAAATTAAGACTGATATAACGATTCGACCTGATTACTAAGAAGATCGCCCGTGTTACATTCGCTGTTACCACTACGGATGCCGAAATAAGTAATTACACTAAGCCGTAATAGCCGTCAATGTAAAGAACGCTTCTGCTTTGGGATCGTGTACACGAAGCGTTGCTGTTAAATGTCCTTGGCATCGACGCAAGTCTCTTTGATACCAGAATAGTCTGATCGAGTTAGAGGAGCTACAGCTTCTACTCCCCCACCGATAGATGACAATGCCGGAACGTTTATAGAACGTCAAATCGACATGAGCTAAATCTACTTTGAGTCAGTGAAGTTTGTAATCATAGTTTGGATCATTTCATATCGTAGACAATTTCTTGTGAGATTTCCTTAGACGCGCTAGTTAATGCTGAGCAAATCAGATGGAAAATAAATAATTAATCAGTCTGCGGTGGCTGTCAACTGTTCGGTATTCTCTCACAGTACAATCGTGGGCTAACAACATGGCCACGGTTTTCGTCGGGTACGCTTTGAATACACCAGACAGTCGTTTGGTGTGTTTCGCCGCACGTATCTGGGGTGCATTGTGTACTTTCAGTGGGGCGAGAACACCTGTTGCTTTTACAACAAGAAACAGAAGAATCCGATAGAGCGAACGCTGCGCAGGATCGACGATACGAGCGGCAATACTCAGGGAAAAAGGTTTTATTGGGAAAACAGGTAATTCTTTTCGGATCTATTGAGACGCTTAGCCGACAACCGTTGCAACGAACAACAGCAAAGCTAGATCAGTACAGAACTCCCGCTGCATCCTATGGCAATATGCAATGTAATGGTAGACTTCGTAACGAGTTGTCTATCAATACAAAGTACGTCATTCCCGTAGAGGAAGCATCGTGTGATGACACGAAGGCCGTTCTTATGTAAGAGTCGCAAGTCGGCCGCAGTTCGCTTTACTCAAAGGCGACAGTGCCAAGGCCGTTAGCGTTTTCTGAATGTAGACAGTGGTGACAGTTTGGGCAGGCCAAACAAGCTGGTTAATATGTCTTCGAATAATCCTTTGTTCGGGGACAATTCTGTTTGTTAAATTGATCATTTTAGTTTTAGGCTTTGCCAATGAATTGAATACTAAATATCTTGTCCGATAGCAACTCTAGCAGACTCAGATGTTCCACCATTTGCGTCTTTCCAACAAGATAGTAATGTACATTTTATATGATATTCGAAGCCATACCGTGTACCGCTGCCGTCATTGTTTGCCGTAATTTCGCACGACATTTATCTGCCGTACAAGTAAGAAAATTTGATGCATTCCTATTGTAGTTAAAATGGGGCAACGGACAGGGTCTGTTCGATATCAAAAGTCATATTCGAGCGGTATAGCGATAGCGAAGTATTTTCCCATAGAGGAATAGCCACCATGATGGCTTCATTGGCGTGCTCGTATACTCGATACGAACTGTCCCATTGTTATGCTAACGCACAATCGGCAATTGAACGTTATCATAAACATAAAGATTTCCTATTCAAGGCCGACTAGCGTTGTCGTCCTCGCTAGGCTTTAATCAATTACAAGCCTGTAGACGTTCACGTCTTCAGTGCCGTTTCGCTTTTGCGTTCATTTTGAATGCGCGTCTCGTACAGCTAATGAATTTCTAATGACAACTTGTAATAACTAGTGACGATGTGGAGATTTCGTATAGGCTCCAATAGTCGTTCATATTTTATGTTTGTTGTTCGACCTGTCGATGCCAGTGGCAAGCTTGACAGCGAAACCATTGTACTGGAATAATCAAACGCCGATAGCTACGGGCCAATAGTTTATTTGGACACTCATTTAAGGTCACCGTAGTCGCCCGAAACGTGCCCTTTCAGAGTGATCGGTCGTCGGATGAATTGGTCGAGCGGTCTTAAGGCTCCGTCAGTGCGTTGTCCTTAGCTCATGCATTGATACATGCGTGATCGGCTTCCAGTACTGGCACTTCAGCTGACCGCAGGTACCAACAATTAATTGTCTTACTTCTTTCGTAAAGCTATACTCTTATTTTTCAACAGCCAGACACTGACTGAAACGCGTTTTGATTATACCCTATGTAACGGCATTGTATATGTGTTTCTGCATGTTTGACGCTGTCCGATGAGTGCGGAGTAAGTTTTCCCAACAATATTTATGGATACTATTTTGTGTGTTTATGGAATCAGTTGTGTTTACTTTTAAATCATCATTGGTCATTCTCGCTTATATCTTACGTCGCTAAGCAGTAGCCATAGGTAATCTCGTAAGTAAAATGTGACCTTCTCAAACTGGCTCAACGCTATTTTTTCCATGTTTCGGAATTTCTATATTTGCCCCGCTGAGCTTGTTTGGTATAGAGACGTACAATTTTTGTCGTATGACCACATTACTTCTTAGCCGGAGTGAGTTTGTATATGTCAGTGACACTGAACAGGGAGAAATTGATATCTTTACGGGACACGTTTTTCATACCAGAGGTTATATATTTTCACAAATCGGTGCATTTTCTTTCCAAAAGACAGAGCTTAATGCGTAAATCAGTGTCGTTATAATTTTAATATACAAACGAATCTATGTATCGTTTCATTCGACCCAGACACAATCAAATCCTCAAATCGTTCATCGTGATGCCCCAGTTGTTCGCTCATACGAGTATAGTACTGCTACAAAACAAATTGCTCTGCGTGCGCTTTACGTCGATGTGATGCCTTGGTCATCAGCGATCATTACGCTCCAATCCACAACCGTCTTCTCCATTGAGGCAATTTGGCGCATCTTGCTATTTGAATACGTCATAAAACTTAGCATTTCCGGAAGCGATGATCCCTTTTGTGTCACCGTCTCTATATTCCAGGGTTCCTATACCATTTAACTGCCTATTGTATTATAGCGGTCCGCTGAAAAAATTGATCCAGAAACAGCTGCGAAAAACGACCTATCTATTATATATGGGCCACATAGCACACGTGTCAGCGGTAGGATTGGTCGGAGCAAATCGGCCAGGGTAATGGTACGTGTGCGCCGGCTGCAAACTACATGCGGAAAGTGTGTTTGTATGCTAGGGTAACTATGCTAGGTAAAAAAAGAGATGCAGCTTTGGCCTACGGAGTTTGGCCAGCGGACCTGGTTGGCTTGACTAATCAACTATTGCGAAAGATGAAGGAAAGCTGGCATTTAGCAATGAGGCCAACTTTACAGGTCGGCAATGTATTCGTTTGCTGCATTTCTCAGTAGCATTTGCCGATGGATGGTTGTGCCTGATGCGTCGCATGGCGTGTGATAAGCAACCTATCGGGTGACAGTCAGAAGGCAAAATATGGCCTTAAGGAAAGAAAAGCTAGAGAAACGAACTGGCTTACATAGGACCCATTGTATGATCGGTGATGCCCATACAACGGGTCCTATGTAGGTAACCAGGCCCAGTTACCCAGCTAGCTAACTAGCTGAATGCTGTTATAAGATCGGCAATTTGGAATCTCTTGTTTCTTCTATTTGTCCAGTGATAAACATTTTTCCAGCCGGAAAAAAGCCTAAAAGGCCTATTGTTTTTTGTTGGAACCTATCAGTTTCTTCTTTTAGGTAAATTAGCTAACTGGCCATATGTAGTTAACCCGGACCGGAATAATTCAACAAGAATGATCTCGAATGTAGACTGAACAGAACTATTGAACAAAACTAAAGGTTGATATTGTGCAGATATGCCTGCTTTAAACACATTGTTTCCTGCAACATTGAATAGAAAAACAGAAAAAAGGAAACCGACCGGTAATAGTAGCTGAATGAAGTGTAGTAGGAGCCAATGTAAAGCTGACGGGTTACCATATGTACGCCGCATGTACCTGACGTAAACATGACGCTATGCGTAGGCCGTCAATGTAACAATAATAAAAAGTACAAAATACAATCAGCTATCATTGCCTGCTACTTCTGAGCCCATCGGTGCAATTCTAATAACCAAACAGATCGTGTCTGTTACACGGCCATATTTATCATATAATGAAATAGCTATAGAGACAGTGGTGTCGACAGAAGTTGTAGCAGGGCAAAAGTTTGCATGCTTATTGTATAGCGTGATTAAGCCCATGGCTTGTGATTCTTTTTATTTCACTGTTCAATCAAACATTCATGTCACTGTATGACTATGACTGTCTCGGTAGCCGTTCAATAATGAAACCATCATTTACTACTCAATATGATTGAACTTCGAAATAATATTGGCCCGGTTCAGTCACCGACACGCCGATGACGATGACGAAGACGTGATGACTATCTGTAGCTTCAATCATGTGCAAGGTCGGGGTGAAAACCGTTGTTGCAAAAATAAAGGTCGTCACCTACGCGAATCATTTAGCCTTATGCGAATTGTACACATATCTGCCACTTTGCTAGTATCCTGGTCTTGACGTTATTTTGCATACGCCTTCATCGAGTGATACTATACATACGATTATTTCCATTTTCCCATCGTCTCGTCCCCAGTAACCCCATCATCTTCAATCACAAGAGAGCAAACGGTGCTCTATTATCTTTCATGAATACGCGTACGAGTTCAGTGTGTTGTAGTGGGGCAAGGAACTAGCCTAGCTGATGTAGTAGATAAATATAATACGACGTAGGGTGTTTGTATATTATGTCGGATGTAACCTGTATCCGAGGGTAGGGAAACGAGGTGTCTTGTATATATAAACACGATATTATATATAGCACAAAAACAAATTATTAAAGCAATATATTAGTCATGCCTTCCTTGTATATTGTAGTTCGTATATATACGGTTGACAACGATCTCTGCGGTAGTAAATGACGTTTCTATTAATTCCGTTCGTATCGACGATTGCGACTATGTATCATCTATGATATTGGAAATAGTAATTAAATTACAAGAGGAACCTAGAAAAAGAACGAAAAGTGGATATACAGTAACTTAGATTTCTTAGTTTGATATTATCCTCTCTCAAGTTGTTTTGCCCCGCATTGCTTGGGTCTTGGTAATATTTTTCTAGATCGATATTTTCTCTGCTAGAATTTAATTAAGGAACCAGTGTTGCTATACACTTTCATTTTTTATCAAGGGACTTTAGCTTGTTATGAAACGAGGGCTGAAGTAGGAACAAGTTGTCCTATGCGAAACTAAAGATCAAAAAGCAATTAATGCTATGTTCCCCCTATGCGTTTTGTCTTATATACATGATTGTAAAATTTGCAAAATTATTAAGATACCATTTGAAGCCTCCCACCGAAATACCAATCCAATATAAATAGTTATTGCCTTAAAAAAATTCAAATATAATTCGAATTTGTCCTATATAAAAGATCGATACTCAGGATAAAGTTCTATATCTATACTACGTGGATGCCTTGATCTAAAATAAGCAGGCTACATATCATCATTATAAAAAAAACTTGATAATACATCATTTATCGAACACATACTATTATTCGCCAGCGGAGTTGAGCTACCGTTGGCTGATATTCCGATAGCAATACGCAGGTACGAGGGTCTTTCAGTCATTACTTGTTTTGGTCACTGAAGATTTCCTTCCGATGAAAATTGGAAGCAAAACGAACCCATTTTACGGACAGTACCGTGAAGGTCACAGCAGCAGTCTAACAGAAGAGCAAATGCTTAAGTGAGGGTGCGAGTTCGTCGTTTGCCTGCAGCGTAAAGCCTACTTGCTTACAGTAATAAATAGCAAATAAATTTTTTCTTTCTTTTTTTTTAATAAGAAGTTTACCGATCGTCGGTGGTCCAATCATAGCGTCTAAGTGTTATTTTATTTGATAACAAATAACCAAAAACCGATCTCGCCTTAACGTTGACGCAGCCACCGAACGAACTGCGTTTGCCAGGAGTTTCTGGGACAAATATCACAACGAACCAACAGTGTGTTGGAAACATCTACGCGCCAATATGTTGGAGGAATCTGATTTAACATGGTTATGATTACGCACGGCGCACAGTCTGCGTAGATTCAACCCTGATCCTAGTCAAAAGAGTAAGTTAACAACAACAACAAGTTAGCACAAGATACACAGTTTAGTTGCAGTTTATCGTTATTGAAGCTAGTGTAGTAACTGTATCTTATACCTTTAGTCAAATTTCCAACCCATATGATTGACTACAGCCGTTTTCGGCCACGTTTACAAAGGGCGCATGCTATTTTCTTTGTTCAGTTTAGCTTTTATCAAGACGATTTCAACCTCCTCACGACGACCTCAATCATCAATAGTTGATTTGGATTATATTGAACTTTATGCAGTCTGGACCCATAGGGTAAGGCTTTGTGGACGATGTAGATTCAACTGCGCATTTCGGTCTAGTATCGAACAGAATTATTTCACAGTTAGATACACGTTTGTGTGACTGTCAATATAAGCACGCACACGTATAGGCAAATGCGTGCAAGAGGTACTATTCGTTATGAATACTCCGAAAAATTAACTTCTCCATATCATTGAATAAGTGGGGCATTTTCGCACAAAGGGTAATCGGACAAAATCACCTAACTGGAGCGACCTCTGCATTATTATTACATTGTGACCTGCTCTATTATCTGTTGTCATTTTTAATATTATTAAGCGATGAACGCATCGCTCTTTGATGCGGACGAACCACGTGCAGCACCGACAAGCTGTGGATTCAGGGAGCTTTCTCTACATCGTGATAAAGTTTCCGCATCTTTTTAGCTGTACCGTTTCTGGAAACGCTTACGATAAGGTTCAACAGATAGCAGCCTTGAATGGAAAAAGCTTTGGAATATACCGATTTAAATAAGAGGCACACTTCTTGATAGATTCCAACCCAGCTCTAGTGTTGGTTCACGCTATGGTAGTCAATTCACTCTCGAAGACGATGATACAACTACCAAAATCACGCGCTGATGATAAAGAGCCCTGTCTAGGCGACAAGAACTTAAAAAGCACTCGAAGGATGAGGAGCTCTTAAAAAGAAAAGTCTGCCACCTGATAACCTTAGATCGTTCATTCACTTCACAATTATCTAATTCATTTATGCAGGGTTCGCGCAACCAGCAGATAACCTACAAGTTACAAGTTAACTGAGAAAATTACGAGGACCATCGAAAAGTGATTCCTCCTGGATAGAGAAATAAAACATCAGCAGATGTGAGTGAGAGATTAGATGGTTTTTAGCTAAAATTAGTTCGCATTAATGTCGTAATAATTGGTTACATACAACAGCAGATGTCCTATTAGTGAGAAAATACAGATTTGTTAAGAAAAAAAAAAGTCATAATAATAAAGGTAGATTTATACGGAACCACTTACTGTATAATTGTGCATATTTTATTTTTTTTTTACAACGGATACAAACTGTACCGCCTTCCTGTATGCAATCTCAAATAATCTACCACGACTAATCGCAGAGTTCTTATCCTGCACTAGCTATCCGTACTGCAAGGACGTATCGATACTATTTATATAGACGATTATCCAGGAAGAGATCAAATTAAAGTTGCGACTGAAACGTATGTTACCCACGAAGAAGTATCAATAATTTAGGTGCCGTAAATCGCCGCTAAGGTGCCATTTTGCTTGCCTGGTTGATGAGACCAAGCTGTCTTCTAATATCATTATTATTATTATTATTATCAGTTTCAGGTAAGCGGTATTAAGTACATTTATATCTGCCTATTTCTCTATCCCACCCGAAATAATCTTTTGTCGATTTGGCTGAAAAAACGTGGACGAAGTGAACATGTGTGAGAGTGTCGAGGAGGCCCGATGTATGGCGATCTGCAATCAGCCGACAAAGGGGTCGTCGCCATGGATCGTCCGTCTGCCTTCACTCTATCGACGAACGAAGTCGCTTTTTTGCTTTATATCTGAAATTTGGTTGTAACGAGATAACGCAAACGACTGCTGCTATTGTCGATGGTGGACATAATAGCAGTCGGCAGTCGTCTGAGCGGCGATGGCTAAGCTAAATCAGCAACCTAAAGTAATCCCCGTTACCTCTATCCTCATGGCAGGATGCGATCGGTTAAGATAATCACATGGATGGTACTGATGATTTTTGTTAATTTCATTATTATTATTACTATTATTATAGTTCGATCGGTGGTGTGCTTGATGTCGTTCCGAGTAAGCTTGGCGCGCTTTGTACATGTTATGCGAGGTCAAGCGGGATCTTAGTGGATTAGGGCAATCCATCAAAGAGAGGGCCGTATCGCGGTTTGAAACGCTGTAGGGTGGGTCACTGATCTGTATGCGCGCTAAAAGTCACAACTCGTAACCAGTACTAGTAGACAAGGAGATCTATAGATCTGTGCGTTTTCTTTTAACTGGCGAAACACTACTGTATTTACTGCAGGCGACCATTTGTTTTAGCGCAATATGCCCCGTGAGGGGCAGCATATCGCTTAGGAGCAAAGCAAGGTTTCCATTGCGATAAGGTTTTCATCTACCTGCGCATTAGGCTATGGGTCAACAGCAGAACTTAATGAAATATATATATATACTACTAATGATAGGAAATTGACTGTGATGCCTGCCTGATCGTTACCTGCTTGCAGGCCATACGCCCCATTTAGGGGGTCTGAAAACTATATTCATTACCTGCTGACTGATTCTAATAACTCTCAGTATCGACCAGTACTTTCTTCCGCCTTAGTAAAACGATTAAATAATTTTTGGGATCTATATACTTATGGTTTTTGTACGTATTCGAATGGAC
This sequence comes from Varroa destructor, assembly GCF_002443255.2. NCBI lineage: Eukaryota > Metazoa > Arthropoda > Arachnida > Mesostigmata > Varroidae > Varroa > Varroa destructor. The sequence goes on along the minus strand of NW_019211460.1, from coordinate 31,903,110 downwards.
CAACGCCAATGGAAAGGTGTGCCCCATTCAGCAAGCCATTCGTGCCAGTCACGGTAACAGTGTAGTTGTATTTTATGTAGATACTCGCTTGTACAAGTTGTCTTTGATCGTAAACGGGCATCTTTTCAAGTGAACTGCCCGAGTTTTGACCCAATGATGTACTCGAACGTATTGCACCATTCATTGATGAAAAGGCGTAGCACTTCATGACGATAGGGGTGAGTTCAGTGACATCAATGATGACGATGACGGGGGCCGCTCGATGGCCAACAACTGAAATCGTGCTAGGACGGGCCCATTCTGTAACGTTATAAGCCAACATTAATCAGGGCTCACTGTTCAAACTGCTTATTTGGTATAAGTCAAGGCTACTTGAAACATACGATCCATTGATGAGTGACAGATCAGAGTCCTTGATCTGGTGATATATATTTGTGTAATTGGGCTGGTTGACGATGTGTCTCTTGGTCTCGTAATGTAGGGCTAGCTGGACGACTCTGCGTTGTGCGTGTATGCGTTCACAGGCTTATACGTGCGTGCACGTCTAGCATAAGTTCGACCGAACGATAAAAGTATTTTAATCGTATCAATTGTTCACTGCTGGCAACGTGCGGCCGAACAACTTCCAAAGTTACTTTTCGACGGATAATGTATTGCTGAAGAGACACTTTAAAATCAAAGAAGAAAAATAAACAAGGAGTACAATAGGAAATTTGATTTCGTTTGAAATAGAGGGGAGACAGAACCGGCAGAGTGGGGAGCGGCCATCATCTGATACTGGTCTAATATTGAAACTGCCAAGTTCACCCGGGAGTGAAAAACAGAAAGTTATTTACACAATTCAATTAATATCCCATATTATTAGCGTTGTAGCTGAATAGTACATCACGTTTCATTTGGCGGTCGCTGAAGCCACAGCTGGCCTCGCAGTGCTTCTGTTTTTATGTGTTGACATACTGTGTAATAACAACCGATGTTACCGGTTTAATTACAGAGTGGGTTGCTCTTCAAATTGTTTCTACGTTCGTCTTACGGCACACAGTTATAGTTTATATGATCTTCTGAATACTGTGTTTCATGATCAAATTCTCTGATTGCATCGCAGTAAGTGTCTAAACACACATACTTGAATCTCTGAAATTTTGTTTGTTACAATATCGTATTGGGTTTATTGGACCCCTGTCTTCCTTCACTGACGTCGGTCACTGACTATTATTGCCATCTTCAGTTTTACGGTATCTATCCTATATTTCTACTCGTATGGAATTGTATACGCTATAAAAATGTTAATATTATTACCCCTTTGTAAACTATCGTTATTTCACAATATAGTATTCGTCGCAGTATTGTTTTGTGGGAGGGATAGCTGGAAGAACGAGTTATCTCACCGCCGTGTCCGACTCTGGTGACTGCCGGAAGCGTTACTTAAAACCACCGTGAGCATATTTTCTCTACATTCCATCCAGTATGATCGCTTTATCGGTTAGTATGTGTTAGAGGATCACATGTCGTAGTACAATCGTCGTCGGAATGTGTTGGAATGTACACTTTTACGTGCGCGGAAAATGCAGCATACGTTCAACATTCAGTTCGCTACTAGAAGGGACGTGAGATTACGGCCCGATGAAGCCTACTACGCTGTGAAGTCTTCCCAGCGTCGCGTCTCCCTGCATGTGAGGGGCTGTGGCTAGCGGTGAACCCACCCTACCCATACCGACAAGTCATAGCAGAAACCAGTGGAGCCTGAACGGGCAGACGTTAGGTACAAAAACCAGCAATTACGGATTTCCGCGGCCAGCATAACATCGATAGACGGGATCAGGCCACTACTCGTCACTGGGCCATTGACACTCACTGACGAAACATTACGGACAATGTAACCTAAGTTATTACTTCTCGCGAGAGCAATACGCGAAATTTGCGATAGTCTAAACGTTTTCTGATTATGAACTAGTATTGTTCATGTGAAAGGGCCGTCCTTTGCCTGAACGACGTCTGCTTGGTTTTGCGTCATGCACCCACGCTGTTGCTGTACCGAGCTGTGGATTGTACCAGTGGAATACCTTACTAACCCTGTTTTCCCGGGGGACACAATATGTGTATATATCTGCTTCTAAGAGAAAAAAACAAACTAATCACTTTCTGGTCTTGATGACTAGGCACAACTGTTGTTTCCCTTTTGTGTTCCACGATTGGTCTTCTTTCAATCTTTCACACTCGATATTTGTTTTCCCGTCGGTCCCTTCATGGGGTACCGTTGTCTAGTGTTCCTCATATGTGCATTTCAAGTCATACCGATGACTGTTGCTCACCACTTCAGGGAGCCCTGAAGCCAAGTCCATCAATGACGCCACCGAAGCTGATAGCAAAAAGTATGAGCAGAAAATATAATATTGATCGACAATACCATCATTGCGTTCTTCCTATCGTTTCTGCTAGACATCTGGGTTCTCCTGCCTATGTCCGTGTCTGAAACGCGACTGCCTAACCTGATAGGGGTGCTCTAAACGGCAGGAACAATGAGCCAGGTTAAATGACACTGGAAAGTGGCATTGTTAGGTAATGCTGAAGACTGAGAAATGAATAGAATTAGGCATCAGCGCCCAAGCCAACCAAAAACTACCGAGATTTACCGCCGTCTATATTGAGTGCAGTTTGTACATACATACATAATAGTATTGAAATAATGACGGTGTTTAGAGCGAAACAAAATCATCGGTTCAGAAAGGACTGAGGCCGTTTTTGATCAGCTCCGACGGAAAAATGGGGCTAGAATGGGGCAGCATCAGAACACTCCGGTAATAATAGTAACAACAACAACAACAACTCGACTTTTCGATAGGTAGCACTCGGTAGACTCCCTGCGAAAGGCAGAGACCCGTGTGAGAGGAAAGCTCAAAGAAGCTATGAGATTTTTTGTTGACAGCTAGGGCACCCGTTAACTGTGCGGATAGACGAGGCGGCTGATAGGAACGAAGGCATACATTATGTACAATCACGTATTCTAGTCATGTTGGCGACCGAGTCTATACCTCTATAATGAAAAGAACATTGCAGACTGATGACGAAAGGCTAGCTAACAATTCGAAGAATCAGATTTACTTAATTCTTGATCGTAATTATCGTTAAATTAGGTATTCAACAATAACTAGAATGGGAAACAGTGTTACTATTTATTGTTTCAGTAAATAATAGATAACCAACCTTCCCTAAAGCTGGCATCAACATATATGTAAAATACGATGTAGTATGTATTGAGCCTTGTCGTGTCGTGAAAAGTCACTGCTACGTCATTAATGTTGAGACTGCAGAACTGGAGTGGGGTTCTGCTAAACTCGCAGCAGCGGAGCGAAATTTAAACAAGTACGATCTGTGATATCTCCTCGTATAAGGGGAACAGCTATAAACAGTATCGCCAATTGTGACCCAGTCATACTTTTAAGATTTTTCAATAAATGATTAAAATTTTAAGGTTCTGCATGGTTATTCACCTCCGTTCATTCCGTTGGCGCATTAATATTGCCAGTGTCCATCTTGCTAACGCCCACATAGTGTTATAATTCATTTGACCCATAAAAATGTATATATGTCTTTACCTCGATTTCTACTTGACTATATAAGTGAATTCATCTTTTTTTCCTAGAGATTAATTTAGATCTAACTCTATTAGCATATAACCCAAATTTGTTCCTATCTGTCATAAAAGTGGCACGTTCGTTTAAAGTGCAGTCTTTAATTTTAAATTGCCTTCACCCAGAACCTGGGCAGCGAATCAGCAGAAGCTATACGCTGAATTATTAATCAGTAATATATTCCAGCTGATCGTATTTTGATCTTCCTGGAATAAAAACCAGGAAGGTCGTTCTTCGGTCTTTACGGTACCCAAAGAGATTGTATCCCCCACACGAGGCATCACATACGCCGAACCAGCGAAGCACCATGGTTTACTGATCTCGATGCATGCAAACCTCTGCTCGGTAAAATCTCGCAATTATATTTTTTAGAAGATCCCAATTAATTCGTTTATTGGTAGTTGGGTTTTTTTGCTTCGTCGAGTGTGTGCCTATTACTAGGAACTCTTTATATGCTACTTCAGAATGGGACTTCAAGGTGCCATCCCCGACAACGAAACGACCCAGCTGAAAGTTAATATAGAGTTTGTGCATTAGATCAACTATAAAAACTGGTCTTTTATGATGAGGCGCACGCTTAGCATTTACATATCGGCTAAGAAAAACGATAATATTGTCTAAGTAAGATTTGGACCATGCAAAGTTAGAAGGTTCTGACTGATACGTCACCGTGAGCCAAAAAAAACAATCGTTCAACTACAAAGTATGCAATACGAGGCTACTGCTGATCATGATGAGCTCGTGCATATGCTTACTCACCCCTTACAGACTGTCCTTCGTAAATGACGATTGTCTGGTGCATACTCGCTGCTACGGTAATAACTGAAATTCTGTTTTGTTTTGTTTTTTTTTGTTACACGTGCTTCGTTCGAAGCTGGGCATAAAAATACAACTATAGTTAATCTATGCACTGCATGTTGGAGTAATTGGCATACCTACATTATATTCGATTTGTCAATATATGAATTGTAACATATGTTTTTCTATGCACCGTCCCATTTATCCTCTAAGCATATGCTTATCTTTCCTTTGCTATCTGCATCTTTTCATTGTTTTCTTCCCATTTCTTGCCGACACTTTTCGTTTCAGGCCAGTGCCAGAGCGGGGAAAGAAGCTTAGCTATCTGCCCGTTTATAAAATCTCGCTCTGTCGTCTTTGAGTGAGTGAATGAATAGTTTGTGCGCCTCACAGCAAAAAGCAGTAGGAAAAAGGGATCGGCGGGTGTCCTTAGATGCCGACTCGTCTGATCCGTTTGTCCGTGTTCATGTAGTCGTGGAACCGAGTACCCCAATGGTTGAAACTCCCGTTCGCCGCTTGGCAGCGATTGGTAACCTGGCTGATTGGCTTCTGGCCAGTAAAGCTGTAATGACCTCCGCCTCCCTACAGGCATACGGGATAGCTGGATGTACTCGACAATCGGCTGACAAATTTGTGCGTTTTGTTCATGCCAGCAAAGCAGCCCACGATGTAGCTACCCTGCATGTAACTGCTGCTAACCTCAAACTGGAGATAAGGCTAGAAACTACGAAACCGTAAGTGGATGTAAGGACTGGATGAGCGACCTAATAGAACAACTGCAACACCAGTGTCGATGGTTGGAGTTTTAGAGTGTCGAAAAACGGCTTTGGCAGCAGAAAGTAGCACGAGTTTTGGGCAGCTACAAGGAGCTGTTAACTACGGCTCCATCTTCAAATGGGCGCCAAAGTTTAGCCAAAGAGAAACGGTTAGAGTTTATGAAATCTAAGAAAGCTCTGCTGTATTTGGACTGGATGGATAAACGGATGATGACGTGCTTAGTCAGTGGTGCTTCTCGCCCGGCTAAGTATCTATGGGAATGTGGTAAGCAGGCAGATTTGGATTTATAGGTTACTTCCATTTGACACTCACCCCTACTTATTCCGCCTAAGAAACGCCGGTATCTTCTGTAGAACAGTGTCTACGATATACTTGGCGCTTCAAAGTTATTATGAGACTAAAGCATAGGAAAACTGAGAGAATCCATCGTGATTGACATCTCTCCCCTCACACTGCGGTGCCTGGGTTGAACCCTCCGACCGATCGACAGGATTAAACTGTTATAATCTCCTGTTACATCTCGAGATATAATATGATGCTAATAAAAGTTAGCTTGTCATTACTTTCTCATACGTAGATTAGAAAACGATCACATATGTTTCCTTTTTGCCTACAAAATCACCATCATATAGGCGTTGTAATGTTTTCCCCGCTTTGTCAAGGGCCGATTTTCAGTTGTGGTTGCCGCGAGTACTTTCAATTAAACAGGTTTCTTGATGCGGCCGCTCTTCAATTTGTTGTGTACAGATCGTAACACGTTCTGCTGCCATTGAGAAGTCAGCGAATCGTTGTGTACTATGGATAAATTGACGGCTGGCTAGCTGGCCGACACCAAGCGCGGTTTCTCTATGCGCGTTACGCCAAGAAACAACACAGCGCATATTGCGCTACAGCACAATGAGTGCGGTTAGCCCCCACTCTGCCCTGCTTAGCCATTAGCTGGCCTGACGACGTAATTGCTACAGGCCATCGTGGCAGCCGGTGCCAACAGCAAAGGCCAAACAGCAACAGATCGGAGGTTCTGTCCTTCCATTCTTCTATTCCGTTCATGTCGACGGCTTCGTGTAGGTTTCAGCTTTTTCTCTCCCTCTACAAAGTGGCTGCACTGTTGAGCTGAATATATCTACTACGACTAAACGTCTATAGCACAATGTGACGGGTCCTGTCATTTACATCAATTGCTCAAGCCTTAGCTAGGACACACAGCCCAGCCAGCGGCCCCGATATATTCGACAAGGACAAAAGAGCTGTTCACGCCTCATTGGAGTGATTATATCCTTATATTTCACCGCTTCTCGCTCGCCCCAATAGATCCAATTCGGTGAACCGCTAAGGCAGCGGGGGCAGCGACGGGTGATAACTGATCACTTCAAACAACAAACAAAAAAAGTCGCGTACTGGTAGGGCTAGTATGTCCCCACGTACCCTCCCGCGTACCCACACGTACAAATCATTACAGATGATTAACAGAGTTTGTTGCGAATCGGGCATGGACTGACTGAAGAGAAAATCGTTGGGGGCATGTAATGGATAGCAGCAAAAGCAGGGGCACAGTGCTAGTAAAAACGAATATTTGAAATTTACCTTGAAAAATACATATTTCTTTTAGATTAGGCTTATTCAGATGTGATTTATATACGGCTTATGGAAATCGTATGTAAAATTGCCGCAGTGAAATGATAAAGGTTATGAGTACTTTTGTAATGTGTACCTCGGCCGTTACAAAATGAGGTCTGTAAATTCAACCACTGCACCATTACTTCTGTGACAATTATAGAAATGATATTATCAAATCTAGCTATGAAAAAAAACAAACCTTAATAATTCAAAGTGTGGTGAAAGTCCTTTCCAAGTTAGTAAGTTGAAAGGAAACATACGTCAAACTCTTTAGCTCTCTGGTTTCACAATGGGATATTTATTAGTATACTTGTGCAAAAAAAAAGTGCAAGTTTTTGACAATATTGCACAGCGAAGTTTACGAACTTAGATGTAGTATCACATTGAAAGTACTTTTATTTTCGAGCGTGACATCGAAGTTTTTTTCTCTCGTTATATTAAAGATAAACGAGTCGAAAATGAACCATAAAATAGTTTAATGTAATTGTTTTCAGTTGACTTTCTAACGAACAACGTAGCCCCTTTGAGCTTCGAAGAAGATTCCCAGAAGGCTTTCCAGGTCAAGCTTTCAGCATGGGTCGTTCAAAATAGTGATATGAGCTTCATAAATTTGATGGTGTAAATTTACGTGAAGTTCTGCTGGAAAGCACACGTATTACGGATCTCGATTAGAGATAATGGAGAGATCGGTTTGTTTGGCCAAGAGCTAGCTGAACTGCGGCATTTATGGGATTGCATTATGAAAAGTAAACATTTCACTCCTCTTATTTAAATTGATAGGTTCTTTCAGCTTGGCTTATAAAATGTTGTGTACTTATATTGATAAAATACTTCGTGGCCCAATATTTCAAAGATCAAAAATAACCAACGCTAATTTCTTATCCGGTTCGATTTAAGATAGCTCCTGGAGTAAAAGTGCACTAGCTGCTTACTTAGTTCGTTTGCCCAAAAGCCCCTCATTTCGTGATGCAATGACTGGAGTGTCAGGTGGTACTTAAATAGTGCCACTATAGTTACTCGATCGACTATAACGATGGAGAAAGATACAATGTTTTATGTCTTTTTTGCGTGCGTATATCCAGACATATATATATATATATGTCTGTCTACAATCTAAATACTACTCGAAGCGCTAATACTGTATTATCTGAGTGCAGCGTATAAGTTGTATCGTTTCAACTGATCAACCTTTGTTCGTCTTATGGAAAATAGTTAACTATTGGTCGTTGTAAAGGTTTCGGAGAAGCGAGATATATATCTGCATGGTAATACGCCGCATTAATTGAATCAATTAGGAAAAAGTATTCTACATATCAAACGTTTACTACGGGTCCTTATTTAGACTTTACAGGCGAATGTACCTCATACGCGTCGATCAGCTGTCTCTAAAGTTCTCCTCAAAGACTAGTTCTTTAACGGGGATGATTTTCATAATTTCACAAACGCTACGAATAGGACAGCTTAAGCCCACTAAAGGACTACGCGCTGCGGAAAATGTAAGCGCACACAGTTGCTGTAAAAATGGAATTCATTTGCAAAAAACACTGCGCTTCTCGTTCTTTTTCAGTATGGCAATAAGGCCCAACAGCGCGTCTCGATCTACGGGTCGGTAATTACAATTACAGCGCTTCTTGATTTCCTACGTTGTTTCCAGCAGTCAGCAACCGTAGTCCGTTAACAGGCCGAAATACCATGGCGCCATATAAACGGGTCTAGCGATAACGTCCCCGCTAGCAGACACCTCAGTTTATATTTTCCATTACCCCCGCGGCAAAATCATGCGAAACTTAGACTTAGTGTTATTACAAGATGCGTAGATCAGTAATATTTGCTTTGTAGAAGAGACCATACTTGACAAACCAAATGTTTCGGTTTGTGGTAAAAGTGGGAATTCCACAATAAGCCTTTCTGATTTCTGAACAATGATCATAAGAAATGTCCTTCTGTAGACCGTGCTAGACGCCTTACTCCCATACTGTTACTGTCCCATACACATAGATACTCTACCAGAATATTTTTTTAATACACAAACTTATTATATCCCTCATATTATTTTTTCCCTCAATGACATTGAGTACTCACGCAGAACTATGAATGTATATTACTATACATATGAATCAATCTAATATGAATTGTCTAAGCATAACGCCGGTCTTATGCAGCAACAAGAATTGTAGAGATCTCTTTCTATTAAAATAAAACTAAAAAATTGAACCCTTCAGATCGAGTAGACGCTCTCGAGTCTAGCAGAACGTATCACATCTTACGCGCCCAACGCTCAGCCCAATAGTGCTCCACCTTAAAAAAGCGAATATTTCATATTTTTTTTGCCGCTATTGCGGCAGGGGGTGCTGCTGCTGCTGCTACTGCTACGTAAGTGAACGTGTTATCGGATCGGACACAGAGCGCCACCAGACACCCATGATCCACTTGGTTTCTTCTGTCCTTCTCAGCCTTGAATTATATTCTAGGACGATTCGTGTTTCACTCATCCGGTATCATTTTCTGCTCCCCTAAGAGACTATGAACCAAAGTGAAACGGAATGGAAACCTAGCATGCAACGTGGACGGCGATGGATAAGCGTATCCATAGTATCACGTATTGCACATATGTATGTATATATATATATATATATATATATATATATATATATATATATACGGAACACGTATATTTCAGCGCACATGTCCTTGTAGCACGATGAGAAAATATATTATCTTCAGAGAACGACGTGACAGCCTAATCGACGTGATCTTGCCGGGAAGGCATGCTCTCGTTGATTGAACTGGAATAGACCAAGGAGAATGCACCAACCGGCCGTCTATATATTAACTATTGATAGCTTGCCGAACGAAAGAGCTGTATATTACAGAATACTATCCGATCTGTGTCTTTTGTCCTCAATTTAACTAGTTCAATTTTGCGATGCTTCACATAGATCGAGTGTTCACAGATATGTTTTACCATCCGTCAACACGCTGATGTTTCGTTGGTTTGGATTTGTTTAACGCGTATTTTCAGTGGTCGTATACAAAATGAACTTTTGCTAACTGTAGATTTGGTTAACTTAAACAGTACATTGAACGTCACAACGCTAGCAGCTGTCGACATTTATTATATATGTAGAGGTCTATGGTTTATGTGCAGCTGACACACGGCAAGAATGAATGGAGCAGGTTTGAATTAGGTGAGGTCACATAGGCTTCTTCAAATAAGAAACACGTGTCCTGCTTTATCCTACAGCCATGAGTCTAAGAATTAATCAATTACTTTCAATTTAGGACATTCAGTTGACAAATGTGCTTGTCTCCTCGCCGATGCGCCTATCGGAAAGGTCACGCCGTTCTTTTTGCACCGGGTTAGAAACTCCTAGCACCATAGTCTTTATCGTAAGCTAAATGTGCAGTGCGCTAGGGATAATAATTTCGGGTAAAAATGAAATTTTAATGATGTTCCTGTTAGTAAAACGCAACGTAAACGCTTAGCAATGTGACATTATCAACCAATATGAATATTTAAATAATAAGTACAATATAAAAATGTAAGTCAAAAGCACAGTGACTCCGGCAACAACGTTGGTTCAAAACAGTTCTAGGTAAAACTGAGAAGCTATGATTTGTAATAGGTGACCTCCATCATGCAGGGAATTAATATAGGGAGGCTTCGTTGCTAATGTGTCTCCTTCGGTATGCCTAACGGGTTAAACCCTGGCGGGTTGGACCAAGTCGAAACCGTTAGCCGTAAGGTGACTTACGTTGTAGCATCTTTAGTGAAACTACTTTCATAGCACCCTTCGGCAGCGAGAACAAAATCAGATGGTCCGATTGAGTCTCTCACTCGTTGTTCGTCCCATAAACAAGACGTTTTGAGACTCGTCGATTTCCGTCTGCCTTCTCTTCCCGATCTCCCGCCTCCGAGATTAAGGCCTGAACACCGTCAGAGGTTCGGGGGGGTAAGGGCAGCTGCGACGATGGCTTCTTTCTCGTTTGCTGTCGTTTGGTGACACTACGCTTGTCAGGGTTGCTCCTTGATTTGCGTAGACCTAGGCTCGCTGAAACAGGCTTTTGTCTCTTCCGCCCCCGACGTTTTCTGTGGAGGCCCAAGAGAGCTCCGGCGCTTGGCGGATCGGCTGAGTCGAGTAGAGAGAATGAAGCGGATTCTGATTTATTCGACCGTAATTCATTCGGTCAGCGCAGCATTAGACGAACTCACAATCACAGTAATACACAGTTGTCAGTGGACTGTGGTTTGTCTTCGGACTAGGGGCGAAGACAATTGCATCAGAGAAAAATGAACTAGTTATTAATAAATGGAATATAGAATATGATTATGTAACGGAAGGCAACCCTCTGAGCTTTGGTACTGTTGCCGTACTGCATATGGACTTCGGTGCAGAGCTGCAGAAAGACGTTACGCTCGGGTGCAGTCCAGCGGGATAGTAGCTGCTATAATACGGTATTGGTCGTAGAATGAGTGCTGGGAAACGTAGCCGACAACTCTACTGCTTCAAGCACTTAAAGACTTTGCTGGTTTCTTGTCTAAATACTATAGCGGCCGCAGGATTAGTAGTTAGATAATGACAGGGGCGGATTTGACCGTGGCGCCCCACTCTTTTTCTGCACACGAACTCGCCCTTCTCCAAAGCGCTGTTTTGCGGGTGCCGCTGCTGCGGCCCAGCCTGCGTCGCAGCCCTACTTCCCATACCACTATGTAGCAACAGCAATACTACACGGTTCGCTCGAGTAGATGACCACGAAAGCAGTGCGACTTCCGGCTGAGCGAGTGATCGTCACCTTGGAGCCTGAGCGCCGTTGGTCACTGGCTGGCAGCCATGAGACTCGTAACGTGTAAAGCCGTTCAGCTGTACAAGTATATACGTAAAAGTGACATAAAAGCAAGAATATACAGCGCGTTCATGCGACGCTGATGTAAATTATGGAGGCGGTGCTCCACAAAGACGAGCGTTATTGGCAGTCGCTGGCAAAAAAAAATGAAACCAACGGCAAAGTCTTCATCGGATTACGACCGGTAGACAAGGCGAGAAGCGGCCTCCGTAATCACTCCATGTTATAAAAGCTTGTTACATACTAAGAGCCACTAATGAAAGTGCTGAACGTTGCTCGCAGAAAATCTATGGAACGTAAACGATTCTACATATCAGATACCAACAGATGCGGAAAAAATTGATAAACATAGAAGACAGGAAGGAGCAATAAAGACGCGAAGAGCTTTATTTGGGAACCTGCTTTTTTTCTAATAGCATAGCAGAGACAAAGAATAACCTGCTGAGCTCCATTTAAAGTTCACTAAATTGTTCTGCAGTAGTTCTACGACAAGCATTGGTAGCTGCAACAATGCCTGTGAAGTTATGCAATAAATTAATATTTGGAAATAGTAACAATATGATCGCTCATATATAAGCTAGACTAACAAAAAAAGAAACTGTTCAATTACTAAAGGTCGGATCACAAAATAGTTGCTGGATAGATACTGTTTCGTCAAGCTCGGTACGAAGCGTGAAAATCTGCGCATATATCAAAAAAGCTGGCTTTTATTTAATTCTTAAACAGTTAATCACGGCGTTTGAGGCGTGTGATAGGGATAGAAAAAAACGTACGCTAGATGCATAAAAGTCATTTGTAAGGCGCGATCATTACGAGACTCAAATGTACTACACTGCGTGGTCTACAACTGCGGTGTAGTATGGATACCTTATCATTCTCTTGTCGCTTGACGGTTCCTAACCTAACCCGAGCCAACCTGAAGCCGGGCAATTGCCCACATGATTTCGGGGGCCTCTATTGTTGCTGATAGCTCGAAATTTTTTCAACCACCGCCACGGCCCCAGACGTGTCAGACGACCTGACTGTCCTGACTCGAGCCGAATCGTCAAACAGGTCCTACTTCTTGTAGTCCTTTAGTGGATCACTTCAAACCACTGGCAATAACATAACGAGGAAAAGTTATAGCAAAGCGAACTTAGCTTGGTCGCGCAGTGAACACAGAGGCATTTGTGGTTTAACATGTCTATAAATGGATATGAGGCTCAATCAAGAATAAATACACAACGCTTTATTAATTGAATAAAACCCATACATAACAGTGAGCCCTAGGTAATCTACTGGTTCATTCGATTACGTTCAGTGGTAACATTGCTGGGTACGTCTCTACGTATGCTGTTTTCTAACTAACAACACAAATGCAAGGGAATGCCATCTGCTTTAATAAACGCAGGCTGGCAGCAATATGCCTATTGCCTATGGCATTTTATTATGGCCAATAGATGTACGCACGTACGTAAAAGGCAAAGCTACGTTGATCCATACAGACGTTTCGGTCCTATAGGTATAGGGTATAATAGGTAGCGAAATCTAGCGTCGTCGTTTTAAAGCGTCGCTCCTTCTATGCCGATAGGTGGCGGGATGTCATTGACAGTCGGAGCAGACGATTCAAAGGGCGGCGAATGTTTTTATGTGTTTTTAGTGAATATTTTTCGGCTCCTTTCCCTCTCAGATTGCCCGTTTTAGTTCTCGTACCTGTAACTTGGTTGATGTTTCCAGCAATGCAGCGGTGCCATGGCCTGACAGGGACGGGATAACTGAAGGTCGGCTATGGAAAAAGCGGTGGCTCGTTATCACCTTTAAATCATTTTGAGTTTAGATGTAGGAGACCACTATAAGGCGACGAATTCTTACTTCAACTGATAGGCCTACGTTGGATGTTAACGCGAACTTGATTCGTTTCACCAGATCGAAGTGCTTTGTAAGTTCGAACGTTTTATGAATGTCTATACTGCTGAACTGGGTAACTTCAGACCGCGAAAAAAATGTGATATTTGTCATAGAAACTTTTTTTGTTCTAGCATTATTGATTCGATATATTCTGTTCTAAGATGGGAGCGTTTTATTCACTACAGCTAACTTGGTTTAGGGCAACTAGTTTAGCTTGTAGCGACATGTTCTTAGATTGCTAGCTTTGTCACGTTTATCAATTGACACCTACTAAGTACTAATGCACGGCGCAAACCACATGCTACATACCCTTGACCGCCGATGATTGAACTTTGTTATTAAGAAAAATAGCAGGACAGCACACAAATCCGTAGATCTGAAACTCTCAGAACATGTTTAAACTTCATAATTATAATTATGTAGTGCATCTTCATTGACCTACAGGATCATGCGGGACATGATTCGCGCTAATAAGTTAGTCACGGTAAACATTCGAATTAATACCAGTACGCGCAAACGTAGATACGGTCACATCAAACAACAGAGACTTACAGGATTCAGGCAACATGTCCCTAATATCGTTAATTGTTGGTTCATTGAATAGTGATTCGGCCTCAAGAAGCGATATGCTAGTCGCCCGGTTCATTCCGTCTTACTTGAGGGGCGTTCGCACCGTGACGCGGAGGTGATTTGGGGTGGTATAAGAGGCGTCGTCTTTAATTGTAGCACCTGCCTCGTTACGTTCATGCGTCAAACTCTACAAACAACTGACGTAGCACTGGACGATTGCTCTTCTGCTAGTAGAAGAGATGAGCGAGTCGTCGCTACATGGGTTTGTATGCACTAGCCAAATGGCGCAAAGGCGTTACGGCCGTTCTTTACTGTGTTAGCATTTCATCGTATCATTTTTGTTAAGTTGATTTTTATCGTCGGAAGTAATGCTAGAGCTAGGGAAACAAAATGCTACCATAGCTTTCATCCCATAGAGAAGTCACCGTCGCACCTCTTCTTTTCGTTCAGCAATGGCAAAGAAGTATTAGGCGTTGTATACGCGCTCAGACTGGTGTATACTCCTCTATGTAAGTGTGCACGTTCGTGTATGAGTATCTGAGCGTATCGATAAGTTAGGTGATCGCTAGGTCCACTAACCGCAGATGGCAATCGTCTGTCAATGCTCAGATCGATTCACTTTACCCAAATCCAGTTCCAAAAATTTGTTTGAATCTTGTGTTAACCGAACTTCTTTAGTCGTAGGGACGAAAAGAGTTCTAACTTCGAGAACAACCTGAATTTCAAGTAACTTAAGTTTCGGCGGGTAGCAGCAATAACAACCGTTACAGTGGTTCAGACAGAATCAAATGATTTTTTTTGGAGACATTTCGCTCCGTAAACAGTAATCAAACTCATCCGTATCTCCCAGCCAATCTATAAGATCAAAGTCAGATCTGTCTGCTTATATGCGCAGACTGTATTTATTTAGACGGAGTTACAGAAGAACTCAGGTGGCGAAGTAAGCATCTTGGAAATCGATGCAGACCTTTGCCCTTATAATATAACGAGGCCCCTAGAAAGTTTGCAATAAAATTTGACAAGAGCGTCGATGTGCCATTGCTGGCACAACAAGCAAGTGAAATCATCAAAGATATAGGTTTTAAAATAAAATCTGCAGCGGCTTAATGCAACACAGAAAAAGGAATCTTATACAGCCAAAAGAGCGTCAATTTGAATGAGGCGTTTCAAGGGCCTAGTCGAAATAATGACAGTACAAAAGTGTTGTTGGCGACGTAAAACGACGACGACAGTGAGGGAAAGGTAGTGCGGCTGTATTCGGATGGTAATCCTCGGACTATTTAGATATAACTTTTTTGTCAAAATCTCTTTCACTATAGAATATTGGTAAGATTCAACTGGACTAGATATATGTATGCGGTCAACCACTCAGGCTGGCGGTGTGCCTAAAGACGTCAGCACTATTCTATTTGCAATAAAAAATACCCACTTAACGCTACACGTATAACTTCAACAGATTCATTTAATTCTTAAAACGGTCTACGTTGTCTACCAGCGCAATATCGCTTATTAGTACCAACATACCAGCTACAAGTAGGTGCCTGAATGTATCGAGTTAATCGTCTGGGCACCGGGGCGGTACCCACCGTCAGCGGTACTTCATCAATAGCCAACGTGAACCTAGAGAAAAAAGAGGTTTAATAGCGTTGGCCCAATATGCCACCCCCTAAATGCAATACGCTAAATATATTCTTTTTTTAAGTAGACCAGGCCGAGTGACTTGGTAGAGACCGATTTTCTCTGGCTGTTCGGTGTTATGGCGTTGTGTTCGTTGTCGTTCACTCTGTGTTGTGGTCGCATCCTATTTTGCCCCTTTTTTTTGTGCTTTCCCTTCCTATCTGTTATTGTTTGAGCGAGATTTTAACACCGACTGAGTATAATACAGTCGACCGTTATCGCTGTTGTTGAAACATGTGGCAACGACGATTGAGGCTCACATCGACGACAGAATGCTGCGGTCCCATTATATTATCGACAGCCTTTCGCAGAAGATGTTTTTGTCGGCTATAAACGACGCGATCGACTGCTATTTTGGTCTCAATTCAACTCTCGCAGAGACGAAGTCATGTGATGGTACATTTGGTAAGAGATGACCACAGCTTATCTTTAATTCGGTCTAGTTTTTTTGCGTCCATTGTGTCGCTCATAGCATATTCTGGACGCCACGACAAGAGACTGTCCGGCATTCAGTCGGCAGTCTTCGCTGAAGCCTGTGAGTATGTTTCTGTGGTAACTACAACGGGGTAACATAGCATGCCTGAGCTGTTGACCGCGCGCAATAAAAAATAGCGAACAACGGATGATGAAGGGTCATTATTTGCTATATTTTTCCGTAACGGTGGACGCATGTGTGGCTTTCCCGAAGCAACTGGTATTTACCTCTGTAGCCCACACGAGGACGTCGATAAACAGAACCCATTGAACGTTTGTCGCTTCCACGCGTAGACCGACCCGTATATTCTTTTATTTCTGACGTAATAACGTATTAGAGGAGAATATATGCTAGCGACCGGAATATTTAAATCGATGAAGCCTTTCACGAGTGATACATCAAGCTTAGCCAAGTACCGATGCTGTCACTGATGCTTGTAGCAGCGTAAGATGAGCGTTTGGCTAGTTCCGTTTCATAGAATAAGTTTCTTCTTTCGGGGTATATCTGAAGGGGAAGCAATCAATTGTCGATATGTACAGAAAATAGATGTGGTCCATTGAACCGTTGAAACATGGTAACTAACTAAAATGTGTTATTTTAGCGGAACGGCTATTCGACAGGCGGTGAGTCGTAATGCCGAGAGTAGTTCGTCTTGTAGAGTTATAATGTATCCTTCGACGCGCGACGACTGGCGTTAAAGGAATGCTCTAAGGTTCGTAGGGTTTTTAGGCGATTGTACAGGACACATATAAGGCAAAATAGGTTTGTCGTTTGCGCCTGTTTCTCTCTTTTAGGACAAAGGAATGTCTTACAGAGGAATTACAAGTGGCAGTCGCGCATTGCTCCTTTGAGATTAATTGATTTGTAGTATAACGCATATATGTGGCAACTGCAACGCGTTTCCCGATGAAATCAGATTTTAGTAGATGACACAAGTAATGACAAAAAAACTTAACAAAGGAGATGTAGAAGGTGTGGCAATAACGGCTGCCGAAGATTCACAGAATGGCAGTTTCAGTATAGCGACTTGTCGCTTTTCAGTTCCCTTATTTGCTCTTGATGGCACTAGTCTACGAGATATATTTTGAATTCGAGAATTCGAGCTAGGACAGAAAGATACGGACAACAAGTAATCATGGCAGGCCAGGCTTGTCCAGTCGGACCCGCTTTCAATGACGTAACAGTGTGAGAAAACGACTTTATCATGTGCCACCGTATGTTGTTGTAGTTTCTGTTGCTACGCTTCCATTGCTACTATTATTTGCTACGATATACCATCAATACCAATTACGTGCAACCGTTAAGTTAAAAGGTTGCCTTTAGACCTGATCGTGATCATTGGCTATTGCTAGTCCTTGCACACGCTATTACTAAATAAGCGGGCTTGCAGCCAAAACATATATGTGTAGATAGCTGTCGAATTGTGAATTCATAGAAGTGCACAACAGCTATACGAGTGTTGTACAGTATCGCTGCTCGTCTACCGCTTACGTGGAGCCCCATGCTGGGATTATCGAATCAGTACATTGAGAGGGGAAAAATGTGAAAGAGATACACACAAGTGCATATATATGTATATATATATATATATATATATATATATATATTCAATATACCAGCAGTTCTGATAAATATGTAACAGAAACAGGAGAACAGGAAAACGAGAACGAACATGCTCCGTAAAGTCGGAGCCAGATGAAGCTTTGGTTGGAAGATCGGGCTATGAGGAGCGGGTGGGAGTCGGAAACTATGGCTGCTAATGAAATATTTACGCGGAACAGTGGCTTCGTGGCAGCCGCGCGTACTTTGACGGAGAGCAAGATACAGGATGTTTGCCGGTGCTGGCAGGCGCGTTAATAAGCAAGCGCAGGAACATAACGCTCAACACTACTCCTCACTCTTCTACTCTACATAGATATAATAACACCGATACCAGCAGTAAGGTAGAGGGCAGCAAGCGGTCTTATTCTGCAGGACATTCACCGGCACTCGACCTGGGTCCTGAGCCGTTCGTTCATTGTTAAGGGTTCGAGCGATACGACGCATACCTACGCTGCTTGCAGCATCATCTTCAGCTTTCGCTTGATCGGTCGGTCACCTAAGAGCCACTCGTTCAAAAGAAACGCCGAGAAACCCCGAACGAAAAGGAAGGCATTCGTCCTACTGTGATATTTGACTACTATATACGTCCACATGGGCGTCTGCTGGTGATACGGCTACTGCTTAATATCAAAAAATTAATACTACTTATATAATACACCTAAACGCTTAGAAGGAAAAGGAGCCAGGAAATAGATGGCAGTGTTATGAGTGTTTCATAATATTAGTATTATTTTCATTATTTTATATGTTTATCAATGCCATTGTGGTAGCCCTTAAATGAAGATTCTAGTGATAGTCGACACATGATGAAGATAATAACTTTTGAACCGCAGCGACTGCGCATTGGCTTCCGAATTCAATGGTCATTCATTGATTTTTTTTTTATTCTCCTATTCCGGCGTACTTTTTCATGGATGGGTCGACTGTTCTGAAGATCTCGCAAGGCAGCGTGGCACGAGTAGCGTGTGGGTTGAACGTTCTATATGCTTCCGTTCGTAGAGGTTCATTCGAGGCATCAGTGTAGTTCCGTAATACACCAGCGGCTAAAATTCATTTGGTCAGTAATCTTTGACGTAAAAAACAGCATTTCTAGATTTCTCAACTGCGAAGGCTGAAATACATTACTAGCCGGCATTGGCTAGCACACCCACCGATCCTCAGATCGGAATATATGTATATATATATATATATATATATATATATATATATATATATATATATATGTAGCTCGAACTGGTTTTGGTGCAATCAAGGATTCAGTAATTCTACGCGCGACTGTTGAGAAATTCACAATATTACCATTATGAGCTACGCCAATAAATCCATTGTTTGTTTTTTATTGTGTTTATCAATGAAATATAAGAACAAGCATTAGTGTTACAGCCTTTTTATAAAAGAAAAAAATTGTTTGCTACAGGGTTACTTTAACAGCTATTCTTTATGATCGCACGGGTACAAATAACAGCGCGGGTTGACAACCAGTCTGTCTTCGCGCTTGCGAACGTAAACGTAGCACAAAGGATTGGATCCCAACATCCCTAAACACTGCCCACATGCCTAAATAGATTAGCAGAAGAGTCAATTTTGCAAGAATCGCACACATGCAGCGTAATGTAAGCAGTACTGCATCTTTATGTAAGTGATTTGATTTTATTTCCTTAGGAACAGTTTCCAAGGAATTTATAGCAAATCGACATTGAAGATCCGCTTCTCGCTTTTGAAAAGTCTGCTCGCTGGGGTTAATCGGGAATCGGTAAACGGAGACCTAAGATTCACGTCAGAATATGAGCTCACCCTATGGGACGAGGTCTAGGCAAAATTAGCCTTGAATATAAGCTTTGGGGTAGCTGTGTCCGGAACAATGGAGATATTACGTTTCGGTGCGACTTTTATACAGTCCAGTGCAGAAGTTTTTTTTAACAGACCAACCAAATTGAAATCAAACCTCGAGCTACGGGCAGCCGGCAGATTAGAATGCAATTAATAGCGCCCTTCGAGGTGACAGCGGCGGAAACACTTATACCTCCGTGGGAGCTCGATTGCATCTATTTTTGGTTGGCCATTGTGAGTGCCTCGTCCAATAGTCACATACTGAGTAAGCCTATCACAATTTGCTCTTGCTTTTTGATCCCCAACTCTCTGGTTCTGGATCTATAATGTTCAAGTAGTCCATATTCGCTTCTATGTTAAGCATTTCTGCTTTGCCATGCCTTCACTGGACTTCTGTTTCTAGGATCTTTGCATGGGGCATCGACGTATTGAGTCGCGCGTTGTATTTGGCATACCAAAAATCCTCTTTCATAGCGACCCGGTCATTACTCATGGTTCGTCATGTGTTGTAGGCTCGTGCTAAGAAAAAGACATTTTATTTGTGGTACCGCCACGAATGCTCTGGCTTGCGGCTCGTTCTTCGATAATGCGACAGGTGCGACACGCGCCTTGTGATGAATGATCTTCACCATTATCATCAAACGCATTACGTCGCTAGCTCTACGCCGACACCGGCTTCAGCTTCTGGTCCTTTAGGCATCATCTGCTACTGTTGCTATCCAGCACGTTTTGGACCTGTTCACCTATCTGCTTGTTTTTCAGCAGTAGCACCAATAGTACCAGTCTTCAAAGCGCTTTGGTGTTCGTCGCGCAAGGAGCCATTCCGACCAGTTGTCCCATGAGTTATGACTAAGCGAGGGGAAAATTTGGAGACGGTGAAACTGAAAGCTAGGCCCTATGAAGGCTAAGCTGAGCAAGCGCCGCATGGGTGGATTAGCATAAATTGATAAATCATTTTGGAAGTAGAAGGAATCATGGTGATTATAACACAGCTCCTTTCGCTTCGTAGCAGTTCTGCTAGTGCTCTAGCCAGATAGATTAAGCGGAGAAAATAGGAACAATCGGTACCCGTATGCAGACAAAGATTTAACCTTAAATAGGCATGGTCATGGAACCTTGCCTTCTGTGCGCTCCTATCGAGTTTATTTTGTTAGCAATAAGAACCCAGAAGGTCTTTGGGCGAACGCCTGTTCGACGCAAATATACTTGTTATATATTGACATGGATCCAATGCGTTTAGCAGCAGGATTAAGTATGCACATAGTGGTAAACTGGTAACCCATATTATCCAAGAGGAGACATTATCGTAACTGCACGATGCTACAGCAGAGGACCGTGACCATTCCGTAAACGTTAACACGACTATCAACGTAACGGGAATACTGTAGGAAACGGGTTTACCTGTAACAAAATATCGTTTGCAGACGATAACTATACTACATTACGAGATATCCATTACTTTGAACAAGCCATAACAATCACATGAGGCAGTCAAGTGATGTTAGCTTCTCTCCCATTGGGCCGTTTACGGAACCACTATGTATCTCTATCTATCGTCACTATGTAATTACGAGAATAGAAGCATACCGAGATAATGGCTCTTTTAAAAAAGATTAACCATTTTTCCCATTGTCCGAAGAAGGAGTTTTACTTAATAGTGAATTTGTTTATTGATTCTTAATAGATCCCTATAGTTCACCCAGGCAATGTATGCAATCAAACATATGAAGCATGAGGTGCGTATATATATATATATATATTGTGTTTGCATACTGCAAATTTGAAACAAATCTTATTAACAAAGTTAGAGTAAAACGAAAACCGCGAGTTTTATTAGACCTCGATCATTTTCAGTAGTTATGCTATACGATATCATAATAGACAGTTAGATAACGTTCTTGACTCGGCACGGTAAACCTGTCGGCTTTGATAAACAGAAGACTTCAGGGTAACGCGTGAACCTGCCGCTCAACCCCAAATGCCACCCTATAAATTATTAACGAGCACGCAACTTACTCCAGTTATGCGTGTAGTTCACCGTCTGTGCTCATGTAAATTAGTGCGTCAATAAAACAATGTCTATATGTTACTCTTATGAAGGTTTTGAAAATATTCGTGAATTAAAGCGAAGGGCCCCACGGCAGTAAAGGCGATGATGTTCAATTTAAACAGGGCGGTGCATGCCTTGATTGCTTTTCGATTCTATATGCCTGCTTTTTTTCTTGACGGGCATAATATTTAAATATCTACTATACTGTATGTATTTAAATATTACTTAGCGAAAGTATCCTTTAGGACATCTTTTGAGCAACCTTGCTATAGGTCACCTTGCAAAGGAATCAATCCACTGTTGTTTCTATAAGAAGTGACAAGTAACATACATTGCTTAGTGGCCTGAAGGTATATGCCAACTGAAAAAAGCTATCGGAACAAAAAAAGAGGTGGCCTTTAGCTTTCTTATATAAGGCCACCTCTTTTTTTGTTCTTTTTTTCAAAGATTATTTCGTCTTTTATTGAATATTTCACAGGCTGTTATCATACGCCGCGGCCACGCGCGCCTTTAAAGTCCGAATACTGTATTAGCTTATGAAGGGCCCGAACCATAGTTAAATAAATATAAAGAGCCAGCCACTCAACGTTCCTGTCTAAATAAACTGAGTCTCTGCATTTCGCTATATAGATGCTAGATCATCAACTTTATGTCATCCGCAACAGTCTATGAGTTAATTTACCCTTTTTGAGGTATTTGAACTTTTTTTCTCTCTCAGCCTAAACATGAATGGCCCCAACTGGCACAGTTAGTTTGTTTCATTCATATTTTTGAGGCTCGCTCCCGTGAAGTCCTTGCCCAACTTCGAACAAGTTGTACGGTAAAAAAAAACGTTATATTGGTGCGTTTCAGCTCATCATTCCTCATTCTAACGTTCTACCTGTAGAAATACATAAATTGTTGCCCCAGCTAACCACTGATAACCTCTAAAGGACAGAGACGACGTCCGTGGCAGGCTAAAGCTTTGTCCACGTTCTACGCTATCTAGTAGCCAGGAGTGAAGGTTTCTGTCGGCGCAATCGTCCGCTTAGGCACTGTTACCGGCAAGGGGTAAAATTTGAGATGGTTGGAACAACCAATTGTTCCATCGACCGCTAGCGACGCCACCGGAGGGAAGCAGCTAACGTACCCCCCCAGCTCTGACCCCCTGCAGTTGTTGGACCCTTGTGTTGAGAATGGTTGGATGAAACTTGTTTCATGCGCTCGCTTGCCTTTCCTCTTTGTGCTGTATTATACATTAGAATGTGATGACTTCACTCGAAACCATAAACACGCACCTGCTGAGTCAATTCAAAGACATTTCGCGGGCTAGTGTACCCGAGCGTATGATGTTCATGTCTGCCAATAGACTAAACCCAAAAGACCAGGTGGCAAACTCGGAGGTAATTTTACTCGGCGCGTAGTAAATTACCGCCGAGATCTTAATTCATTCAGCCTATTTTATGGCATAGTGCGAATTCAACAGATAGAACTGAATAAAATCTGCCTCTCCGGAGACTCAGCTCCATTTACCACATAAACGATTCTGATGTTCTTGTTCTGCTTGTGGAAAAATCGAACGCGACCAGCAGGTTACTATTGGCTAATTATCTTCTAATCTATTGCGCTTTGGGAGAAAGCTTCTCATTAGCGGTTAAGAGAATGCACATGACAGCAGGCAGAGACGACCTGGGAAATGACGATGCAAATTGTAAAGCTGACCGAGCTGCCGCTAAAGAATTTCAATTGGGTTCAACCCAAAGGTTCGCAACGATATATTTGTATACCTACCTAAATTATGTTTGCCTGCACGACTACGTCTAAAGTATCCGCAGCTAATTCGCGCGAGCACAGGTAACCGCTACCCAAAAAGATGCGCGATGAGTGCTTTTCTATAAATGCATTAGGTCGCGGCTCGCTTGCGAAGCGTGATTTATCTTCCCGGTCGGCAACCGTCCGAACCCCGCTTCGCCGTAGGGGACTCACAGCGCAAACAACGTTTTCCCAATAGCCCTGTCGCACACCAGTTGCCCGTTAGACCTCATGGCGCCTAGCATGTCCAATATCCGCAGCGGAGTGAAGGCAGGAAGATGCTTACTTGTCGACCATGAACGAAGTCAACCGCCATCCTCCCATAGGGATTGATGTCCGAATATATTAACGTCCTGTGGTACATTTAAATGTACGCCATCTCTCTCTCTGCATATTTACCACGCGACATTGACAATGACACAAGCATTGCACAAATCTTTTACTTTTAATCGAACCAATATACTATAAACGATGCATGGTATCACGCTTGATAAACACTTGTTATACTGAAACCAAAGGAAAATGGCTAGTTAACTGCATTATAATTAGCATTTAATAAATTCTATTAAGTATTATAACTTTATAGTTGCATTTCGCTATTTTTGCAAATTTAGGGTTCCTATTCTATCTCTTCAATGTATTTTAGCGCGCGTACTTCGGTAAAAATTATTAACCCTTTCAATCGTGTGTTCGGAACGACCGGCTTAAACGAACCTGAGTTCCCGTTACAGATTGAGCTGAAGTGTCCGCTGACCTGCTGTAGCTCTATTTGCCTTTCACCATGAGCAGATCGCTATGATTAAAGTGAATACGTCACTTTTTCGTCATACAAGCAAGCCAAGCAACATACAGCAAAAAAACTAAGAGGCGCGAGTCTTTCAACAGTCAAAAATAGGCAGTCTTTAAGTCTGTCTGAATCTTGACAATGCCTTCGACCAGTACAAAATTGATAAAACGACTGAGTCTCCTCATTCTGGGACCCAATGGGCACTTGCTTTGTAGATCTACGATGGTTCCAACAGTCATCGGTGCTTGAGCTCTTCGTCGGTGCTGTAAATGGTCGTCAGTCAGTTGCGTTGTTCTACTGAATCGAAGACAACATCAGCGACAATCAGGTCCAAAACGACAATTATGAAGGTGAACCCGACGACACCTGGTTTGTTACAGCCGCGACACGATCATCGTAGGCTGATTACCTATTTGAATGACTGGTGTTCCGAAAAGAGCCGCATACAGGCAACACTCTCTCTTTTTCTCTCTATCCATCTATGTCTGTGTATCTTTTTCTTTTTCTACCTCATGAGTGCGGTACGAAGCGGCGCCGTCGATGTGTGACGCAAGGGAGGAGAAGGTGAGGCGAGGGGGGAGAGCGATTTCTTAGGGCCCGAGCAGGGCCTGTTTCTACTGTTATATCTTCACGCAGAGAGCCTGTGTTCTTGTTATTAGAAACTCCATAGCAAAACCGCAGTACATCCGATACGTTAATAGTTACGGTAGTAGTCGTACTGTAGAAGCGGCAGTGATTACTGAACCCAACCTTAGCTAGTCTTTCATCTGATGATTGTAGGACGGATGCAACATAAGCATATATTGCTTGTTTAGTTGACTATATCCCAAGGAAGCGTCAATCTATTCTCGCGGCTTTCTCTTGTTATGGGATCCTAACTCCCGCCACGGACGTTGCCTGCTGTTACGAGGCATTTGCTTCTTGTCGTTTAATACGACCTATGACAGCATGGCGGAGTACACCTGAAGCGGTCACAGCGTGCTCCCCCTTCCGTACTCGTACGATCGGCTTAATAAGTAGCTATGCTCTATATTCATATGCCACGCGTTAGACCGTTAAAACGTGCAGAACGGTCTAATATGTCACAGTCAGTAGAACGTAACGCATAACTGACTAAACATCGAACAGGACACATGTGCGATGTGATAGACAAATCACTTGTTAGGCCAGCCTATAATTTTCTTCTGGTCTGCCATTATACACATCTAGAGCTATTGTTGCGCAATCGAATAGTAAATAGCTGTTGTTTTTCTATAGATAAACGAGACTAAAGACTGTTACTGTCTTTAGGTGCTAAGCCGGCATTCGGCCATCACGTTAGTGGACTGGGCCGACGGCTTGATATCCAAAACACCTAAGAATGAATCGAAAACGGGCTTCATTGTTGAAAGGGCTTTATCTCGGACAAGATATAGATTGTAAATATCTCTGATATATAATAAGAAGGTAAATAAGAATAACAAATTAATTTCCCTGTTGCAATTTTTGAGCAACATGCAAAAATTAACGTACCCTTTGCTCGTTGACGTCGTCAGCCTCCACCGTAGTTACGAGAGTACACACAGCGAAATTGTGTGAATGTTTCTTATGTTAATGATGTCCATTTTATAACCGATGCTGATTGTGTCTCCTGCATCGAAGTGATAATTTTTTTTGCTTCGGGCCTCTGTGAACGTCGAGGCCTAGTCACGTTCCACAATGCCCGACTACTCATTGGCCAACGATGCGTTCGCTTTTGCCTTTCTTCGGTTAATTAAGCTTGATAATACTGTGACGGTGAATAGACCTGGGCCGGTAAGACACCACGCTGCACAGACGCTATGGTCCGGCTTGATGCAAGCGTTACCGACCACATAATATAAGAAACGAGCCAGCCAATTGTTCTAATGGAAGATGGGCCTTACGCATTGTGGCTATGGCTGAAAAGGACTGAGCTGCAGACAGCGTACGGGGCAGCCGAGCAGCGAGAAATGTTGTACCTCAAACGGGGTGCGCTCGTCAGACGGAAAACTACGTGCGCCTCTAGCTAAATATGAACACATGCATACATACATACAAACAGACCCACAGACCGAGCAGGTACACTAAGCGACAGTCAAGCGCGACGATATAGACCCTACGAGCGAATCGACCGCTAGCTTGTTGAAGGTGATATGCAAGCCTATTGACAGTTTTTTTTGGAAATAGTTTATATGTGAATATATCGCAAACGGACATCTATATGGTGCAATACAATCCACGGTTTATGTGTCTTATGGGCGGCATACACGCCTGCATATGACGGTGAACGGTAATTGAAGCTAACATGCGGCAGTTCCTAGTGAGGTCGGAGCGCGCGCAACGATATGAGAAACTTATACCGAGTAAGACTTCCCCGGAGCTAAGGTACTCGCCTCGCCGCCACTGCGACACATTGACTCAACTTTATATCGCAAACCACGGTCCATTGACTCGTACCGCAGGCTTAAACGGATCGTTTAAAATCAAGCATGCTGTATTGAAAAAATGTAAATAAAAATATAAGTAATAGATAAAAGTTCTGTGAAGAATAATTGACCTACGTTGATAATAAATATTTCGAACGTGTTTGTTCTTAAAATACGTTTTTGACATTTTGCAGTAAAGTTTAACTTCGGTTAGAGAATGTATTCAATCTGCCTAATGATTGAACAAAAACTTCTATGTAGTTATTGTTGATAGCTTTTCTATGAGCTTTGCATTTTATATGATAAATAGTTATCGATCAATCCCCGAGCGAAGAAGAAGCTGTTTGCTTAAGATCTAGATCAAGCAACACTAACAACGACAACATTCTGGAGCAGTCATTATAAATAAAATAAAAGATCATTATAAATGTCTGCCACCGAAAACTTATTTTTCTTAATATTTTGTTACATAGCCTAAAGTTCTATCGTCTTCGACGTGTCAAAGTTGTTTGTACTCCAATTTTTTCGGAAAGAGATAGCTTTTTTTTATTGCGACTGCTGTAAGTGATGTCAGCTTTCGCTAGACTGCAGGCATCTCTCATCTCATTGGGAGTGGCAAAAAGGCCCTGTTGAAGCGACCTCCTTCTCCTCGACCTCCGCGTATCCCGTCAGATAGTGGCTCTGCGTGTGTACTCGGGTTCGTTGAATTGACGTACTTTCCTCTCTTAATCACCTGCAGGCGTATATTAGGCTATCTTAGACTGTAAACGAGCCAAAAATGCCAAATATTACCGAAACTTGGCTGTAACTTGGGAACAAGAAAACGATGGCAATGTCGGTGCGCCACTCGCAAACTGACGCCTCGTCCGGACCAACGTCGACCCTTTTTCTCCCATCTAACGCCCGGTCGTCGTAGCGTTCCCAGGACCATTTTCAAATGTGTGGCCAGACGCAGGTGTTCTGGCAGTCCTGCCGGACTGTGATGGCCATCAACGAAAAATAGAGGAATTCTTATGCCGGTAAGCAACAACGATGTTTGAAAACATCGTGGCTTGTTGACGCGTTAAATCTTATTTCTGTATCTGGCAGTTGGTCAACGGTTTCGCTTTCCTTTGTTGAGTAGCATGCTTTGACCACTGCAAAATGGCCTTAGATGGACAATGTGGGTATCACTGAAAACATACGACAATAAACCCTCAACTACGTGAGCCATGTACGCAGAAGTCTCTAGCTGTCGCTGACATGTGCAATGAAATCGGTTTAGAAACGGGGTCTCTTTGCAGATCCTCTTTGGAAAGGAGAGGAAATCTGAAGGAAAAAACAATGATGGCCTTTAACGTATTTCCTAAGCGAGCGCTAAATTCGGGCACAGTTTTAGCTCTAAGGACGTGCTTTTGTTATTATTTGTGCACAATGTTGTTCATTTGATTCTTGCTTCCCGCACAGATGGACGATAACTGACTGCCGCCATTTCTATCTTATCGCGCATCGGCAGCCTCGACGATACATCGCTTAGCCCCTCTCGTAGCGTCATTTCGCCGATCATTGTTCCTTTACTTTTCATATTCTATATGAGTTTTTGGCGTTCGATCGAATCTTACGGTCCCTGCAATACCGCAGTCGATACTTTCATTGTGTGATTGTTCATGGTTAAGACGGCAAGCATCGGTTTTTTTCCCTAACCGACTGTGGACTCTTGTAAAAAACTGGGGCCGTTTTACGCGGCCAGAATCGACCCAAGTTGAAACTGAAATGTTTCACGGTGTGAAGAAGACGGCGGCTTGCTATTATCGACATTCGTTCGAGAGGCCGAATGGACACGATAGACGGATACCATATGTGTATGCGTTCGTTTGAGCAATGTCTGTGTCAGGCGGCTGTTGACAAATGGTGGCATCACTGAAGGCGGTCGGTCGGACACGACCATGGTAGGAAAATAAGATCGCTGACACCAGTATTATGTATTAATTTCTTATGTAACCGATATCTTGATGTTTGCTTTTGGCTTTGTTTATAAGACTGTCAGTCATACGGTGTATTTTACGCCGAATGAACTATGTTTCTGTGACTTGAAGAATGAAGAACATTAGTTTAAATTGGAATAAAGTCAAACGGCTCAACCCGTTATGAGTTAATCAGATACTGCGGAAGGTAGTGATAAAATATTTACTATTACTGATAGTGTTACGCGCAGCCGTGTACAGCTTTATCAATATCCATCGTTGTAGTACATCATTTGTCTAGCGAGAATTAAAACATATGTACGAGCTTCCAAATCACATTTACTACAAGCACGTATCGGATCCAAATCAGTATGATTCTTCTACTTTTTAATTTATCGACACTTTGGAAAAGAATTTAATAGTACCTACAGGTATGACCACCGATCTATGAAGGATGATGTATGTATAATCAGGTCAAGTCTTAGCTGAAGCTTTCCGGGTGAACAAACGTATAGATGTTTTGATTCTTCAAATTCTAATGCGTGAATTCCGTTTGTCATAACGAATCATCGATTGACGCAAAGTAAAAGACGGCAGACGAGTGAAAAGTCTTCGTGACTAGAAGAGTGATACTTTCAAAAGGATTTCCTATTTTTGACCAAATTTGCCGAACATAAAGAACTGCTGCAGTGCTCAAATCCGTGTGAATCGGAACGAAAAGTTCCAACACGTCTATATCTACTTATGATGCGCTATATTTTATGCAAGTCAATTCATGTATGCGTCGCCTAGAATCAAGAGAAACTATTCTAATTTCTGAAAGCGCCTGCTTATTCTCAGTCATCAACCTTCCACAGCTCAAAGAGGAACGGGCTAGCGTTCTCTTGAAGTCAAAACTACGGAATGGGTATTGGCCACACGGCCTACAAACGCAGTACGTTGCATGGCCACTGAAGACGCAGTTCATTTGGGTGACTAATTGTTGGTTGAAGCTTAAACTAATATGATGTTTGCGAGCGATTTAAACGATGAGATCCTGTGAAGCTTTTTCACGGATTAGTCATCTGTTTTGAGTGGCAAGGTCTACCGGCTTGCGATATAGTCCTGCGGAGCGTGCTGTTATTCAATTAGCAGTCAACACCGTTGTCGAGGCCGTAAATTAAGAACTCAACAGCATCCGCGATTACAATTTTCTTTTCACACCGACAAGGAGGGCCACCGATGACCCGGCTATCATTGTCAAATTCTCCGCGCCTAACTCTCCATTCTGTGGACTGATGGCAGATGTTGCACAATTGCACACCCACATGCACGCATAACAATAAGGATAGTATTAGCAATAAGGACAACAGCATCAGATACAGGGCAAACGTCGCATCAAGATAAGTTATGCGACCCCAACAAAGTCAACTGACCACTAGTCTTACCGTGGGTTCTATGTATTAAATATAATGCTTGATTTAAAGTCGGTTTTATGACGTTTTACCTATTTCTCACTCGTTTAGGTTCGACGTCGCAGTTACCCTTGAAATTGAAATGGCATCCCCTCAATCGAATGGTACAAACAGCCGAGCAAATCCCTTTGCGTTTCAATAAAAGTACGAAAAAAGCTCCAGATGAAAACTTGCAACACAGAATGAGCCTTTTTGTGGCGTTAGCGCAATACGAAATTCGACAGGCGGCAGTGGGCCACCGATCACATGCACTTTAGCATCGCCCAAAATCGCCGCTGATGCTATAACATTTATCTCTGGGGCTCCGATCGGCATCGCCAACACCATCGTCTTCATAATCATTGCTACACGTTAAGCCATCAGCCACGGTCTCAGCTGACCGCCAGCAACCAAGACGGTGAAACCAACCAAATCGCTCGGCTCGCTTATCACGAAATCGCATCTTCACACTGCTGACATCTGTTGCTTGCCTCATGCTACCTGCACATACTAAGCCGTACGGCAGTTTCACCGGGTGGATCATCCACCGCCCAACGGCAACTCCTCCGAAGAAAACACCAGGTACGTCCAATGAAATCGAGCTATTGGGCAAACACGAATCCTAGCTTTCCTCGGCGTCTTGCGAATTTTCTTGGCATCGCTGAACACTACCGTCTTGAGCATCGTCCAGGTCGTATCTCCAGATCAGGATTTCTGATCTGGAATCGAGTACGCCAGTGTTGCGCGATGATAATTATAAGTAACTGATGAAACCGTAGTAATTTCATAGCTGTAACGTACCCACCAAATCATTGAGAAGCCGTTTGTAAGTTGAGGTACGTGGGTGCACGCGGCGCGGCCTGCACATCCACGAAATGGGTTGAACGGTCCTAATGATCAGTGATAATGAAAAGCAGTAATGATACCCATCAACAAAAATGCTGCCAGCTACACTGAAATACATCAGACACGTCCATAATATGCATTAAGTAGGTGCACTTGTCTGGAAATAGCAGTTTTGTCAGAAGCAGGAACCGACACTTGCTACTGAAACACGTTTAGGAGAAACTACTAATTAATCAATCTGTATTTGGAGCATTATTATTATTTTTGTTGTTATTATTCTGTGGCATGTCGCTTTCCGGCGGCACCTTGGCGTCGTTTTTTACCCTCTATACGTTCTCGCTGCATGTTTGACCAACGTTAGGTGGAAACAATGAACGCTGACTAAGAAGAACGACCCTTCTCGCACATTTTCTATTGGCTGTAGAACGCTTAACACAAAATAGACACAAGCACTGGGCATGGAGGCCCTGGTCTCATCATGAGCCGCCGTGTCTTTATATGCTTGTCGTCGTTATGCCTATCGTTGTTTCCAGTTTCGACGTCCAAATCAAAGAGAGAGAGAGAGAGATACTGACGCGATGCATATGCCCACGATGATACTCGCGGAGTGGGCTTGTCGATCAATGCCCACCATCAGCCATAACGTCAACCTCACCATCAATAAGATCATTCACTGAAATCACTTGCGCCGTAGTAAAAATCAATAAACCAAAACTTTCCGAACGTATATATACATAGTTACATTACAAAACGAGCACTACATAGAGGGTGGCGACGCTAATGATGAATGATTGTCGTTGTGGTGATTGTATAGACGAGATGATAACTAACCAGGTCGGCACGGATGGTTAGCTTGACTAGCCTTAAAATTAGCTTCGTATAGATTTTGGCGCAATGAATGACGTCGCTGAGTCGGTCTGAATCCTCTAGTAAACCGGTAGGCTTCTTGATTTTGGCCGCTTTTGCGCAGTTTTTGATGCTTTCCTATTTTCAAGGCTTTTTAGAATGTTATGCTTAAAAACCAACATCGTTTTTGCTACTGGTTTCATTTTGAGCTTTCTGAAAATCCTATGAAGCTGAAAAGACTGGCAGTC
Source organism: Varroa destructor (assembly GCF_002443255.2). Lineage (NCBI taxonomy): Eukaryota > Metazoa > Arthropoda > Arachnida > Mesostigmata > Varroidae > Varroa > Varroa destructor. Next base: position 31,871,030 of record NW_019211460.1, on the reverse strand, counting down.
AGCCGATCTGTTCGAAGACCTCCGCACGAAAACTTAACAGTTAAGTTGAGAATAATTAGGGTATCATAATGCCAAGGACTCAATAGCGGTTAGGGGTACCAACCGTTCATTAGAAGCAGTAGCTTCGCTAGCAGAAGCACGACAACAATCGACATCTGGCACCTAGTATAGCTATTGCTTGTCCCGCTCATCCGAGACGAAGTGGAAACGGGTCAGTCTGGGCAAGGCACTCTGTGACTACTTCAACAAGTTTTACTTTCGCCATGAAACTGCAATCAGTGTATATGTGAGTGTGTATGTGTGTGTTCCTGATCCCACAGCCTTCGGGTCCGCAATCCTCCGCCCACTGCAGGAGCCATAGCTTTCGTATTGAAATCATTACAGGAATTGTTCTTCTATTTCTTGATTGCTTAAGATACACGTAAGATATGTGGAAGCTAGCGATTGACGCTCATCTTCATTCCTTCGCTCCGACACGATGATATCGGTAGATGGGGGATAAATGGAAATCGTTTGACTCCCGAGGCTGGGTCTACAACTATTGACTGCAGGACTTTTTTTGTATTGCAATAGCAACCTGCCGGCAGCCCAGATTAGAATTTGCCATTCAACATTTTGTTGTCTTCTATCTAGCTCCGTGGCAGCAAATTCGTTTTGTTCACATTATTTCATTCGTTCGATAGTTTTCTTCGTTCGTATTGTCGTCGTCGGTGTCCTGTCTGAAGGCAATTTTAGTTATAATCGAAATGGGTTTATCTAGCAAAACTGAGTTTGGGCCATTCTCAACTAGAGGAAACAGAAAGCTGGGTGGGACGTGTAGGGCAGACGTTGACAAATCGATACGATACAAACACTGTAAACATGTATTTTTACTCTGAATGGTTGTCTGGCTTTTGTGTACGGGCGTGGTTCTTCGGACTTTGTGGCCTGCCCAAACATGTAGGACCATGTAGCATAAATACACGAGCGGGTTCTAACACCGTTTAATAACAAGTCACAACCGGAGAGTGGCACATACCGAACAAGTAACGTTACATTTATTTATTAATGTATCGCGGTTTTTACTAATGTCTCAAAAACAATCGGCTTTGAGAGTTTGTTGGAAGCTGTAGTCAGGCGTCTAAGGAAAGCGGTGCTAGCCATGTCGCAGAACGAAGTGTTTACGAACAATGCTCAAGGTAATAATTCAGTTTAAGTACAACCATACCATAAGAAAATACAGGGCCAATATCAAATTATGCTAATTTGAACGTGCGCGGTGTTTATGGAACGAGTGTTACATTTTGCCACGACCTTGTTTTACAGAATCGAGTTATATATAAAAGTGTATATAAGATAAATCATTGCTTTAATATGATAAGCGTAGCTTAAAGAAAAGCTGTCCTTCAATAAAGTATTTGCGGACCAGCTTTGAGGTGGGCAAGGCATTGTACGCGTTTTACGGGCGTTGAAAAGTTCGATGATATTTTGGGCCGAATTGTGAGATGTGGGTTACATAGAATGGTACTCGAACATTATAGTAAATTAAAAGCGTCGTACATAGATGGTCGATATCAAAAGGCAACGTCATGATCGGCTGAATGGTAACCAGGTTTGTTTCAAAGTGTTCCTTCATAACCATTGGAATGAGTTAGTATTTGATTTAGCTAAACCCTAGAGAATAAGCCGACCGCGATGTCATAAATGGTAGTAGATGGCACAGTGTTCGCTCGAGTAGTCTACACATGACGTTTCCTACGATTACAGTCGCGCGATACAAGAAGCGCTGCAAATAAATCAGGTCCTGTACGTGCGCTTGCTACTTTAGACTACTCTACAGCCATGCGGTATAGAAACAATCCAGACAAGCCACGAGATGGTCTTGCTCCGCTCCATGCCCATACAGGACTTCCTTCCCGCTGTGGGGAAACGTGCGCTGCAGGTGCAAATAAAGTGGTTTGTGTCTACCGAAGAAGATAATGCTGTCACATTGACTGCTTCGGCGTAGTTCGGTGAGGAAAAATGAGGTGGATAAGAAAGCCGGACTTAGGCTGCTACCCGCTCCTCCCCCGCGCATTTATTATCGCAGTTGACATTCGCCCTTATATATCGCAGTGTAGTAGTGCAATAGCGGCAGTTCTCGCGATAGGCCGATGATCCGCAGTTGAAATCCCCTGATTGCCGACTCTTACGGACACGTACCCGTTCCCAGCTCTTTTACTGAGTGAGTGTTGGCACTTGGATTTCTCGGCATGGGGTGCCGCCTTGCTGCTACCGATTTCGCTACTGTAGTCAATGGCGACTGGGCTGCAGGCGACGATGCGGTATGTCTCTGTGAGGAGTCAGAATGTTACGGTCTGTCAGACTTTGTATTTCACTCTTTGGCGGTTATCCCTCGAAGAGCTTGCAATGAGCAAGGGAACCAACAGGAAACTAAGGAGCTATGGGGCATGACGGAGCGCGGTAGACTAGGAAGGCTGATAGCGCCACTAGACGCTGCAGCCAAGGAACGCCGTATTCGCTAGTCACACTATATCATTAGACTTGTTTCTTGATAGCTGAATGTATGGGTACAGCGCAGTGGGGTGAAGTGAGATACTGGGTAGAGAAATATCCAGACAACAGCTACATCGATGGTCCCATTGTTGGCGCTGCTGTCGCCCCCCGTCTCTCAAGCCTTGTGTCTTCTTGGCTCGAAGCCAAGCGAAAGCCAACACGAGGAAGCCTTCGTTTCAACCCGTCCGCGGCCTGCAGCGGCCGGTGTTAAGCACTCTTTGTCTGCCATGGCGTAGCGTGACTTGCAACTATCTGCCTAGTGGAAAAAGGTCCGACCTGTAACTGAGTTAAACGGCTGTGAGCTCTTTCTCTTAGGTTCGTCTCTGTTTAGCGCTTTGTCTGCTTGGCGGCCGCTTGAAAAGCTAGACGTGCCAGTTCAACGCCCGTCGACCATTCTTTCGTCCCTGTGCTCGACAGATCAAGCCTCTGCCTCGCGCGGCATATTGTAAGCTGTTTGAACTGGTCCATCCCGATACAACATGCAGCCTAAATACGATTAACAGTTTTTCGACGGGTAGCTCAGGGATGTGAGGGGTTAAAAACTCATCTACCTCTACCCCCCTCCCCCGTATTGAATGAAAAGTACGTACGTTATGCTTGGTGTATTTCTTCATGCGACATACAACGGTTTAGACAAGACGGTGACATATCGTTATAGGAGCACTTCGAATCCGACGAAAGATAATTCGTGGCAACGCACAAAATCGTAAACGTATTTTATGCTGACACGGCTGAATTCTTTTTTCTGCTGATTCAAATTTGTGGCTGGTCAATAGATAGATGTCCGTTGTAACATGGAGTTGTTACTACTAGCAGCAACAACAACAATAGTGAAACCGTACCTTATTCGTATTTTCTATAAGGTCGTATATTCCTACAAATCGAAAATTGGAAACTATTTATGAACATTACTGTCGACAAACCTAGCAGACAAACACACCAACAATGACGCAGTTACCGACGTCTCCTGACCTAGTCAATTTCGCAAGGGCGTTACTACGCATCAACATCAAATTAGTGGACCGACAAACCGTAAAGATGTTCATTTTGTGGCGTCTGTTCTATATTTAGCTCCCACTGGCCCCACTCCTCAACCTTTTATTGCCCCCTTTTTACTTTCGTTCTCTCCAAGCACCGACTAACATTAAAGCCGAAAAAGTCGTGGCCTGTGAGCTCGTACAGTCATTGCGAAGTTTCCTTTGAGGTACCTTTGAATTAGAAGTAAGGAAACATAGTAGCAACCATCGGCATTTTATATACTCAATCATACTATAATCTTGAGATATTCTTCGATAAAAAAAAAAGACTGGCTCGAAACGTAACAACGCAATGATTGTCTGGCAAAATTCTAAACCAAAAAATATATTTAACGTTGCAGCTATGTATAACGAAACTCTATACTATTTCCCTAATCTTCTATTGCAGAATATCTTAAGCTATCTTGGGCTTCAAAATAACACCACTGGACCCGATTGTGAGGCTACTATTATAATGAGTATTGTCTATTAGTAGTAATATATCTATTTATTATGATTCGCACGATGTACATCGAGTGTGCAGATATAGTATAGAGTATATACTGCAAGTGCGATAGGGCAAAGCTTACTACTTGATTTCGATTGTCAAACGTCAACAATGACAACCTTACGGAATGTATACATAAACGTGCATCAGCGCTGTTGTAGGCCAATCTTGTCGATAACCCATATTTCAACATCGTGTGTCACACTATGTTATCCTGTATTCATTTTCAACCAAAAATTTCTGCTGACGCTAGGCTGTACATGGCGAGAAAAATATCTAGTGACACAAATAGCGTTCGGATTTAACGTTGATCTTCAACAAGGGCCTTCTGGATGACGTCGATTTAAAAAAAAAAAAAAGGACATCTACTTCGCACCTAATGGGAACCGTAAACGGTCACAACACCGAACGACATGATTAAATGCTGTACCAGCACTATTATCATCACTATGGTGGTTTTTCATTAAATTTATTGCTTTCATCGTTTCATATAGAGCGAAAGAAATGGCGCCCAGAAATGGGATCATATGTGCGTGAAGATTTCATATTACAAAAACCAATGCCGATTTAAATGGAACGAGCGGTAGCACGTTTCGCTGTGACTAAATTGAAGACTCCCGTTACCTGGTTAGGTTGACAGTATAGAGAGAGTATAATATTTAATAGATCGATGTGATTTGTTAGATTAAACTGAGTGCCTGCTTGACCTAACACCGAAAGGCAGTTGGAAGTTAACAAAAGTATATTATCATCTCCCTTCTTAAGTTCCATAGTTTTCTTCAGGACAAATTTTTTTTTTTTTCGCCTTGTTATTCTCATGTGCACCGCCCACTTCGGCTATATGCACTATGCAAGACGTTCAGATCTGTACCTGTGTAGCTGAAGTAGCAATCCGTATTATGATCCGGGTACCTGTAGGAATAGAGAGAGATAATAACGACGCTAAGATTAATCGTTGTCTATCTCCGAACGACAACAACCGTACAACAAACGGAACAACAGAAAACGAACCGAATAAAGCTGTCTATTTTACTATTATTACTGCTGTAATTCTCCGTTCATTATCCTACGCGTCGGTCTCCCTGGCAGCTTCGTGTTTCTCCAGAGATCGACTGATTGATGCTTATATTTACCTTGCGTTCCTGCACCCTCGCACGTGGTCGAGTTCACCTGTGTAAAAAGTTACAGTAAAATGGTACAGGACGGACAGGACTCAGGGAGATAGCCTCGAACGTTGGCTAAAACGAAGCAACACGTTAATCATTAGAATCGTCGTTGAACAATATGGTATGTGTATGAAGGTACTGAACGTAAGTACATACTGTTGCTATACTGGTCGAGACCATGGAAACGAAGTTGAAGTATGTGACCGCTTAGCGTTGTATTATAGTATCTCGAGACCGTTCTGCAAAGGTAGTGCTTTGTGTCGTTAGGAGTATGAACGCAATGAGGAAAAGAAAAAACAAGGGTGCTTGGAAATCGCTTTACTATTGACCTGCAATGCTTACGGTCAACGATTTGCTGCGGAAGTCAAATGATACGTAACTGCTATAAGTTGTTGAAAGTTATCCAAACAGAGCTCTGGAGTGAAAAACGGAGTGAGGAATGGAGTGAGAAATCTCCTAAACAATAGCATAACGGTCGTACTTTTTTTTTCAAATATTTTTCTATCTATTCAACTTGATCTTTCTCTCTCTTTGTATCTTTTCAGTATATGCTTATTCGCTGAACTCGTTTTTTGTTGGTGTCATCAAATATCATGCAACCCGTTACAAGTCTCGAAAATTTTTTTACAGTCGAAACAGCGCCGACCGGCCTTTCGATGGCTGAGTTGAATGTCTTTACTAGCAGTAGAATTTCTGAATTTATTTAACATTGGCCGCAATCCGTCTCAACTCTCGTGGATCTGTCTATACGCCGATGACCGCAAACCGATACCACTCACCGCTGTACCCGCGCACCTCGTCCATATTGGCACACTTACATATTTTTTGCTACTGATATTGAAATTTTTCGTTAGCATCGCAGAGAATCTAAATTCGTTATATATATATATATATATATATAAAATTGTGAGCTTTCACACTGCTTAGCCGCTGCCATATCTCATTAAAGATGCGACGTGAGAAAGGAAAATGATCCAGGGACGGGCGCGAACTCAGTATTTTGATTTTTTTTGTTTTCATTGCATAAGTATTCGTCTGCAGGAAACGCGAACGTATAGAATCGCACGAAGGCCAGGTCTAATAAAGGGCCTTCGTCTATCGTTCGCATAGTGGATGCGGTAGTGTGGAAGGACGTGTGACTTCGACTGCGTTGGTGATAGGGTCTGATCGCTGAAGCAATCATCGGTTCAACGTTGACAGTCTTCGTTGATACGAATTATGAATTTTCATTTGAGCGATACAGCTGAAATGGTTCATACTAGGCCGTCTTTAGGACCGCAACGCTAACGTACCTTGTCATTGCGAGGAGGATGGTAAAAATAATGCGACTGCTAATAACGGATAGTGGTCTGTTAGTATTCTGGTGACTGGAGCCAATAAGAATTATGCCGCAAAGACGCGAACATATCATCGTCTCAGCTATGATCGAAGATAGCTTAGCTAGTAGTGTTCTGTACGATGAAAAAATTGTGGTATTTTCATTACGTGTCCTTTCTGTGCCACGAGTTGTGACACTTGCGTGTCTGAATTGTATTTGTCAGGTCATGTTATTGTAACACGTATTACACTTTACCTTTATTATGTCGAACCTAGGTTAGAATAAAAAAAACAGACAACGCTAAACGCCCACAAAACGCTAGAATACCTTGGTTTACTTTATCCTATTACTTCGTTACTAATTAATAAAGAGCGACAGTACTGGAAGCATTCAAGTAAGTGCCATTTGTTCGCTTCTCGATCGATAATCAATAACTGTATTGTATCCGACCCCTCTATTGGGGGGGCTTTAGCTAGCTTTCTTCTGTCGTTTTGGCTAATACCACTAGGTTAATTAACTCGCTTCAACCTTTTGCAATGGTACATCTCGACTGGGGGGTTGCCTCTCTGTCTTTACTAAAGGACCGGTCATCTCGAAAACTAGTAGTCTGCCTTCGTTCCCTTTAAGTTTATTATAGTGTCCTGATCGGTCGCCATACTAGTACCCTAGTAAACAAAGTGTGACTGTGAAGGATAGTATAAAACGCCTTTTCCTTCGAATAATTCAAAGCGTACCATTTTGACAATGCAGGGAAAGTATTAGATTAAGTGCTCGTCTTCCGGAAGAATGTCATAATGCTGCTTAAAGACGGCCGCGGGTTTTCTAATTTAGTTCTATATCCCATTGTTGTATATGCCGGTCGTCACGATTTCGTTCTTCTTCTGGTCAACGGATCAAAATGACTCTTACTGTGCTCACTTCCAACAATCGAGCATCATTGTTCATATATAGTGTAATACACCTAACGTTATAGCTATAATCTTATATAATATAACCTGTTACGATCGTAAACCTTTTGCTATCTTCACATTATTACACTGATATGCAGATAAGCTTGGCATCACCCGTTTGCCCCTCGCATACGGATCATCGTAGGTTACTGACGAAGCAGTATGCGAACACTCTCCGCCATACCGTAAAGGTTTAGTTTCAATTGTAACGCTCTTAATCAACAAAGTCCTACTTCACGCGTCTGAGCAATGTTCTCATTGCAGCGGTCGGACGCGGCCACATGTGTCTGCCTGTATGTTGCTTTGCCCTTTTGTCCGCCTCCCCATCGGACGCAGCGAAGTGCAAGGTGTATATGCCGACCCAAGAATGCTCAAGGCAGCTGTGACACAACTACAGCTATTCGTATAGTTAAGACAGTGCGAAAGGGCAAACAGAGTACTAAAACGACTGGGGTTTCTCTTAAATTTAGGAATGCTTTTTTGCCTTCGTCGTTCGCTACGGATGGCCAAGACCACCTCGATCAATAATAACATGAGTGAAGATGACACTCTCGACCAATTCGATCCTGCATGGAAAGCTAGAAGTTGTTCTACCTTGATGTGCTTTTTGCCCCTTGGTTATCACTACCCCGTTCGTGCATTCGTATTTCGTTGCAAATCGATTGACGAAGTGTGAAAGAACGAGTATGGTCACACGAAAAATAAGCTTTTGTGTGTTTAATAATAGGGCTTGCGTGGATATATAGGACCTTTGGAAAATTCATATTAGAATAATTTACACTTTTGTAGTAAATCAAAGACATGTACAATCGATCGGATTGTTCGTCTTTTCATCAAATAAAGCGTAGTCGAACATTGTTCAAGTAAACGTTTTAACTAGTTCGCAAGTTATTAAATCAAGTTAAATAATATCAGCTAAAGCAAAACTAAATTAGTATATCTATCTCTAGCATAAAGTATTAAGCAATCTCATTTAGGATGATACAAAAAGTGCTGTTGTCGTGCATTGCATATGTATGTACCCATTGGTGACTATCTGTCTATAAGATGAAACAATGCCAACTCAAATCCTGGTCAACGTGATGATCCTGTTGCCACTCTACTCCTGACGCAAAAACAAGGGAACACAAACACTCGAATTTGAGACACAAACGCACACTTCGTAAAGATCACAGCAGGCCGTACTGAATAGTAGCAAGGTCGAATCTTACTTTAACTTCAATGGCGCTGCTGCCTAAAGCACCAGAGACATGTAGCTTGACAGGTTAATTGTCACTGGCTATTCAGTCCCCCACGGCCTTTGGTTACCTCTGTATTCGTCTGCACGATGTCGACGCCGCGTGTCCTTTTACTAGGACAAGAAAATTTACAATTCGTGACGCGTCGTATCACGTTGTTCGATGGCATGGCAACGCTCAGACGTTGCGGAGCAGTGACGCTTATTTTTATCAGAGAAACTGTTTGGTAACACTCGAACGTTTGGCTACAGCGAAAGCCGTTTACGGCCCAAAAGCCGCCGAGGGTTATTCATCACTGAACGTGAGGCTTTTGGGATGTGCGGCCGTATCTCAACCAGTGCCTGTGCTATGTTATGTATCCTAAATTTGAGATGTAGTTGTACACTGTCATACAGGAGATTATAAGTTTCCCCTCATGCAAATCTGAGGGCCGTACATTATCAAGTGCGAGCGAAAAAAAAACCCACGGAGTAATTCTTTCGATTCGATAACGGCATTAGATTACTGTTTTACCAAGACGTGTGTTATGTCGGAAACACAAAGCTCATCTAGCTTGAGGAAGGTACTGGCATACAACTAACAGAAAATGTGTTTAGCCTAGTTCTGTCTCGCTTGCGTTATGCAAATCGAAGCCGGTACATCTTTACAATGAAAATTAAAGAGAATGCCTAGAGCGTGAAACAAAGCGCACTGGGGTGAGGGCGAGACCTGCTTTATTTACTTCGGCGCGTATATATATATAGTCAATCAAGTGTACTTCTATTTTTTCTCGTCTTTATGATGCGACACGATCATTGACTCGTTTTCATGCTCTTGTAGCCAGACGATGGTAGCAGGTGGATTAGAAACTTTACTTCCTACAGTCTCTGGTAGATACAGAATAGGCAAAGCTGACTGGTGCCTGATGCTCATTACGATGATTCGCGAACAGACAACTCTTTGTGCGAAAGCTCACGCGAGGTGAAAATTTTTCAAGAGCAGCGCATTTGTCAATGTAGACCGTCTGCGGTGCGCTGCACCCATATCATTTTATACAATCAACGGCAAGCAAAAATGTCCTGAGAATTCTTTCGATAAAGGCAGATAGCTTAAGGCGTCTCATGATATCTGGAACACGGTCTACCCAGCTCCGCCTTTAATGACACTAGACCCTTGGCTAAGTTCACCCTAGTCTTAATTCTTTCCGCCCCCATTCACTGCCAGCTGCTATGTAACTATGATAATATAGAGGGGAACGACTGTGTGCAGCTTCGAATGTGGAGTAAGGTAATGGCGGTAGTACAGTTTAATATAATATTGTTTATACGCTATTATCACGTCAAAATATATAGAGCAAGAAATACTCTACTTCTGTTGCCAACAGGTATATAAATGCGATATTGGGCAGGTCCACTACAATCGATAGGTGGCTAAGCTCTTAAAGTAATGACGTCATGGCGGCAACGAAGGTCCAATGTTGGCCGGAAAAAAGATTACAATATAACCAGAGGAACTTGTATCCCCACCGACAAAGCCTGCAGGCTAGCGCGGCCTTATAAGATCTAAGAGACAACCTTATATATATATACATACATATATATTATGCTACTATAGTTAATTATTGTTATAGTCTCCGCCAAGATTTTCATTACCCTGAAAGTGATGCCAAGGCAGTCAAATTTCCGTCTGAATTGATGGGATGAAAATCATTGTATCCCTTATGGAAAATTCATTTGTAAAAAAATAGTGCGCTCACATTATTAATTCAATTATGCAATTAATACAATGCAGTATGCTATTGTAATTTTTTTGTTCAGCTTTTGTCGAAACACTCACCCATAAGATTATTTAAAACCAATCTAAAATATCTAAACATATACTAGGTATTTGGAGGCATATACCTCCCGCAAGATGTTTACTTTTGGACGACGATCATTTCAATCTTTATGCTCGGAGCACAGCTCGAAAAATTTATAGTACCTATTTCCTGTTTATATCTACCGCTGGACTGTCTACGCTGAATGCTCTCTTACCATTTGGCGAGTCATTACCAGACGTGTTTGCGCGCCAGCAACCCGATCACCCATCGGTCGTCTGCTCAGGTCTCCTCGTGCCCAACCGTTGGATTTTGAGAATTGCTAGAGGGAACGGTAGAATGTCGGACGAAATTGTCGGAGTTACCCGAAAACGAAAGGTCGAGGGTCAGGCCAGGCTCTGTGAAGAAGGGGAAAGATGTACGCGTGCGACACGACGAGCCTAATAATGGCCGGTTGTGAGGACCTAACAGAGTTTCTAACACAGAGGGTGAAAGGGTGCGACTCAGCATCTTGTAAACACCAGGCAAAGGGACAAATGTTCACAAGGCGACGTCCAGTCACGTCTCAACCCATTGTGATACCACTGACGACAGTAAGATGGCTCTGTCGAAGAACTAAAGGGGAGAAGGCGAGAATCGTTCGAGTTTTGGTTGGCACAGAAATGAAGCTTATGTTTGCAATGTCGACGGTATCATGACTGATCCAACCTATTTGTCGTTATCGTATAGTTTTCTTCGTTCCTGATAGTTCCTAGCGTCTAGCCTGCGCAAAACTTCCTTGTCTCCAGGCTATAATTGTTTGTTTCGCAGAAAATGTCAGCACCTGCAGCGGCTTTCAAACAATTAGAAGGACATCTTAGGAAATCCGATGCAGCGACACTAAGTGCTACGACGGCAGCATGGCTCGTGTTGGGCAGCAAAGTTTAAGGGTCCAGTGATGTGGGCAATATTTAGGGATTAACGAATTGAAGTAGTGCCGGCTCTGCTGGCACTGGAGAGCTGCTTCATCCTTCGGCCATCGACGCAATAGACTGAGTAAGAACGAAGATTAGATCACGATAAGAATGAACTAAGGACGACGATGCGCCGTTGCCAGCACGCATTTGATTGCCCAGACGACAACCCTCAGTTACCCTCAAATAACGTTTCGCGCAGAACCGCTATATTCTGCATATGAATATTTATAATTCCGTAGTAAACGACGTTTGCTGAGGTACAGCATAATGGAAAAAGAGGAGGAATGGGGGCTTGAGGGGCAAGGAGTGTTCGGAGTTCCCCTATGTCAATATGACACAACGGCGTCATATTATTTGCATATTTTAGAACAACTGGAGTTAGACTTTCGTTTACGATCGTCTGGTACAGTTTCGTGTCAGTCAGCTGTGACGGCGTATGGTCATAGACGACACGGGTGTTGATAGCCGGAAATTTACTGCATTAGCATATTAATTAGATACAATATCAACCGCGTAACCGTTCGTCACACAGATTGAGATAAAAAAAAATGGCATTCTTATTTTTCAGTGGATGCAGATGGTCAAAAACACGCAATTAAATACAAAAAACAAAAATGATGGATATCTTGAGAAGTGTATCTAACATTGTTGCATACTATAATTCATTAATGTCATCAGTATATAATGTGTTGTGTCAACAAATGTTGTTAACTGATCATTTTTCTGACTGTTTTCATATGTTCTCCGTTTCGTTCGTCGGCTGAAGCTCAGGGCTGTTGTTGATCGTTCTCCCCACAATCAGAGCAACTATAACGGCGTAGATTTTAACCGCGCACATGGACGCCAGCCAGACGTGTCGAAGCTGCTACGTCCAGACGATGGTCTATCACAGCAATATGGTTTACTCTCTCTCGCTATTGTGAGCTCTGATAGTTGTGCCAGTCTTCTCTGTTTGATACGTCTGAATATTCTAGCTGTTATGACTGATGAGAACAAACACGACAGCGCCAACGTACAGCGTTCTACTCGCTGAACATAAGTGAGCGGAAAAATGTCAAAATACAAAATTTAAGCACAAATTTCGTTGATACGGTCATTGGATCGCTGCAGCCGGCTTTTCCTTTGCGAAAGTCAACATTCAGATTCATGCTGTTGGACGACGGAGACCGTTCTCAGAATCATTACGGTATTATGGGCATGTAATTCTCGTTCGAGTTAGAGAACCTGAGTGGCTCTCGCTGCTTGCAGCATTAAGCAACTAGTATGTACTTCATGGCACCGTAGACGCAGTGACCCTACCCATATAAGTGCATATGTACGAGAATAGTGGCTTGAAATTTCATGAAACGGATCTGGTGAGCGATGAACACAATCCGCCGCTTTCAGGTCACAGTGGGTTTACTATCGGTGCTGTTATGTTTTGGTCGTCGCCGCAGACTTCGCCCGGGCATGAGGACTAGTAACCCCATCAAATGATGCTGAATCACATACAAACAATCGAAAGTTGGATTAAAAAAATGCAGGAACGATACATAGCTTATCGGCCTTGACGTCGTACGTTTGCAGTACGCACGAAGCAACGTGAAACCGATCAAATCATCAGGGGGTACCATATATAGAAACCTTTTGAAACGTTAGCTGTAGTCTCAGTGCTTTCGATAGTTACGGGGGCGCGTGACCTGCCATTCTTTCTGGTCATCCGAAATCAGAAGATTTGGCCAGTTCATTTCGAAAAACCAATAGCGGCCCCCGCAGATAGATGAAGTCATTGACTTAACCAGAGGCCTGAAGAATCGGTCAGCGTTGTTGTGGTACCTGACGATAACGAGAAAAAAGTTAGCGGCAGCTCGAAATAACGTTTCAAAATGAACAGACCGCCGGAAGTATTGGCTGAAGGCACTGAACTTCTCCAACCTTGTGCCCTAGGAGAGGCAGTTGCCCTACATCGATGTTGTGGGATAACAATTTAATCGTGCCAGCAATCAACTGAAACGTGCGAACGAATGGTAGCCCTCTACCAGCCGCTCCTAGATTAAGATCTGAGGTAGTCGTTACCGTCTAGGTTCGCGTATGTTGCCCTAATGCACGTGGTAGCGTGCGGTAACTGTGTAGGTATCAGGGTTATTCTTCATCAGTCCATGTTTTACTTATACGACGGCCGGTGATAGGTTTGCATACAGAATTTTACCATTCTACTCTAGTACGCAGCGTTAGTTTCAAGGCGAAATTAACATGCATACACACGTGTCCTCGGAACTAGTATGTTAATAGGCGATAGATATACATATATACGTATAATTAGCAAAATGGTAGCATACGTTGTTCGAACGTTGAATGTTATAGATAATGTTATGAAGACAAAAACTATACAACTAATTACTCAGGTACAGAAACAGTTTGGTACATTAAATTTTCTGTCCACATACAAACGGACGCCGAATGTAAACATATGACTTTTTAGTCTGGTGCAAGCGTGCTCTCAAGCAACAAATAAGGAAAGTTTCATTGATCGACTCCTATAAAGTATGAGATAGTAAGGTGTTTTCTAATAATTTCGTCACCCTGACTAAGTTCGAATTAAGGGTGTTTGTGTGGGGTAGTTTCATTCATTTTGATCTAGACTAAATGTAGCACAAAAGCAGCCTCATGAGACAACAACTATACCGTGCTTGCGGATTCTCGTTTTCGAACTTATCCACATAATTTTTTTTATCGTTCGATTCTACAGTTGCTCGTCTTTGCAATAAAAACCGATATTGTTCCATTTGCATACAGTCTACCAAATGGTTGTCCTCTTTTTTTGCCAGGTGGGGGATCTGCTCATCGAGAAATCTTCTCATCGTTGACAAGAGCCACTAACAAATCTATGCAAGCACCAAATTCATCTTGAATATCTTGCATCGTTTGACAGAATTACATCACTTGCTGCACATTAACAGTCAGACTAGAGACCCAGAATAAATGTCCGTATGCCAGGAGACGAAATGCTTCATACACACAGAGCCGCTGTTACTGCGCTGCCAGTGCAAAAAGAGAGGCAATTCCAGCGATTCGCCTAGATAGAACACGGATGTTGGGCCGATTTGTGCTGTTCAACGAAGTTCCAAGCCAATGGGCTGTCTAGAATAATATATGAATGACCCCAAAAGGTACGGAACAAGATGATCGTTCTTGTTTCTCACGTGATTTAGCAATACGTGCGGGTAAAGCCCGCGTACTAGCTACCGACTAGTACTATTCAATTTCATTGAATTACGAATCAATTACATTACAAACATATGATATATGATACAAATAATGATCATTGGGTGTTGTTCTCTGAGATAGAAGACAGAACGGAAAATAGAATTTCTTATTAGAAGAATAGACTGATTTTCCATGAGGCTTCTTTGACAGCAGAAGTCACACGCATCTGTAGATTCCTTTGAGTCAAAGTTCCGTCAAGATACAATAGTTGTAATATCAAACAAGTAGTAATCAAGAAGCATGTCTCTCTTCACATGCTCATATCAAGACCTTACGAAAAAGATTTCAGTACTCGTAGGGCCTCCAAACTCTGACCGAAGCACTCGAACTAACGCGTTGAACACATGACGGGTTTAGATACGTACTTACAATTTCAGTTAGCTGATTTACGCACAAGTCGACACGTAATAACAATGTAATATCGTGCTAGTTATTATATACGTTTATAGTTACTGTTACAGCTTTTAACAGTCATATGTTAATTAATATCGAAAAACGTACAATTTCATAAACAAGCACATAAAGCGTTCGGCACTTGATAAATACGCTCGGGTTCCGTAAATGTCAAGATAGACCACGCCCGAAGGCATAAAAACCTCGTCCTGCAAGAATATTTCGCTCGTCTTTACTACTCCTTTCCTTTGTCGTGGTCGTACTCATCTCTACGACAATGACTAACGCTGTTACGAATGTTGCTAATTAAGTTTTGCAGCGGTAATACAGCGTCTTCATTGTTGTGGTGACAGCTCTCTCTCTTTCTATATATATCCACATAGATGCAACAGAAGGCCGGCTACACATATTTGTATATATAGCCCCCCTTCTGTTGCATTCTTAGAACTCGTTCAGGAACAGATGTCACATTTCGAAACAGTTATCAGAGGGTAAAAAAAAGATGATTTTGCCGCTGGTCTAGATCTAAAGCGTTAGCTTACTCTTATACATGTGTCTCATAGGCCTGAGACGAATAAGTAACAACAAACTGCCCGCCCGTTACCCGCAAAGTTGACCCGCGTCTGACTATTGATTTGGATTCAGTGGAAACGGAACGATAGAAAAGAGGTGCAAGCACTTCGCCTAAAATTAATATAGAAGGACAACACAGGAAGTGATGTCTTTAAAGGGCAATTAAGTGGTACATGTACCATTTGACTTTTCGCTCTGACATGCCCCACACGCTTCTATAGTGCCTCGAATTAGTCTGTTGTACTATATCTGTCATTGTGCTGAGGACTCTAACGTATTTTTAACGAAATTCTAGTGTAATGCATGAAGATATAGATGTTAAAAAACGATGTTTTTCTAATCAAGAGCATATTCTACTTCAACAAGTTTACACTTTGATAACTTACTAGAAGTTTTATTTATTTATTACACGCAATATCTGCGATTCGCTTTTCGGAACAAGAAGCCATTTCGAAATAGGGACGATTTCCTTCTGCGTTCATGTTATGTTTAATATAATGAGTCTCTAAAATACATCAAGAGCAAGTGCTTGGCCTGACTGAGAGCCTTGAGTGCACACAGCACAACCTTAATATCCATATTAAAGGCTGGTAGTCGGGAAATTAAATTAAGCGATTTGATTGCAAATGTACACAAACGGTAAGAAACAATGTAATCATTTCTGGATTGGTATTTTCGTTTAAAGAAATATTTAGTAGGGGCACCAAAGGGATTCGAGAGAGTTCATAGTTGGCTATGTACAAAAACGTTTGCCCATGTGACGCGTTGTATCATTCTATACTGTATATATAGGGGCACTGCGCGTGTAGCGATTAGTCGAACAAAATGTTTTTACCTGACTCATATGATATTTTGATCTACGTAACCGTTAACTGAAGTTAAATATAATTTTCTTCTGCCGCTTCTATTACCTTGAACTGAGCATTGAAATATTATATATATAACCTAAATATCTTAGCGTTATATAGCAATTAATTTAAACATTGAGACGCTTCTCGGACATACACAGTTTACTTAAGTGGCAGCCGTTATTGAATAACTGGCGATGCTTTCTGAACATTGGCTTTTGTTTTTGTCGTCATCAATTAGATTTTTCCCAAAATTTCAATAGTCGGCTTCTTTATTGGCATCATTCGTGTAAGTTGACAATAGCAAGATTATCGTATAATTTCTCCCAATAGACAGAGGCCCTTTTACGTCTCTGAAGCTGAACAAATGATCGTTCTAGCTACACTCCTAGCCGCGAGGGACTGTCCTCCAGCGACCGCATCAAGATAATCTCATCTAGTAAACGAGTCTTCCCTCTTTCGTAGTCCCTATTTCGAAAGGAGCAAGTTGAATGGAAAGAACTATTATTTTCGCCCCTTCCTGCAGCGTAATAGCAAGATTTTTTCTGACGAATAGAATTTCATCGCACGTAATACTTTTTCCCTTATCCTGGAATATATTCAAATACTGCCTAATGGAACATTCCAAGGTTATCGACACTTTCGTACAAGGCAAAGTGTCCTCCAACTCCTGTCTTTTAATTTAGTCAATAGTAACAATTCATTTCTATGTCTACCTAACCGCAAGATCAGATCTTTCAGTCGATCTTTCCCTGACTGCCTCCATGTACTCCCACTACATGAGTGAAAGAGCATACAGATATTGATACTAACTAGAGAATGTCGAGAAATAGATCTTGAGCCTTGCATTTGTATTTGTTCATTCAGTTTGCAGCTGGGGGACGACAGGATTTCTGATTAGTCCTTTGTTCACTGTCGACACATAGATAGCTGGTCATTGGAGGAAGCCATTGAAAGTTTAGCGACATGCACTGCGACCCAGCACCGAGCGTCAGG
This sequence comes from Varroa destructor, assembly GCF_002443255.2. Taxonomy (NCBI): domain Eukaryota; kingdom Metazoa; phylum Arthropoda; class Arachnida; order Mesostigmata; family Varroidae; genus Varroa; species Varroa destructor. Next base: position 31,853,492 of record NW_019211460.1, on the reverse strand, counting down.
AATTGATCCTGTAGTCGCGCCTCTTTATTTCTACCTGTATTCTACCTCTGTATTTCTGTCTATATTCCATTCCTACATGTATATGTAACTATAGTACGATCCAGAATTAGCTAAGCTACGCAACAATTTTGCGTAAACAGTTCTACTGTTTCAACGAAGTAGCGAAGCCAGTGATCAGGCGCACTATCATAGCACTGTAATGAGGCTGAGATAGGAAAAGGTCGCCTGTCTTCGATCAAACCTACCTCAGCCACATTGTAGAATACGAAAATATATATGTAGTGAGTAAGTTGGCCTACTTTAATCATAACTTAGGGGTGGATATTTCAGGCGGGGCTGACTCACACTCACGTTCTACTTGGGGTAGTAGCTGAGTGGCAACTCCATCGAGATCAGCGATCTTAGTGTTGCTGATATTGGCATTAGTAAAATGACTATCTACTTATTGAGACCAGACATCAAAATTATGACTATTTCTTTACTGCTGATATTTGTCTTTGAAAAAAAAATGTCGTAGGGTTAAGTGCTTCTTATTTACAATAGTATCTTAGAGCATTATTTAGTATCGTTAAAGCGGCGTGACTAAACTGTTTACGTCATGCTAACCCTGATTCTTGTCTTTGCCTAACGTGAATTCCCCTTCATATGTAAATAGTATTGTTTGTTTTCGATTGACGTTCTAACGTTCTTCATGTTTTTGTTTTTCAGGTAATGTCAATTGCTATACACGGTATACATCTTTTATCTTCAACACAGCAAAATCGATTTTATATGCCATTTGGAGCGTTACCTCGAAGAGTGTTAGTAACATAATATGGAGTTGGCTAAACTTACGTTAGGGAAATAAGAAAATTTACCCACTTCGAAAACAGTAGCTATATTCGACCTTCGGCATTCTGTCTGCACTTATTCCTAGGTCTCACCACCCCACCCCACCCCCCGCCCCCCACACCCACACCCACACCCACACACACAATCTAAGTCTAATCCACACCAGTTAACACTTATAATATCTACACGTTTTCAAAATATGTGAACAAAGGTGGCTCTTAGAGTAAAAATAATTAAATCATTCTTATCTACAAATATTTGAGGTATTAATAGTGACAATTGTGGTGTTCGTCATCGCAGCCCTCGAGCAACTTCCGAAACCCGAAGCCCACCTCATGAGGGTGCCATCCACGTCGACTACTACATTAGCACCTACAAATGGTACAACTACAGTCAATATATTGCAGGAAATCTGTGTTGCCAGCAAATTGCGCAATGCTTTTCCCTCCATTTGATTAACCCTTTCTTTGAGCCACTGTTGATTCTAACAAAGCACCTGCGCCTGCTTAACAAAATGTCGATGAACGTGACGGCACCACCACTATTTTCAAAAGCATGTTTGACAGTGGTAGGCCACCCTTTTCCTACTAGGCCCTCGTCATATCTACTGGGATCGCCTGTTGCATGATAGAAGCGCCGTTGTCAATAGGTACGCGGGAACATACTCTTATTTTTTTACCCTGACTTTCTTTTCGCCTTTTGTTATGTAACGCTGCCGAGTACCCGTTATCCGCATAGCCTTGTGACCCTTTCTGTTTTGCCTTCTTCTTGAATATGGGCAAGTTTTTAAACTGCAAGATCTATGAGCTCTTCGTTTATTAATCAATACAGGCTCGATACAAGCTACTCGTCGACTGTCGAAACATTAAAACAATCCTATCTCCTATGATTTTGAACATTTGCTTTTAGTTACTTTGCTTGTTTGGCACAACCCGACTCAGTAGCGACTAATGTTGCGCGGTCGTTTACGTTTTATTCAGAAATTGTAAAACACACAAGTCGTTCCACCTATCTCTGCAATCTTCCTTTCGTTTATAAGGTGTTATTTGGCGCCTCGTACTGATAGCCTGTCTAGTATAGAAGATTTGTTTTTTTCTTTTTGTTATTTTTCCGCCCATTGGCGCACAGTAGACATAAATAAATTTCTGTCGACTGACATTATCCGCGTTGGTCATGTACCAGTTTAGAATAAACTTTACCATTTCGCTCGGTGTATTGTGTTTATATATGTGTATATATATGCATCTATCCTTACGTGGTACCATCATTATTTGTGGTTGATACGTTAGCTAATACATGTGTAGGTAGACGTGCCGCCGCCTTTTAGGGTTAGTACTAATTGAAGAGGACCGTCTCCATTAAAAAAATCGGTAGATTAATTAAGCTTAATTTCTTGGAAACAAATATTCCGAACCACTTGCGATGATATACATGAAATGGTGGTAACGTTCCGCTGATTCAAACATTATTTAGGAACACACAGGTCGAAGTTAGTTAGATTGAATGGATCAAATCTCTGTTGGCAAGAAAATATTACAAACTACTGTTCTAACTAGCCTTACTCTTAGTTTTTTAAGTTCGTACGAAAAGATGTTGAAAATATAATAAGTCTGCCTATAACTGAATAGCCAATTATCCCTATATGTATTTCATCTAACTATAACTAGATCAGTGCAAAAAAGAACAACTAACTTTCAAAGGCTGAAGCTGCTTAAATTATTGCCACGAAAACTTTACTTACATTACTAAGTATATTTTGAATATATTTTATTTCTACTCGAAGTGTAATGTTTATTTATTATCTATGGGCAATATAATTAATAAACAATTTAGGAACGAGTTCATCTTGGCAAGGGTTACGTTAAACACGCACATGTTTGCCCATCCATCCATCCATCTGCTCACGCAGTGCCGCGTGACCTCTTTAGTGTGTGCATTTTATAATAATGTATTGTTGCTCAATTCGGAGATAAACGCTTATCTTCTGGCTATTGGTAAATTAGATATATAGAAAAGTTCGTTTTCCTCTTATGATGTCCTAATATTGGAAAAAAGCATACCACGTTAAAAATAGATCTTCCTCCCCCACAGGAACACTGGATAGGTAAACTGGTCCTTATTTTATAAGGTGTACGCTATCTCTCCACGGAAATTGGCTTAAATGCTTCGTTTTGCAATGAATGTAGTAACGAGAGACGAATGGCTGATCGACTTTGCAGATTGTGAGTCTATGGACAAGTGTAACCTTACGGACGCAGTGCCCGGCAACGACGGTCCGAAATTCAGTGAAATGGGTCAGCAGGAAAAACTCAAAGTCTGCAGGTAATAACAATATTTGTATTGAGAAACTATCCGTATATATTATTACAGCTATAAAATAGAGTTTCGTTATCGTATGGCTATTTGTTTCTTTCTCAATCGTTCGTTTGCTACGCCTAAATTTGACAGATTCAGGAAACGATTTAAAAGCAGCTTCGAATAGATATTGCTGACCACGAGCCCAGCAGAAACGTTACTTGACGCTATGTTTTACCAATGTTTATTAAAGAATCTTGCTAAAAGTTACCGCATTATACACCCAACTCTGGTAGGGTCTAGTGGAAACACCTACTCCTGTGAACCTGTCAAGCTAATGGCACGCTGCTTCTGGAATCACAGTATCACAGTTTGCAATCTATCCCTGTATCCGATAGAGTGACGCGCGCATATAAGGATAGAAAATCCTTCTAGTTCCGGTGCACTTTATGCCCTGTATAGAAGGGCTACCTAGCTTCGTGATGTTCTAGAGCGCCACCGGAAAATTATTTTTTATACTATTCGATCATATTAGTTTGAAATAATTTGCAAAGTAGTTTTAGCTAGCGATCCTATCGAAGGTGCGACCTTTGTCTTAGCTGAAAACAATAGAAGATGCCAAATAATATTTTTCTAACCCCGAGAGGCTTGTACCCACTTTTTTACATCAGACGTCACTGATTCGATGTACTCAAGTCATCGTCTCCTCTCCATTTCAGTGGTAGTGAGGCCGTAATTTACCATAAATACGACAGGCATGCATGGAACACAATGGACTCTATAAATTGAATTTTATTTGTGCCATATAGAATATCGATAAATCTAGCTGTTTTTTGTGAGCAAGATATTTGGAGCCCTCCTAAAAGACAGTACACGCCTGTAGGAGTTACACTTTCTTCAACTAAACAAGTTATAGTAACCACCAACGTTTAGTTTGCGGTAATTATCAAAACGTCTGATGTGAATAGTTGTTCCATATGTAGGTAGAACTTTTTTTGCGGCTTAAAATACCACTTTAGTCAGAAAAATACAACGCACACAATGGGCAGTCGTAGCGGTTTTTCTACCCTTTTGTGCTGCATACTCTGTCTATCGAGTGTTCAGCCATGTGGTACTCGGACGCAAATGATTTCGAAGGTGTCTGCACTGCCATATGTGCCTTTCGCCTGTATCAGGACTATGCTTCATGTCAGACCACTACGGTTAGGACAGAGGGTAAAAGAAGAAACCCACAGGCTGTTCTCTATAGGGTCGTGTATATACATAGTTGTTAGCAGGGATACGGACGAACATCCACAGCACGCAGACGGACAACTTCGGATAATCGTATCCGAAGTTTTGAACATAGATTTGGAAAATTTTTAGGACATAATTTTATGAGCACAGACAAAGACTGATTTAGTGTGCTATGTTTTTTTATTCTGGCTGTACTAAAGGGCTTTGAAAAAAGCCCTTGACTGTTCGAGCCTGTTCTATTGCGACCGATTGACCCGTCTCTTCACCGGTGGAGAGCGATTCTTCAAGCGGTTCTGCACTAAAATCTGTAAGTAAAACAATAACAGAACAAACATTGTTAACGAATAAACTAATAAAACGTCCTTTCACTAATTTATTACTCACTCATAAGTACCCATTTATCCACGGTCGTCAGATGCTTTGCAATTGTTGAAGCGCCTAATTAGGTGTTGCAATTCAGAGTGGTCCGTGGCGGAGATAACTGGGAGATTCGTTGCTCATTTGCTATATATTTCGTCAATAGTAATAATTTATTACTATTAGTATTATTAAATATGTTTATTATTTATTTGTTTTCCAATGATCGCTAGTTACCTAGTGACAGAGTAAACGCTCAAAGCAATGGCCACTTATACCTGTAATTTGCCCACAACACTAAGGCATACATTGGCGCATAGTACCTTGTCACTAGCAACCTCTTCACATACAACGCTCTGCAACTTACCGTACGCGGCCGTTTCGTTGAGAGATCTTGGCTTTCGCGCACAGAAACGCTGCCCCTTACAACGCATCAAAGGAAGAAGCCGATCGGCACACAGGCCGAAAATAAATTCGGGAACACGTATAGAGTTACGACACAGTGCACCAGTGTTCCGTCCTTTTTAAAGTAAAACGAGTCAGGCTTGCTGAGTCCTCCAAGATGGCGTTCCTCAGCTTTGCAAGACACACTTGGTGGGTAATAACTGTTTTGAAAAAGGTGGGACTCAAGCATTTGTTTGCAAGGAAGCGCTGCTGCCACACGAAGTCCAGTCAGATCGAGATTGTGAATAGTATACATAGATAAATTGAGCGGATGGCAAACATAGCATGGGGCTTGCGCCATTTACAGATTGTTCAAAAAATGTATGCGGTAATGAGTAGTTAGCGCTGTAAAACTGTCATTCTAGAACAATAAAGTATATTCTCATAGAGTCTTTGCATAACTTTTTTTTTTTAATGTTAATATCCGTTGACATATTTCCTTGTAATACTGCTTCAGGTGTAGATTTTGTTTTTCAATTGAAACCTCATTGTTTTGTTAGGTAAGGGCCTCACGCCGTGGGGCGGCCGTTTCAAACTGCAAGCCTATTCCCGCCTGTGCTGATTTATGTTTTCGTTTGTTTGTTATGAAATAAAGAAGCCTCTAGTCACGAGTGCCGCATTTTAACTATTACTGTTATTATTAGTAAGTTATATTCTGTAGCAGTTGCAGGGCCCGCGTTAATGTTACATGTGACTGATTCGGCCCGTAAGTTACAAGTTGAAATATCTTATTAATTTCGTTGTTTGTACGTGTATCTGGTTCTCACAGTCCATGAAAATGGTCTTACATCAGATAATTGCGTAAGGAGTGTCCACACTGAAGCTGTTGACAGATGCGCGCTTCACTTAGAGAAAATGCAACAATTGGCTAACCACGTTTCTCCAAATGAAGAGGCTGTGCAACAGGCATGCTGGTAAGTTGTTTTTCCATGTACAGACTATCTTTATTGTTAAATACGTTTAAAACAAGGTGACACTCGAGATCAGTCAATGCATAGTGTCCGATGAAAAAAAAGGTACTTCAATGATAAACAATTGTAAAATTCAGTAGCTGTAAGAGTTAACAGGCGACTATACAGATATGCTCAGCTGTCCCATGCTGAACTGTTTTGCTAGTAATTTCCCGCTCTGATCGACTCCTCACGCCGACAGAGTAGCAATTCACAGTAATTTACCCCTATGCACATAGATATCGTACGGTCAGACTTTTTTGTACCATCGACGTCGGCTTTCGATGAAGCCGAAACATGCGGTAGCGTTGGAATTGTAAAAATGTCCCTAGTTTTTTCATGCGCTACAGCTTTAACGAGCAGTGGCAATACCAACATCAGGGTTAATAACTACAAAAGGCTGTAAAGTAGAAATCATTATAGAAATGTCAACAACAACACGGAAGCACTAATAGATAATCTAGAAATCATCCGAAAGCCTTTTTACTTGAAAAGCCACCGCCGCCGCCGCCGTCGTCTATGTAAGTTTTCTATACATCTGTGCCACCTCATCTGTGATCTGGTCGACGGACGCCAACTCCTTCCTTACGCACGATGTTTGTCCAACTGCGGACAACAATATTGTGGGGGCAGTGTGAATTTATATCGTAACTCATTTTATTTTTTTTCTCTCTGAGTCTAGCTTCTTAGCTTGCTCGGCGAAGATGTGATGGCACATACGTTGATTACTAGGGCTCTTTGTCATTGCATTTGCAGAATGAAGGCCTCTACAAATCATCCTAGTGTTGGCTTCCATTGCTTCACGCATAAACGACCCAAGAGAGAGAAGCGCATACACACAAACGTCTGAATATTCAGCTGCGCCATAATCATCTGTCTGATCAGCGCGTTGGCCGATGTGTACCTGTTACCACCTTGTCGTTGTTTACACATTGATGGGCTGTACACGTTTACGTGGTGAAAGGACACACAAAGCAAACAAATGCGCGCACGCACGCACGCACGCACACACAAAGGCGACTATGCGTTTGAAAAACAACAATGACACAACAAACGTATCGATTCTGTTGTTGCTTTTGGCGATCGGTTGCTCCTAAGAAATCACTGAAAGAAGCAGCGGTCTCCTTAAGAGCGGAAGCGCAAAAAAGACGCACTGCTGGCTGCAGTGTTTGGAGACCTTTAAATCATTGACCTTTCAGGAAAGATAAGAAACATGAAGCAGAAAGAGAAGGAGTAATAAGCGAGAGAGCTATAGGGGGGAAGTCGGCATACAAAGGTTGAAGATCTCTGCGACACCGGCGACAAACAGCGTCGACGGTGATCGATGAACGACATTCACCCACTAAATATGCTAAACAAATGGACCCATTGCGGTCATATAAGGCTATTCAGAACTGGCTGAAGGTACCTGTCGTGGTAATCCGTGGCCGCTGAGAGAACCAGAGAAAATAACAGTGCAGAATAGTCACTTGCTTTTGACTGTTACGGCAAATGAAGAGTTGCTGTATCAGATGCAGACGAAGCGGCCGATTGTCGATGATTTGCTAGTAAGAAGGGCACAAGAATGAACTGAACAAACCGGATCATCTTCACCGACTCTAATTTCCATTCTTAGCGCTACGAATCCCTTGTTACGATTGGACCACAAATATACGGTGCCATTATTATACGTTCTTGTTCTGATGTATGTTATCCTGGACCTTCTTGTCATTGCACCGATAAGCCCAGTAATCGAAGTGCATCGACTACCCTCATTGGTTGCTTGTTTCTTCGACATGAGCTCAACCAATATGCAACAATGTATTTATGGCTTGATTTTTGCTAGAAAATAAAGATAATATTCTGTAGAAAGAGCCCTTTCAGCAATTGACTGTTCATTTATTTAACTGCATAACTGATATGTATAACTGCAGAAACAGAAACATGTAGGACTGTGACAATCGTAGAAACAAAGATGCGTTTTTCCTATTTCATTAATACATTTTATTTCTACATATCTCTTCCAGTGAGCACCGTATGTATACCGATTGCTACCGGCGTGAGGTCAGCGCGAGGTGTTCTGTAGATCTCTCGGATGTACCTCTGCACCCGGACCGCAAGGTTGACATGTACTGTTCAAAAGACTACACAAATGACCCCGCGGCGCTATGCCGAGAGCAGCGTCAGTTAAACTTCGATTCGGTTCAAGCCGGTATCTCGGCATCGTCTGCCCTTTTCACGCCGGGTAACAGTGGCTCTGCCGGCATCGGATTCGTAACGTGCTTCGCTGTTATACTTCTACGCGTCCTCGTTTAGAATTCTCGCAGAACATGTATAGAGTACCGCTATGAAATAGTACATGCCTATATATGTCGAACGGACAGAGAGCTTAATTTAGTAAAATATGAGAAATTAAATGAGGCGCACCTCATAGCGACATCCGTTAGTAACAACAACGATGATAGAAGAGTTCAAAGGGCAAATGAAAAAAAACCGGGTCGATCGGTGAATAGCCGATGAGTAGGCCACTTACGAAACGTTATGTCCGTATCCCTGTGGCGAAATGCCGGTAAAAATTCATTCTATAGTGATAAATGTACTCAACGTCAATATGAGTCGCACACTAGTCGAACGGATACGAAAGAACGAGAATAAACTTGCAAAAAGTTTAGTTGAGGTCGAAAAGGGCAAAGGGACATGCCGATAGACAATATAAACCTGAATAGGTCGAGTAAGGTCAAATAGGTAGCGTCGATAAGCGTGTTGTGAAATCTACACTGACACATTGTAAAGCTAACATTTACCAATACAGGTTGAAAGACCTTCGGTCAACTTTCGACCTTGCAACACCTAGCCCTGTGCCAATAATTGAAATTCAACAAAATTAAATTCTATAAGCCTTGCTTAAAAAGTTATTGGGACAGTAATTTTCACGTTCGATGTAACGTTTTTGCGGCCAATAGCGAAGAGTGGAATCATCAAAAAACCCTAAACCAGTAAGATAAGGCAACGAATACATAGAACTAACTGTACGTTAGATAAGTTAAAGTAACTAACCCAAGAATATGTGTTCTAGTTAATAGGAGAGTAGTACGATAATGCACAAGTCATTGTAACTATTAAAACCTAAGTAATAATCGATAGCTTAATATAATGACGAACGCGAAGCTGTGGGACTTGTTGAAGGGTGTATTTTTCTAGGGATTGACGAGCGTGTCCCTTTTCGGAGCGGTGTGGTAATGATGAATGATAGAACACGGAAAAACGAAAACGATCCAGGGTAAGAAACAAACCACGAGAGAGGGTGTAGGCGAAAAATCGGTTAGGCTAAATAGTAATAGTAATGATAATGATAGTAGGATGTTTTCAAAGCCGTTTTACAATTTACTGCCTAAACGAAGAACAAATTAAATAACAAACTGGGAGAAGTCTGAACAAATCTCCGTCCGGCTGTAGCTAACAACCGAGAAACCACATGGGTGCCGGTCGATACGAGCGCCAAGCCTCCAAATACTGAATGTACTATAGCCGTCCTATGGACGATATAGAATATGAAGGAAGAACGAGAGTTGAAGAATGAAGAAAACAGAGTTCTTTACTGTAAAATGTTACTATTATGACTTGTACTGTTGCTAGCTAGCTCTTGTAGTCTGTGAACTCCATCCATGCGACGATAATGATTCAAGCATGGCGTACGACATAAACCAGTCTGTAATCATTTGCCGTTTCTGTTGTACAGCGTCATAGATTAGTTGTGTTCTGTAAGAAAGGAGACAGTATCGGAACATGTAAAAATCAGTTGCAAAGTCAGCATGAGGTGACTCTACGAACGTAAACCTGACCGCTAGTAGATAGTAATCGGGTTCCACTGATTACACATGGACAGTGGCCACCTGCTGCAGCATTCATTTATATATATATATATGTATAAATGAATACCTGGTATCTGTAGGCCTAACTTGAGCTGTTCGCAAGCACCACACTGTATAGAGATTGCATAAACAGGAGCCACTGCGATTTCACGAGTACGTTGAGGATATTTGGTCTAACGAACATCAAAATTAGAGTAAAAACATATTCACAAAAATTCGCGTGTATGTATTAGAATCGAGAGAAAAATATCAAACACCAAAAAGAGTAGAAGGATCGATTAACAAATCTTGGCACGTCCCGAGCACTCCTACACATTTTACTGACCTTACCACGCCAGCAGAATTTCGAAAATAATCAAGTATCCTCCCTGAACCTTTCGCACTGGGGCCCATCATGAGGCAGTCGACGACAGCGAACTTTCGAGTGCTCAATGGTCGCGAGTAAAGCATTTCATGTAAAAATATTTGGAAATGGTCCCTTTTCTGCCCGTAATAACCATGATATATCTTTAAGTTAGTACGATCAATCAGTCTAGCTATTTTCTATATTGCTCCTATTGACCTTGATATCGAAAAAGGAAACAGAAGGAAAAAAGAAAATCAAACGAGCAAAAGGTGGAAATATGAGAGGGTCTGAAAGACAAGGAGACAGACTGTACTACTTTGAAGCGGTGGAGAACATGAGCAATTGAAACTGAGCTAACCGATATCATTATTGCCTTTACCACTGTGACGTTATTATTATTACTCGAGAAAGAGCCGGGCCGCAAAGTGACGTCCTTGACGTTGAATCGATCACGTGAGTAACGTACGAAACAAAAGTTGGAAAGCTGAAATCGAACGAAAAAAAAAAACAGAGCACAATACCAATAACAATATCAACAGCATGTTACTATAATGGTTAGTAGTGTTTTTTTGGCTAAGTTCTGATGTTGTTGAATGTGCCACAATAAACCCTAACAAACAATAATAACCAAACGTATCTCTAATTGCGTCTTGAGTTGTAGGTGCCACATTGATAGGTTAGGTAGTATATGTTTGTTTGCATTTTCCCTTATATTCCTTGCTAGCGGATTACAAAGTATCAGCGGCACAAGGCTAGGCTGACAGACTGACGAGCCGATATAAGCAACCGCTTACTCAATGCGAAGCTGCATTACGTCTCTCCATTGCTTCGCCGTACAGAAACCGACGTTCATTGCTCCCGGAAAATCTGACATGCGTTTGAAGTGTGTCGACGTATGGGTGGGCTTTTTCCCAACCGTTTGGTCCTATCGCGGAGCACAAGCACTCGGTGCAGCGATTTGTGATCAGTTATTATTATAAATCTAGAGCACCAATCCTCTCAAGGGTCGGCAACGTGTTCGAATGTGCCGCATCATTTCAGCTCATCGCTACCTGGGTTGGGCTGGCCTTCATTTCGATCTGATGCTGGGTGCCGATATTTCGTTCGCGTTCGATCAGACAGCCGGCGGCTAAATGCTAGAAGCCTCGCTATCCGCTTCAAGTAGTTTGTAGACAGCCGGTCTTTAAAGCGAGCAGCAATATTTGCCTACGACAGCACAAGCTCGAGCAGCGTTGCTGGTGATGGACCAGCTCTCATGCGACACTTTCGATGACCCTGCTGATACGAACAGGCACTTTGCCTTGAAGCGTTCGATTCGTCGTTCAATTACAATCGCCGACCTTCCTTCCTTACGAATATACCGTTGGCCATCGCTGGTCAATAACAGTGTTGTGAGAACGTGAACGGATGATCCTTGCGTAGGATAGCCAGCGCGCGCTGTGCCCTAGCAGGCAAGCCGACGACGATAACGGGCGTGCGGTAAGAAGTCATAAAACGTACCAAGCCATTCTCCGCGCATCAAATACTATACTCAAATCTTGAAGATGACGTCAGAAAAAGCAAGATAGTGACGATGTCGATTTCTTGAGATGCGGCCAGCCACAGAGAAGCCGGAACTGCTCCTGCAGCAGCAACAATAACAACAAACAGGTAGTTCACGTTTCGACAAAACCCCGTACACGTAATAGAGGACGGGGGACTATGCACCGCTAATGGATAACGATACTCTAAAATTAAAAATTGCCCACGGCGTTACGGCCCTTCGTGTTACAGGTAAAGCGTGTGATGTATATATATGTATACTCAATGATGCCCCGCCATCCAAACGATGCTGATAATGTCTATTTCGTACTAAAGCAAATACTATAGTCAATAGCCATAACTTCATTCATTCGTAGGATAGCGCTGTAGTTGTCGTAGTAGATCTATAAAGAAAGCAAAGGGCATACGAGCATACGGTCGCATTTGACAATAGTTTCTATTTGAAGGTCTACGCCGTAAGTGTCAGATCGCTCAAAGGCGATAGGCCAATGCGGATTACTGGACTTCAACTATGGATTGATTTCTATCGCGGTTCACTAACACTAGAAACAAAAGTTCACTTGCTTCAAATCAATCATGTGCTCATTATAGAATTGATCTAACTCTTAGGGAAATTGCTACTAATACTGTTTTTTATAAACACTATTTTCACTTACAATCCCTTCACACACACCCTGATCACAGTTATTACAATAAAAATACCACGAGGGTACCTAAAAAACTACATTTTTAAATTCTTAGAGATCGCAAGTAGTCAAGTGCTTTGCAAAATTATGTTTGTTGTGGTGACAAGCAAGGTCGCATGCAGCTCCCTCTTTGTGGAGGCTCTCTCTTACCTGGGAAAAAACCGATACGGAGTTCTTCTTTTCGGCCAGGAACGCGTGAAGGATGTCCTCCAACTCAGAAATGAGGTGAACATGACTAGGACTCAGATCAGCTGTAGCACGGAAACATGGTGTCGCCTCTAACTCGCCCTGGCCATCCCATCGCCTAATGGCCACAGGCTTTTCTTTTTTCGATGCCTGTAGTAACCAGTAGAAAATCTAAATCAAGCAAGTAATAGCCGCAGGACAAAGGAACAGCCATCATCTGCCCACTCTGGATCACTATACAGCATGGCACGCATAGAACAGAAGGTAGATTCAAAACGTATATGCCGTCATCCGTTAAACGATGATTGGGAAAAGACAGCTGGCTTAACCAGTCGCTCTTTCGGTATTCTTTTGGCTTAAAGAATTGGCTGGCGAAGACTTCTTTTCTAGAAAAAAAAAAACAAACGGAAGATCTGTTTCAATTGTATTTTCGAGATTGTCACTCTTTCTGTGTTCGATACAAGCTGAGATTACAATGAAACAATATAGTTGACTTTCCTCAAGCTCCAAAATGTGGAGTATGTTTATAGATACTGACGTCAATGACTAACGCGTCATTTCAAACAGCAAGAACTACTAATGGATCGTAACATTCTATGAATAACAAGCGACCGTAACATAAGGCCACCATGAGCAATGATGAATGATGTTGGTTGTGCCTTATCGAGGGATTTCGATTCGTCCTGCGGACCCAGTGAGGGGTCTGTAAGACAGCTGAAGCGAATCGTTTGTAGCTCTTCATAAGCTAATGTCATTTTATTTGGATCGCTAGCATAATATGATGCGTATACTGAATAAGAAGCTGCTGCTGCTGGCCACTGTTTTTTCAGAAGCAATATCTGTTTCCTTTTATCTTTAACCGTTTTTGACACGAATTATTATAACGTAACACTGATATGATGCCCGTGACAAACTCCAAAAAATTATAATGTTATTTTCAAGTCAGAGGCTCCCGCGTTTAACGTCATTATAACAAACGACACGGTAACGGCCTTCGAATAGCGATATAAATGCCCAACCAAGGCGACGAGCAATAGGCCATAAACAATGGATCCAAACTCCGTTCTCAGTTATTAGCTCACTACGGCTGATGGCTTCAGTGTACCACGAAAGAAAGTATATGATGTCTTTATCGGTGAGAATAGTACTCGTTTAGGCGTCCTCAACTCTATCAACCAGGCAGATTCATTCTGTAAACCGTTATGTCGTCCCGTGGATTGCTAACATACAAATGGGTAGAACACCGAGTACCCTTTATGCATAGTTATATGAACAAACGATGGGTCAAACGTAGTGATCGACTTCTCGCCCAGGTTGTAAACAAACTTTTTTTGTGAAAGAAACCGGCAAAAGAGCCCTTGCCCTTACAGCTATGGGGTTCTCATAGAAAAAGCATGTTTCTTTTCGAAAGCCTGTTATCATCAGTGTCGATCATTAATCGGGCCCAGCCTACTTAGCTTTTCCACCAGGGGATGCTTAAAGGACACTCACGTCTCTCATCTACCCACCTCGATTAAAACATAGATCCAGATCGAGATTCACATCATTCTATCACCCTAATATACAGTCAATGAGTGTCTGCGGACTTTTTTGGTCAAAGCAACTTCCTACAAATGCATAAATCATATATGCGCTCTGAATAACTGTATGATTAATGCAAACACAGAACACGCAAAGTAAGAATGCCTGTGATTATATGAAGATGAGCATATTGGTTCTACCGAACGCATGCATTAGTTGGAACAAGGACGTCACACTGTTTGTGCATCACAGACGGCATCATTGGCCTAGATTAACAAGGAAGTGGCATAAATCAAGCGGCCATAAATGTCGAAGTATGCTGTGAGCCTTTTGTTTTTATCAAACCAAAACGTCCTCGAACATCAGACACGGCTAAAAGGTATGATTGGCACGAGACAATCTAGGACGACGTGCAATTCGTGTAGTTTCATCTATGGAAAAATCACAAAGTCATTCCAGAGTACGACAGATCTGCTCCACATCCAAAGTCCAGTGTTCAGCTGCTGCGGAACCAGATCCTGAAAAATGAAAATGGCGATTCGCATCGTCCCTTGAGGGGTCCTTGTCTGCGAGTAATTAGCCGATCACACCTAGTCAAAGACGCTAATGCAGAACCCAGATGGTTCGTATCAACCTAGGTATTAGAACCCTTTATGCAATCACTGTTCTTAAAAGCTATGAAGCACAATAACAACTATATCAACTTCAGTCATTGTGACTAAGCTAGAACTTAACCTTTTACTGGATTGTATTGTATAATATTATATCTAGAATATCATACTAATGAAAGTAGGCCCCAACAAAAACTGTCCGCCTTTGACAGAAAATTCAAACTAAATCATGAGCGTGATGGTCACTTCTATATAGGTAAATATTACCAACCAGATTTTCTATGGCCAATTTCTGGAAATTGCTATATACCGTCATAATGGCATTTGTCTAATCAGTTTTGTTTGTTACTTTTAGCCCACCACTATTAAATCCAATGAAATTGAGTCTAAATAACATTTTGTCTCAAAAATCAACCCTCAGTATAAGTCTTTGCTCTTTGAAGGCCACAGCGCTGCGAAAATTTATTGATGATTGGTGAAGATATTACGCCAGGAGGCCTTGAGCGAAAGCAGAGTGTACGAATGGCGCAGACGTTTTAAAAATGGAAATTGGAATAAAAATCGAGGAGGCTTTTAACGAAAGAACAACTTGAAGCCCAAAGGCCAAAGTCTGCGTCTGACATATAACAGGTCACAAAATTATAACCCACATTTGAGCATGTGGAAACTAAGTAGCAAATGGGCCCCCCGTAAATTGACTCCAGATCCGTTGAAAATGCGTGTGGTGTACTCCATGCGCAATTTGCGGAACTTTAATCCACAAGGAACCCGGTTGCCATACCCGAAGCACAGTTCGATCTCTACCGCTAGCAGGAAAAGGACTAGGCCAGAGAATGATGTTGCCGTTAGAAGAATCGGATTCGCCCGCAGTATCGAGTAGGCTCGAACGTAAGTTGTCGGTAGAACTTGTAATATACATCAGAAACATCTGTTACTATTAGGAACTCATCGAAAATGAAACAGCGTATATAGCCCGCTATTTCGAGTTCGTTAAGAGATCGTTAACATACAATCTGGTTACTGATGTGAAGTATATTTTAGATAGATATATAGATTTATTTCCAGATTCGATAAATAAATAATGAAATATGCCGGGTTTACCTATAAGAGTCTAATAAAAATTGGAATTTCTAGACCGTTATGTTACTATCGCTTCCAAACCCTTATATTAACAGTGTTAGGTAAATACATATAAACGCTATCGACTACACTGATTTCTATTTGGAAGGCAAAAAATCACAGCTTGCGTATAATGACCATTTTCAGTGTGTGTTTACATGTGTATCTATACAGTAGGATAATGGCGGAGTAGTAGGTTAACATCCAAATCTCATAAAACTTAGTGAGCACTCATTAAATAATGACACTTACGTTATAACACTTACGTTATAACGTATAATTTAGGAACGAGCCTGCTATCAAGGAAAGCTGTTTTATACACGCGCATATCTCAGAATGGATACATAACACGCCTTGCGTTACGCGTATGTATGTATGTATGTATGTATACCAATATAAGCAGCAACTTAGTAACGTTCAACTTCGCTAACGAAATCATTGTTTCATACTTGAGCTTCACCAAAATCTAAAAACAGACTCAGTTTTTCAATTCAGCCATATCGGAGGTAAGAACGGCTGTTTAATACTGCAGACAAGGTGAAGACAACATGCATAGAGATATCTGTCTCAAAGACCTGCGTCCTGCCTCTTTGTTGTATACTCTTGTGGGAGACTGTGTCATCACCATTTCTACACTTGTTTTCTAAACAGCAAACCTAACCTAAACTGAACTATAACGATTATACAGTTTCGTAGTGAAGTCACCTTTACGCGATTACTTCTGGCTTTTATAGAGTCGCCAGATTTTTTTCTATAGAAGAATTAACTTCTGCAGTTACGAGATTTTGCGCTGGTAAAAATGGGTCTTGATAAACTTATCTTGAATTAGGCATTTCGGTGCTAAGAACTCCTAGCCTTTGCAAAATGGAATTATCATAAACAGTTGATCTGGCTTAAAAATATTGCTTTCAATATACCTAGACCTTTATGGTATATTACGTAAATTTGATATCGATTGAAGATTTTCTAATCTACTTAAATATTCTGTGAACATATGTTAAAAAGTGAGTTTTTTTCCTTCTGAACATTCCATGAGATAAATGTGTTTCAGATTATCCATGTCTGTGAAAAAACATATAGACGATCAATCTTATCAGACGTTCACTAATGACAGCACATTGTCATGTTTCGTTTTGTCTACCCGTGGAACGGATATTGCACGAGCGAGAAAAATTGCGGGACGTTTCATGGTTTGAATAATACAACCCGTAAGATTACGTTGACGCCGATGGTTACCAAAATCATCTCAGGGCAATTATTTAGAAGGTACTTACGTGGGCAGGGGCGTGACGCCAAAAGAAAACGTACAGCCACGTGGCACGCAAGGTCTAAATGGCCTGCCGAGCAATTGTAAACTTTGTTTTAACTACTAACAATACTACTCGTGGTAATAATTGGATAAGGCCGGGTAATTTCGCTCACAGCTAGTTCGAGGCTGATCTGAGTAATCCTATTTGTTGACAATCCGACCTAACATTTGTTTGCCTGACTAGACCGTCCTCGTATTATAACGTTTCAAGAAAAACCTGTACCTTTGTTACAGTAGCTTTAGCAGTAATTTCATCTTGTCCTAATGAGGACGAAAAACTAGTCTAGATATAGCTATCGGTTACATTCATCCCCTGCATAGACCCGACCCAATTACTATGGTGATCTACAACAACCCACTATTTTCTCCCATTACAATAATTTAGTTAGCGCACTGCAAAAAATATTTTACCTTACTACAAAAAAAATAATTAACCTTAATTTTAAAATTAAAGTACATTGGCATTTTCTACAATTGTAGTGGATCTGTTTACTAACGTCGACGTAACCGTTCCGTAAAAAGCATAATTTTATCCTTTAATTGAAAGTTAGCATATAATTTAAGGTTTTGAATACAATCTTGCGGCTGATTTAGAAAACTATGAAAACTAAGTAGGTTCTCAATATAAATCTTTGAAGAATTTCCGACGGTTGCCAAGCGAATCGTCAAGCGAAAGTCGGCTTCGTCCACAGCTATTAAGCAACTACCCCTTAGGATATACTTCCAGTTATCAAAATTAACGTTGCGGAAACAACCAAGGTGAAACTTACTCACAGAAATTAAATAAAAATCGACCGGTCAACGTGGATTATTTTTAAAGAGAAAACCAGCGGACAGACAAACTTTTAGCAATGTATAAAAACCACGATGATCTTATCAGAGAGAGAAATTGTAGAAAATGCAAATTTTTGACCAGACTCCGTTACGGCACTTTTTTTTTACTATCATTATCTGTTTTCTCAGATAACATTCAACGACCTTATGCTCGGTAATTTTGTATTTTTTTAATATAAAATAAAAATGAGCTCGGTTAGAGATCATTCTAGAAAAGCATACCTTGGCCTCTCACGAAGCTGGATCGCTCACTATATACCGCACTGTCCAACTCTGTAAAGAAGTTATCTCCGATTCTTTGTAATAATAACGTAATTCCCTTGTTAGTTACTTTTCAACATTCTAATTCACAACGCAAAAGAAAACATAAGGAGCAGTTACGTAATTTACGTACAAATGGAAGATTTTTTTCATCGAGATATTTTCGGTTCGCGTGTCAGCAGGGTGAATGCCAGTTCAAGGACTTGCCAAAGTAATCCTAGTGGCTCGTTCGCTTGCCTTCTCAAAGGCGTCCACAAGCAGGCTGGTATTCATAGCTTTGGACTTGATCGGTGCGCTGATGCATACCCCAAAACTCTGGTGAGACCCCAAACGCCTATGAGGCCTCGATCAAACAACTCGTGCCATTCACTGAAGAGTGTGAACCATGCTGTTGGGCGGCGATTTTTGCTCTGTTAATGGGTCTGACAATACGCGTTTATTGCACTACGCTCAAAATAAATGTAGAGAGGATATGAACGACCCTCCGTTATTCTACATACACAACTGACGCAAGATAAGAAGGAACGATCTCATATGAGGACGAGCAAGCGCGTCCGTAAAAATTGAAGTTTGCCTTCGTGTCAATGGACGACGAACAGTCAAGACAGATTGGGTGTCCGCCTCTACGCTAGATAGATCACTATCGTCTTGTATAGGTGTGCGATAAAAAGCGTGTTGGATGATCATGCTGCTTTTGATGGCAATATGAAATGAATCGGTTAAAAACTGACAAGCCGCCAATCAAGTTGCGTGTCACGCTGGTCGTTGTTAGATTGCCCATAGCAATAGGTATGCTTCAATTACTCTAACGATCTATTATTGGCCAAATCGACTTAATGAAGTAACTGAAATATGGAGAATAAGGAGAACTAACTACCTGTCTCGACAAGGCACAGCCATTGATATTGTGACATATTGTGCCGAAGTTGCGCGATAGGTCACAAACCTAACGTAGCTCTGGCTACTAAATAAGTATGAAGTATGCGAGGCTTCGAAAGTACTATTTCTTTGAGGCATAAATGTCTTGATAGACCAGCATTGATAACAGTTTGTCTATTCAACTGCATAATATAAAAAAAATGCCCTCGGAGCATACTTGCAACATGTTCAATAAACAGGAAACGTTTCAGAATCCAGATTCTTGGAATAGGCTTCGAAGCAACCCTAAGGGAGTCTGAGAGAATTGTGTAACAACTCGGAATCTCTATGAGGTTAACGGTCCATGCATGTCATAGATATAATGAAGGATGGGAAGAAAAAGGTCTCCTATCTATGCCAAAATGCATTGATTTGGCAGGTGAGCGTTGTGATGGTAAGTAGATCGAAATAACTATCAAGTTTCTTAAGGGACAGTTGCTTGTAGTAGAAGTATTTTGGATAGGTGCTTCATCTAATAGAAGTTGAAAGTCCAGCAAGACCGTTCTTGGCGATTTCAGACAATCTGCTCCAGACATGCCGAAGATCAAATCGGAAAATTGTTCTTTCAGCTGCAGATGAGGTTGCCAATTCGGACAAATGACGGAAGCCCTCGGATTTTGGCGAAAAGCTACGGCAGTTGATGGAAACAGTGTCGTCCGATCAAATATGTTACGGGCTTAGCGTTATGGAATATTATATTGTCGCTGCAGACGTCAGTATTAGAACGCAGTCTCAAACATTTGAGTAGCTTCGTATCGATGATAGACTTGCGGTCTATTTAACACATCGTAAAAAGTATTCTACGTTCGCACCGTCATTAGACATTATTTCAGACAACTAGGCCCTCAACACGAGCATTATTTATCACCAATATCTAATATACATGGTACGCTGCTAAGGTTTGTAAGTAAACACGATACCTCCAAACCGATCCATCACCACCGCGCCTCTTCTATGTCGGTCTCAAATTAATCATTATTGACATTCTGTTTTTGTTCCTGCGGGCGGAGAAAGCAGATTTCCGAACAGATCGCCGGTGCAGCCGACGGAGCTGCGTCTAGTAAAACATAGGATTCTTCTTTGCATGTTGCGATGTGTGATTGTACGGGCTGAGCTGCTCTCAGACTTCAGAACTATTACGTCAACCTTCCTCTTAAAGCGTTTTAATTGAAGCTACGCTTGGTACAAATCATGTGCCAGCACAATGGCAGGGTCTGTTCCCGCAAGCCACAGGGCTCTATATCTAGCGTTCAAACAGTTTTTATCCAGTTTATATTTATCATTCATTTGTAGGAATGACAGTCGAGAAGTTTCTGATGAAAGTAGGTAGGAGCATCGGGCCAAATAGTACGAGTTCTCAACGCATACTGCTCCAAGTGGCACAAACGAAGCCCCATTATATATCTAATAAAAATGCTACAAATACTCATGGTGACGTGCTACTTCTCACATTGTGAATACGTTTCGTAAACTGAAAAAATTAACTTACCCAAGAAAGACGCGAGATTGTTGTCAGTCACAGACAGGTAGAGGTTTTCACAGTTCTATAGAATAGGCATCATGTCTAAATGAACGAATTAAATCACATTGTTATTTACTCAAAGAGAAATGTGAGGCGTATGGAACACATTTGGCCTACGTTATCTGTAAACGTATACCGGTGTCGGGACGAATAGATATTGGCATTATACGTAAGATCGTTTCTACTTAAAACAGGAACGACGCAAGCTAAAGTCTACTCGAGCAAAAAGATATTAAAATGTAGCTGTACCCGGTAGATACGCGGGTAGAGGTAGATTAATCCGTTAGTATCCACCTACGTAAAGCTGTTACTAGAATGACTTCAATACTTAGTAAAACAATGAAGACTCATTGCGACTGGTGAAGAAGTCTTGGCGCCGCAGGTGTCTGCCGTTGACAAATAAATATAGGGCTGTAGGCAGCAGTAATTACGATTTAATTATCTAACAGAGCTAGTCGACTATAGATACGCCTGACGTTCGGCAGATGTTTGTACGGATAGGCAGATCATAGTATTTAATCTTAAGATGAAATTGAGTCTCAAAGCATTCTGTCAGCGTTCGTTCTGGGCGATAATCTGGGCTTTAGGTGGATCTGGGCGTATAGGCAGTTCGTTTCGTGCTAAAAACAGATAGCCTAATAGATGCCTAGTGCTGGCGATACCGGACCTAATAGCTGCTTGTACGAGGTTTAGATGAGCAGAGAGCCATTGTAAACTTGTTGCCGTATACAACATCAATGGCACCGCGATCACTTTGCCTCTCTTCAACATCAGTCATAAACCTACTCCCGAAACGCTGTTTCCTAATTAGTTTATGTCACTCCACATTTATCGTTTCTGCATTCACGAGCTTATCAGTATCATATACTTATCAGTTTATAAAACAATTAGTGACGTCGACTGTCAGTAGAAGTGTAGATTGACGCTTGTTCTTCATCTTGTAACAATTATCGTACACCCTGGCATATACAAAGCGTATTTTATCACGGCTTCTCAAAGGAGTCATTGTTTATGTTTTCCACAGGTCACTTGAGTTGCGCGTTTCAGATGTAAAAATTATATGTAGGATACGGTCTGTTGAAAATAACCCTACTACTATATTTACAAACAGATTAAATTGTAAACCGCAACACTTTTTTTGTTTGTGTTGTGAACATGTAGTTAACGTAAACTTCGTTTTAGCTACATGCCGTGTAGTAGAACGCACGTGTGTGTACTAGGTTACGTACGAATTGTGTACTAGGTTAGCCGTAACGTTAATTGCCTTTAGTCACAACTTTTAATCTCGTTTTAGAGCAACCATTCATATCGAGTTCTAAGTTCTGTTACTACTGTGAAGTTATGTTTTACCACGCCGAAGCAGGCTTTAGGCTAGAAAACCTGTTCCGAGCCCCTTAAAACGACATATCCGTTTTATAAAGGCGTACTAGAACTGAACATACTGCAAACAGGATAGTTAATTTTTGAAAATCTTCTTCAAACAAAGTTTAAGTCTTACTACGTTTTGCCTAACAACTGAAAGGCAAGCTTGTAAAGGCAAATTGGTTTGCTTTAGGGATATCGCACAGCAGAATCTCAACTAGCAGATACTGACTGAAATTAGCAGTCACTGGCTTCAAGCACAAAGGCACCTGTGTTTGAAAGCATAGTGACGTACAATCTGACGAATCGTTTGGTGAATCTATATATCATCACAAGAACATACATGCAAGGGTTGATTGCTAGAAATAAATACGTTGTGAGGACCGCTCACTGCTTCATGGATCTAAAAGCACCATGCTGACGTGATCGCTAGCACCGGTCACGGCTATTCACTTGATGACTCCATGGCATATCAATAAGACGTCAAGGGAGTTATTCCAGGGCCCAGTTTTAAGGAAAATTAAGTACAAGTTTGGCTTCGTTAACTAATTGCGTCGCAGATAAAAAATATCGAACTTTCTCGGTTTGACTAGATAGATACTAACTAGTATATTTCTCTACTAACGCTTTATTCAATTTATTTATTATAGCTTCGCTATTAAACGTTTCCTGTTTAGTTAATGTTACTTACGGTAACATGGTTATGATACGCCTGGTTTCTTTATCAGCGTCATTCGATTACGACGCGTTCAATAACAATTTACGCAGTTCCATGGGTTGGGGCGACAAGTCAGAAGGCGCGTTCGGTGACGTGATACCAGGCCTGTATCTGTTCGTTGAAAATCGTGTTTTGATTTTGAAATTGTTGACAAAACATTAGTTGTTGACAAAAACAATACTAATTAGCTGTCTCCTCACTATTATAACTATCCCACATGGAATGATTGTGTCCTATTCAGTGGATCATATTTGGGTAAAATTATAACGGACTCAGCACTAATTATGTATAATTCACGCTTTCAGACATATGCTACACTTAACCGTACATGTGACGAGCAAACATCTAGCTAGTGTGGAACCTAACCCCCGGGTCACGCCAACATGGTTCTGATGACCCGTTCTTCCCTTCTTGTAACAGTACCCATGCACTTATCGGTACCCATAGCGCTGGACTCCGTCAATGGCCTGCTGCAGATGTCAAAATCTGGGCAAAACAATCCTTTTACACGGTCAATATCTAGCGATATGTATCGTTTAACAGTGCTTATCGGTAGAGGCAGCGATGAGCCACGCGGTAAGTATGTGGCCGCACCCATTCCACTACTAGCTGTCGTTGTAACTTTGGGTTTACGTTTTTGTTGGATTGTGTAGAAGAAACTGAAGAGATGATAACTGCATAGATAATTATTCGACATCGAAGACCTACAAGTGACACCCAAACTATATCCATGTCACTTGCAGAAAAAACAAATGCGACTAGCAATGAATAGAAGTTCTGAAACGAACCTGCCTATGCATAGCCACCCCATCTGTCCGCGTTACGCAACACTTAGTACGTCGATACTTTAGATATAGTCCAATGTTGAAATGTTTTTTTTTCTCAACTTCCAAGGAGGATTCAAACCGGTAAAAGATCTATGGAAATATGGCAACCTTTAAGGGGGCGCGTGTGACAGTTATCGAAACGAATCGTGGATGCTGGTGTAGGCTAACACTATGCGATTGTAGCGTAAAATTATCAGTGAATTAGAGATCATTGAAGAATAATGTTCTTTAACATTTAATATAAACTTGACGGTGAGCTTGTGGGCGTCCTGTATCGTGTGCAGCCTGTTTGACCGCGCGATGGTCACAGTATAGTCACAGTATTATGTTATTAGATAAAAAAAAAAAAACACGTTTTTTTCTGTAGCAATAGGTTACTGTGTCATGCGTCTGTCACTTTCTTGCATCTCTCAAGTAAATGACGTATACTGTCTTGGCAGAAAGCACCGAGTTTTATCTGAAAGGATTCTTTTATCCTGTTTCAGTTGTTGATCCGTGTCGAAGGTAAGACTACCAAGATTATTGTCTAGTAAACAAAGAAAAGGAAAATCCGTCACTGTCAAATCCGGAGTATATAGAAGATATCTCCTATTCGTAGTTCAAGAAAGCAACCTTAGTGGTTCCTATTATGCGTCGTTTCGTGTTCTCATAGAGCAGAATTATTTGACCTCATTTATCGGGTCTTTTGTCCCAAAAAGCTTAGTTAATTTAACGCTACCGAACCAAATGTGCCAATCATATCCTCGTAATCTCATAAACGCAAAGAATGGCAATGTGGTTTGACTCTGGGCCCTTAACTTCTCTCCTCGTGTATCCAGTTCCCATGGTTCCTGGTCGTACAGACAACACTTCATCATTGTTGACAATTAGTCATTGTCGCTGCGAGAATCGAATGAGATATGAAACTACAACGCTAAATTGAAGTTAAATAAGAATGTGCCCAAGCTCCAAGTTTCAATATAAACTTGAGTGGCTTAGCGGTCGCCGACAGTCGTGTGGCTACAGCCCACCGTTTCGATCAGCTCCCGAGTTATTTGTTGGCTGTCTTCCCTCGAAATTCCCTCAAAAAATATCCGAAGGGAAGCACCGTTCTGGTTCTAAATACGGCCCTTAAACTTGGCCAATCACCTTTGAGCAATACTTTTAGAGATGGCATTGTTACCCTCACAAAGTAAATGTCCCGGACCTTTGGAAGTGTTTTTATCTCGGTGAAGTTGATAATACAAAAGGTGTCGAAAATTCATCCTTTCCAAGCAGAATGTTCATTTTTGAGGAGTTAGTTCGTTCGAGGAACTCGAAACCGTTGCAGTGTGTTGTTAGGGCAAGAAGAGCGTTCTCAAACGGTATATTAGAACAACAAACAGTGTGTAGGGATACAACAAACAGCAAGTGAGGATAAATATAATAAGAAGTTTTCTGCTCGGCCTACTACGTTTATTATAGAGTAACGGCCGTTCATTCCTATACCAACTAAGTAGAAAATAAAGAATTTTCTAAATCCTACACAAGAATATCAGAACTATTATTGCAAGATTAATACTAGGCATCAGGGATCACAATGTTGTTCCGACGAAAACAGTTCGCCTGCTTACAAGCTGAGGCTACATAATAGCAGTTCTATGTTAATTCTAAGCTAGTTCTGTGCTGAAGCTTAGACTTCACTGAGTCTAATAACAGAAAAATGAGATATAATAGTTTTTTTATTCGGATTTCCTCCATAAACCACCCTAGACCGCAATAATTGAGGCGACCTGCTAGTATCTTTTGTCGGAAATCAGAATAAAAAAGAGTTCTTGTGTTAACCATGAATTTGTTATTTTAGGACCCTTTTTGATGTTTGTCATTCTCGTTCTTGTGAAATATTTTCATTATATACATTTCTTACTAACTTATTTTTACTTATTAATTAACTTATTTTACGCTAGTTTTACACTTTTTAACGAAGCTTGAAGGAAAAAATGAAGAAGCAACGAGATCGAATATAAAAAATCACATTTTTTAAAGATCCTATACCCTAAAAATTACGCAATCAGGGTCCGTTATCAATTTACATACTCACTATGTTACGTATATTCGATTCGTTTAGCTGCATATGAAGGAAAACACCGAGAGCCTTACACAAGGCCATCTTTTATCCACGAATCGAGTTTCATGGCCCTCTGTTTTAAAACAGCGAAAAAATATACCACCATTGAAACAATAAGCTTTAATATGGAGCGTGTGGCTGTTCCTCAAGGAGGAGTAACATGCTTTTGTTTATCGCGCTAAAATTTAATTCCTTTCAACCTTATTGACGTAATAACTAAAAAGTTTCAATATATTTTCTAGCTTTTCACATTGAAGGTGGTCTATGACGATTATTAAACTTCTCCTCTGCCGAGCAGGCCGGAAGTGTCTGAAAAGAAAGAAGCTGACCCTTTGTTACAATCAAGCAAATCGAGGTATCGTAGTTTGTTATGGTCAAATTGAGACGTTGATTTTTATCACTTGGCTAACATTTACGGATTCTACTGTAATTGGCTCGTCCTAATACGTTATCTACTTAATGCTTTTGCATTTCGTTACTCTATGTAACATTATTGCATCGAACCTATAGGTAAGCAAGTGGTCGTCGAAGCGGACGGAGCGAACTGATATCTCATATAAATGACAGATATAGTAGAAATCTAAAGTTCACTTGAATTCGAGCCATGCCGTGGAAAAGCCTTCAGATATAGGCGCCAAATGCGAAAATTTAAAAATGCCTCAAAAACGAATAGTATCGTTTGCTGGGATTCAGTTTTAGCGGTGATATTATAATATATATTTATATCAACACACTCAACCTCATGGTTAGACAATATATGGTTAGGATTATGGATGTAGACTACGAATTTCAATATGATTTGTCAGTTTCCATAAGGGTGTAAAGTCCATAAACTCTATATGTATCCAGTAATATAGTCCACGTGCTGCTTATCGTATCCTAATGATTCTATATATGGTCATTATATTCAATGAATGTGTATGATAAGAGGTGAGGAATGATGAAGAAGCCGAGCAAAAGATCTTCTTGGTCGGAACGAGTAATGGGGAGCGCGTTCGACGCTCGAAAGGACATATAGACACACACGTGTTTGACCTCCATTAGGTGAGCAGTTGGTCTCTCAACTCTGTCGCGTGTGATCATCGATTTTCAAGGGCTCTGCTCTTGCCTCGATATTTGGTCATTGTTTTGGTGTTCCTTTACATGTACAATATAAGACAGAACAATATAGAACAGCTAGAGATGTAGATTGATTCGTACTAGGCACAACGTAGCGCTACGTTCAGGCTGAATTCGATGCTGCTGCCGCCGCCCGTCTTCGTATAACTAGTTTAACAGTGATTTATTCAATTTTCGATACTAATATCGTAGGAATCAGGGGTTTAATTTTTAACGAAGCGGCCTAATATAATCGAGAACAAAAGTGCACCGTGCGCTTCAAGACAACGCGTACCTGCTGAAACGTGCCATCATTAAGTTACTCTATCTACGTATATCGTTTAAATCCAATGAATCTGAAATGATCGTGTTTTTCAAGAACTCTCATACCGCAGTCTAGAAGGCAAGCGATGCGTTAGAGTTTAGCATTGAGGTCGAGGATGGTTGAAAATGTGTCGTTTGAGAGGAGTTATGTTCATAATGTGTCTAGCTTTTCAGCGTTGCAGTTTCGGTTAACTCGACAATTCAAGAACGATATACAAAGAACGAACAAACGACCGAACTCTTGGAAATCGCGCCGAGTCGGGACGCGCTGAGATTTTTCGTGTACTCCCAAAAGTAAATGCTTCGGTAAACGCTCGGTATTATGTCATGCCTAAAAATTAGGCCGTCACATTAATATAGGCGGCTGCTTTCAGCGATTCAAGCAATTATCTGTGATTGATGCGTACCGTGAACTGTTACGTTCTGTACCTGACGCTATTCCTGGACGATAGTTAGGGCAATCTTCAAACGTTATGAAATTTTCCTGAAAATACTCAGTGCCCGTGCGATTTAGATATGTCCCTTTTCCTAAGTGCTGGTTCTTGGTTCGTTGTAATGCTATCATAAGCTCTATTTAAAGAGCACTAGTCTAAATGCGCATTGTCAAACCAAGCTAGTGGCTGTAACATCTAACAACAAGTATGTAAAAGAAAACTCGTTGGCAAAAGTAGTGCTTCCATAACGAACCTGGATGAGCTAGAACCACACGCTTGGGAATAACGTCTGCAATGATACTTAGCAGTTCAATACATCACGTAAAAATAAAATCGACCGAAAAATCTCTTCTCTTTTAAATCCTTGTGAATTTCGTCCATTTATATTTCCACTGTAAAAACGTTCCTTAAATCGATAGCTTGTAGTGTTTTAAATATATTTTACAACTCCGCTATAAGTGCTACAATCATCATTTGTTTTTCGACTATAAATAGTCGCTTCCATGTGCAACGGACAAAAATATCGCCTGTGGTCATTCGTACGGTCTCACGGTATCCTTCCCACAACTCGTACAAACCGGCCCTCATGCGCGTACTTCTACTTGGTATAAGTTCATTGTGTTTTCTCTATGTTTAGACTGTTCACGAAGGTGACCCCACCTGCAAGGAATTTCACGGTTGAATTGTTCTTCGAAATAGCTACTTCGATGAATTTCCTTTTTAAGGTTCCAGGATAATCCCATTTAGCTTATCTTGAATCATCGCGTTACAGTAGTCGGAGTCTTCATCCGGACAAGAAAAGCGGTGTTCTTCGTTCAGAGTGCTTCGTGTGGGGACGGCGAAATGGCTAGGAAGACAGAGAAAGAAGGGAATGGGAAATTTGTCAGGATTTTAATTTAATTTGGTGTACAGTAGACATCACTATGGCATATAGCCGATATTGAGGAGCACATTCCTGATCGCAAAAGAAGTGGACGGGCTTTAGCTAGTTTCAATTTCCTTTTCCTGGACAGCGTCTTGACACCTTATAAGTCTCATGCGGCCGTTTGATGCCATCTGTTATCTAAACCTCGTCTACGTAAGGAGCTTGTCTCTTAGGCTTACTTTTCTATTGACTTTAGATACATTTTTCTATTGCTCGAAAGTATTTACTTGCTTCAAAAATTACAAACAGGCTAGAACTGGGAAGAGCTAGTTACTGTGGGCGGGTTACCTCTCGAGGCACCATCGAGTTCCCCCGACCTTCTAAGAACCATTTATTGATTTCACTTTTCATAGAAACTTTCTCCAGCCAGAAGGTGACAGCGACGTCTGGTCGGCATACGCTCATCAGCTGGAAGGAAGCAATCTTTTGAATAAGGTGCTCTACAGATGTAGACGTTTACTTTCCTAACACGTAAGCTCTTTTAATACAGGTGCCATTCGTTTTGATCGGGACTTCAATTCAAGACTTAAACCGTTGACAAACTCATGTTACAAACATTTCGATCCAAATCTGCAAACGCTTCTTCATACCGATGGTGTGCGATTTAATGCTGTCACATCGAGATTTACTAAACACATAAACAATTGGAAATTATTCCAAAGAATGTTCTTCTGCTCAACATCCAGCCCTGGACTGGTATTCTTACATGAATTGATATATTATCCTGTTGACAAATGCATGATACGTTATTTTACGCCGTAGCCATACAAAACTACCCGAGTCTGAGTAGAATTTTTATTTAACGAAACCACGTTTTCCTTATGACGCTGGTTGGTTCGATTCTTTCGATTTTTCCGGTAACGAACAGCGTTTCGTTTGTAGGCAAACCAATCGTGAGTTCTACGATTAATTTTTCTATTCACGGTAAACAGTTTCGCTTCGTAAAAGAATTGAAACCCGGTCTTTTGCTGTGTTATTAAACGAGTTCCTGAGAAAGTGACTCCGATCAAATCTCTTGCCTTTATTGCCCTCAGACAACTGATGCTCGGGCTCCGGTAGTCTCCGGTAATAATTCCTAGTCTCACCCTGTGTTTTTACAGTTCTGGTATATAGGAATCTGCTGTTGCTTTGTCAGCAGCTGCATACCGAGTCACAGTACGATGAACCGCGACACTGACTAACATGCTAGCAATTCCGGTAGGTATTTTCCACGGGTAGTATTTAATTTTTGCGCATATTTAGGCAGTAAACCACTCTGATGGGCTCGTGGTTCTATAAAGGGCAGGATTCTCTAAAAGACAGCAAATAACCGCACGCCAGTAACGACAGGACTGTTCCAATGCATCGCAAACGTCCGCTTCTGTCGGGACGTCAGAACTGCCTGAACAAATCGATACTGAAAGCTGCCTAATTTGCGTTCCGAACATCTTCGACACGGTTTACGGCCGGATCTGACGGCGTACGAGTTGTACGCTAAGAATGGCTCGATACTCTCGTGTCTGCACTTGGGCTTTAGTGGCAAAAAACACTGCCACTGCTTTACATTGCAAGGGGACGCCTACTAGAGTTATCAGCCACGATAAGCTGACAGCATGTCTATTTCAATTCTTCGCAAACGCCCAGCTTCGTTAACTAGACTTGCGTGTAAAAAAAGTTTGCAATGTTGAAAAAACATGTTGGAAAGCGATAATGAATTGCTTGCTTCCGGCTTCCCGAACGACGTGGTACGCTTAGATTATATCTATGCTGCACTCGTTTCGTGTGCCACTACCGCTGCTATACCGCTAACATGATGTTCCGTGGGCGGAAAGGTATCTCTGGAAGCGGTTTTTGTGCAACAGTTTTTACGCGTGCATTTATGCTCTTCTAAATCTGAACGAATGGAAGGCCATCTTTCGAAATCAACCGCGTGTATGTCCTCGAACGTCGTCTGAGCGATACGTACCGGGAAACCTCCTAGTATCCCGCTTGTGTTTACTAAGCTTTAGGGTAATCCGGATGCGCAATAATGAACGCATTATTCTCTATGTCAGTGATAATAGGCTTAAACATAGCGGCTAAATAGCAATCCAAAAAGTCGCTAGCTTAAACTCGCTACGCGCTACTTTTTTAAAGATAACCGCGTGACACACCGTATATCTGAACCCTAAATAAACTAACTAGGACACTGAATGGTGGACGGTGTTCCATTGGCGAATAAGATAACGTTAAACAAGTGAACAAGAATAGAATAGGCGTTCGAATTACCTAAAGGGAATTTCAATACAAATATATGTGACAACGGACTTCGATCCTACGGAGCGGAAACTAACCTGACAGCGGCTGGTGTGTATTACGTTGAAATGCAGACCTGATCAGCAGCGTCTGGTAGGTCAACCTTTTTGAAATCTTTTCAACTAGATATGTGGAACATGCGCTAAATAAGTCGATGAAGTAGTTTAGGTTAGGTAAAGTGCAGACGATTTGGGGCAGGTTCTTCGCGTAATTGTTTAGAAGTATATTACTTCTTCACCGGCAATGTCAGCGAAGATTAGAATGGCGACCGCTCAACCAGCTACAACATCGTTATTGAAGAAATGCGTTTCAAAACGAAAATTCACAGTGTTTAATGCTACTAATGTTGTCAGTATTCGTCCGTACGGCACATTTGTCTTCCTGCAGAAAAAAAAGGGCGACATCACAACAAGGACTGTGTTCCAAACGAATGTCGACCCCAGCAGATAAGTAGCTCTAACTGATCGTTGGGCTGATTCGCGGCTAAAATCGTCTCTTTCGGCCCAGGTCGGATCAACTTGTGCCACAAGGCGCTCCGTAGAAATGTACAAAATTCCCGTATGACAACTATCTACTCAACTACTTGCGCAGAAAGCACCATATATTGCGTAAAGATAATCACTGAGGTGAAGAGACGAATTGATATTGCTTGATACTAGCGGTAGCATCAGAGAGCTCAGTCAGAGGATATAAGAAAGTCAATATTATTCATTTATTAAACTTCTGAGTGCTGTTGGCCTCAAATCAGGACAGTCCGGAACACTGATCTGACGATCCGATAGGCCCTGTGGGAACGGGCAGAATCAGCGATCACAGATGAAGACGCCGCCTAGGAGAGAGCTGTCTTGATTATTGTGTTTATTCTGCTACTATTAGTGTATGAATATATACTGAGAGGACCCAAAATAGAAGACCGGGAGATAGAGATCTATTTATACATGCACGCGACAAAGTAGCTGATCATTTTAGTCTCACAAAATTCACGTGACTATCACAATCAGAGACAATTTACTATTTGCCCACCGAAGTAACACAATTTGGAGGGCTTAAAGCCTTCTGCTAACAAATAGCTTGTCAATGTCCACCTTTTCTATTGTGAAAAAAGGAAACTAGAAGGATCGTTTGGTCTATCATATTGGTTGTATAGGAAAAAACAACTCGATAGATTTATGTATCGCATTATCGGTAGAAAAATTTTTATAATGTTGCGTGTTGTAGCTGGACGCTCGAAACGCTGACTGTCGGACGCTTGCGTTTATGGCTCTACTTGTTGTTAGAAGCTTCAAATGCTTTTTTACGGTGTTTACGGTATGTGAGACTTGAAGAAAACTTGTAGTCAGCTGTTTTAGCCTGAAGAAGACCAAGATTGGGTACTGGTGCCATTGATTATCAAACGGTATTGGAACTTTCCTCTGTAAGTAGGGTTAACAAAGATCATCATTCGATCAGTAATAATTATCTTAGCTATTCCTTGCTGAATACTCCCGAAACAAGTAAAAGCCTTCGAAACTTAGGACACTAAAAAGCGTTCAAAAATATTTTGATTAACCATTATAAGCGCGTAGAGAAAGCGCTCGGAATAAAGTGCCCATGTAAAAAAAAAAAAAAACAGGAAAATAACTTGTGTTGATACAAGTCAACAAGCATTGCTTGTCTGTCTCGATTGTTTTTTGCGACGCATCTTTCGGTAGGTGATTCCAATTGACAATGGCCGACTTCTTTCGATGCTCGTATTTAATAGTGCCCAGTCAATCGATGTACAGTGCTGTCGTATGCAATAGCCGTCTAAGTAGAACGCGCCAACTTCTTGAGGAACTGAATAGAACAAGGTCACCAAGTAATCAGAATGGCAGCGGAATTCGTTGTCAGAGTTTTCTGTTTATAAGACAATTTAGCTTCCATGCACTCAAACGATTGTCAAATTACTGCATTGGGGAAGTGAAGGACGCACTTCAATGCCAGCCCCTTGTGTTTGAGCCTCGATTCTCGTTTCTGGGGCAGGATTGTCTCAAACATTAGATACCTCTCCAGAGTAGATATACGGAAACAGAACGTCCTTTGGAACAAATCAAATAACTTGAATAAAACCGACCAACAACGACCCGTTGCATTTTGCCTACTGAAATAAGTACAGGAATCACTTAGGTACTCCATCGACGCGAACAAATCGCTCATTCAAAGATCAAACAGCGTGAACCACTATGTTTATAGGTGCATACCTATAAATTTGTCAGCTCTCTTTCGAATCTAATGAAATTTGACTTGTTTGCGAGTATAGAACGAGAGACAGCCAACGATTCATCTTGATTTCAACCAAGGTGGCCAAGCACACTATAATTTTACTGCATTTGGTATACGTTTCCTAATATCGTTCAAATATATGGCTTTTAGTAATTTTGAGAAAAAAACTGCAAAGTTGGAAGCTGTAAAAGATTCCACCTTGGGAGTCAACTAATAACTAAAAGCGTATCTTAATATTCAAGCTGACCAATATGTCCAAGACTATGCCCATTCCTATTTAATGCAACAATATTATTTAGTGTATGCCGTTCTAACAGCTTTCAAACATCCGGCCGAAGGCCAGCCTTTGCTGTATATCGGGCTGCTTAAACGATCCAACGCTTTTGCAGTTAATAAGAGGAACCTTCCTTTAGCCGATTTCTTGTGCTCAAATATATCGCCTATTACTTTTCAACAGGTCCACTAAAGCCAGCCACATCAGCCGTACCTCATGTAACCGCAATTAGACCCTCTAAATCTACCCTCCATGACGTTACGTCGCATAGAGGCGTTGCGCAGACTGGTTCTGTTGGCACTGACTTGACGATTCTGTCCTAGTTTCGTCCTACATCATATAATGGAACCTATTCAACGGTAAACAACAACGCGACTTGCGT
Organism: Varroa destructor; assembly: GCF_002443255.2. Classification (NCBI taxonomy): domain Eukaryota; kingdom Metazoa; phylum Arthropoda; class Arachnida; order Mesostigmata; family Varroidae; genus Varroa; species Varroa destructor. The sequence goes on along the minus strand of NW_019211460.1, from coordinate 31,819,728 downwards.
ATATGCGTTTATTAGAGTTTTATGTTCGGTTCTGCCGCAATGGCCCCCAGTACAACACGAAGCGTTTCTGCGTCCGGTTCTAAATTTGAAAGGTTTTTCTTTGGCCGAGAATCAGCCAAAGGGTGGCTCATAGATTCTGACTCCGCGGGAGCGAGAAGCCATAATGTGCATACGCTTGGTCCTTTAGCTACACGTCTTGTTACATGTATAGCTCCGAGTTCACGGACAACGGTAATAGTTTTTTCTTCCCCAGGAGACGTCTTACATTCCTTGTCAGACCTCTAGCGACTTGATAAGATCTCGTATCTTAGCTACCATTTTTCATATACGCATGACTCGTGCTTTCACGGTTGTTAGATTTTGAACTTAGACCACGTTATGCATCCCTAGGTTTACTAGTCTGTAAATTTATACTAGTCCTACCGACGGTGCGATGGTAACACGTTGTCTACTGACCCGAGGGACACAAAGGTGGCCTCAGTTGGAAGCTGAACGTAAATAGATTTTAACTGTCAAGTAAGCATCCGAAGAAATAGGCAAGACGGTGAATATTAGCGTAGTTTTTTCTAAATAGAACAATCTATGTGGGTAGGTCCTTGAAGCAATTCGAAGTTTTGGTGCCGACATCTGTTCTGGCCAGGCAAAATTTAGTTATGGAAAAAATTCCAAGTTTAGTAGACAAGCATATTGCCACTGCACCATCACGTCGACAAGTAACGTATATAGGAAGTTCAAACTGTGGATCAAATTTGTCTCTAATTTTATTGAATGCTCTAACTTGGATTGGTCACTTGTCCTAAGTTGTCCTAAGCTGTCCTAAGCATATTTATGTGACGCAGTGCTACGTTTCAATCGAATCATAAAAATATTTCAAAGTTGTCTAGACTTAGTTTAAGAAATAAAAAATGAACATCGATTAAAATAGAAGGATATGGCTTAATTGTTATTATTATTGTAATTTTGTGAAAGAAACGAGCCTATCTCTGAAAAATATATTAGGTTCAATAAAAACAAGCTAACCTTTTTACATATATCTTTTCTCTATTACAGAATAAAAAAATATATTATTCGATTAGCTAACAACTTAAGTTATTGGTTTCCAGCCGACCCTCGGTCTGCAGTACTTCATGGCTGCCGACTTCGAAGTCTTTTGAACAGTATCATGGAAGCTGCGAAGTGCGTGTCTTGATCTTAGTTTCCTTGCGTCTCTGCAACATGAACATAATGGATATTTGTGAAACCATTAGTTTGGCGCGATTGTCTCTTGGGTGGCAGGCACCAATCCCTCTTCAACCCGTACAGCTTAATATCAAGCAACAGTTTCCGTGAATGGAGTCCTTCCAATTCCGCTCTCATTTTTTTACACAGTTGTTTTAGTTCTGAACCCTGAAGGGTGTGGCATGATAAAATAGGCTTCACTAACACGTGCAGCACGAACCGTTTTAATTAATCAATTAGCTAGGCTTGCTCTCTTCGTTGAAAGAGATTTCCATAAACATGGTAGCTGACACGCTCCTTAAATCGTTACAAGATCCGCTCTTACTTGCAAGTGCTGGCTATCATAGGACATGTAGAAAAAGAATGTTATCTAAATTATTACCTGATCCCTAAGTTTAGATTCGTGTGAATAATTCGAGTAGAGACAGATGGGGTGTAAATACATGCACCACTATCGTGTCGCAGTGGGTCGATCTGTCAAGAGACATTATCTAAACGCCAAGATTAGGCGTCACCAGTTTGCGTTTGCCGATTTTACGCCTATCTTCATACAGAGCTGGGCAATTTAATCGTTATTTAATCCCACTTAGCGGCAGGCACTCTAAATCATCTTGCTGATATATTTAAAGTAGTTATCTCTGTAGACATTTGCATGTGCATCGACGAACTGTGAGAATACACTTTATTTGAATTATCAAAAACGCCCCGTTTGAGATTTGCCCACGGTTTGTCGTGATTCAGTGTTTCATTCATAGCGACCTTACTCAACTAATTCACTTATTATCAACGATTTTTATGCGAGTCCATTAGTAAGTCTTGTAAGTTTATTACAGAAAGTAGGTCTGTAATAATTGTACGGGGATAGGCATAAAATTGTATCCATGCTTAACTAGTGATTAATATCCATATATTACTAACAAAGTACATCCTTCTAGTAATCATCTTTGATCAATATACACCCATTAGTAGCTTTTGCACCGTGATGCTAATTTACTTAGCGGAATCGTGCAGAAATAGTCTGCAGTGCAGTGACCTTTTGCTGGATACTGATGCTGTAGTGTCGCAAAAGATCAGCTAGAGCTTCTCATACGAACGACCCTAGTACATACTTTGAGATTATTCAGCCCTCAAAGCTGGTTTCTATAAAAATTTTTCTAGAACTTTGGGAACTTTATAGCTCTCATTTCATTCGCGTTCACCTGTTCGACTGGATGGATACACGCGCTACAAAACCTATTCGAAAAGGCTCTTTGCGCCGTCACAGTGACGGATGCTTTAAAAAGGTGCTTGTTTAACCGGGGAGACATCCTCTGACATCACATCACTCCATTAACTGTAGATAGAGCTTATATATATATATATATATATATATAATATGATCTGAGTTATAAATTCTAACCATTCTATATCGATGTTGCTTTTGAAGTATCAGCGCTCAGGTTCTACAGACACAACGCAGTTCCAACAGAACATTTTTACGATCACTTAGTTAACGCAGTAATAGACCCTAAAAACGGAACGCTATTGACGACATATTCTTTTACCGTGCAACAGCGAGGGATCGACGCTTGTACACGTATGAATATGCAGAAATCCGCTAGTTAAGAATTACGAGAAGACTTTTCAAAACATATGATTGTTTTTAACTCGTGTTATAGTTTCCTCGAGGACCATACTAGGGGACCCATGGAATATTTCTATCCTTAGACATACCTGTGAGTCGAAAAGCCCCTTTCGCCAAATAGGAGAATGGATACCTTATTTTGTTTAGTCTAACATCGATGCATATCTATACTGCGTATGTACTACTGCCTAGAAGATGACATCCACATGAAGGTCTTTACCGTTTAAATTATTTATTAATTACAATATAATTGTATCTAACGACGCAATATACTCTTATTAATAAAAGCCTGCTGTTTACAATCATTGACATGGTATGACGCGATTACCACCGCTATAGTTCGTACATCCGCTGCCCATTGTGGGTGCTCCCAAGAGTAATTTCCCAACCCGTATTTAAGTTCAACATATTACTACGCTACGTATACACATATTTTACATATAGACAAAATGTTTATCGCCCATCGTCTTCGGATAATATCGCTTGACTGTCCAGCTTGTCTTCTTTTCGGCAGTGTTTTTGATTGATTCGAGCTTCAGTAAAGACGCTCGATTTGTATTTTCTGGCATGATTTTCGTTGTTTAACGCATGCTTCCTGAATTTCTGAAACTTGTTTCAACACTTCGAATCCACGCACACGCTTTACTTCATAATTAGCGGTAAAAATTCGCTACGTTTTAATGAGATGAAGGAAACGATACGAAAAAATCGTCGACAAGCTATGGCGGCTATTGGTTATCTTTTACGTTATATCTTGCGAGCGCAGAGCATGGAGGAAACGAGCTGTATCACGAGGGAGCGCAATACGGTGAATGGGAAAGCGCGGGCAAATGTTTTCAAACAGTTCAATTCGAAGAGCGCTAAATTCAAACCTACGTTATTGATTGGCATCGTGGCATGAAAGAACAATCCCCCACTGACTAAAGCGTGCCACTTCCACACTCACTTGCGTCGCATCGATGCGCTAGATTGTAGCTATGTCCTGCACTTTAATCCTGTTTTTACTCAAAAGATAAAACATGTATGTCAGCGTACGCTGCCATAGAAAATCACCTGCAAGAACTAAAACAGGTGAGCTCAGATAAATGTCCTGCACACGTAGTATGCTGAATGTAGAGAAGATACACGGAAGAGTAGCACGACGAATACGTGTTGGTAAGCTAGTTGTATACGTTCCATCGTCTTACGTTAACGTTAACATGACATAAGAGCAACAGCAGGACCAGAAAGTGAATCATAAGGCAACAAAATGAAACTCCTATCATTTACCAAAGTCAAAGACTGCAACTTTTAATTGAAGAATAAATGGAAGGAAAAGAATAGATGCGAAAAATCGATCGATTATCCTTAGTGCGTTTTTCTGTCCTGTTGAAGGACGTTTTCGCTGAACTTTTACACACTTTTTTTTGGTGTCATTTTATAGCTTATTTTCCGCTTAAATTCTTAATTAGCCCTTTATCTTCCCTGGGACTCAATTCTCTCCTTCTTTATTCTACAAAAAAACCGGATTAAGTAAGGCATCCTCAATTTTTGCTTTTTTTTTTCCTCCGATTCTCATTCCATGCCGCTTTCTCGTTCAACTTGCCTCACCTCAAAGAATTCTGGCCACGTCTTCTGCTCTTGGTTCTGCGCTTTATCATGATGTACTTACTTTTACGGCCTCGTGACGATGTTAACGAAGTCCATAGTATGCCTTTGCCGCAGACCTCGTTGTTTCCATGACGAGAGGGCAACAGAAATTGTATGCGTACAGCCGAAATCATACTCAAACAGTCAAATGGGTAGAGCAAAACACCGGAAAGGTGAAAGTCGTAATCTTCGATGCTGTACACCACTCCCGTAACGTTCTCATTGAGACACGGCAAGGAACCGCAACTCAATTCTTTGACTGGCGGTGAACATAGCACATACCTCTACGAAACGGTTAGGCGTCTTCGTTCGCTAGTTCACCAGGTCGATGGCTTAAGTGGACGCGTGTGCCCAATCCATTGACACAGTGGAAGATACTCACATGAAATTGTACGTGTGGTACGACGCTTATTATCTGATCGGTTCAAGCCGGACCGCTCACAAGAGCGTCCGAAAGAGTAACGGTAACGGCAGTGTAGATGGGCCACACCCTTTCCGAGAAGCTAACTAATCAACCAACTGGTTTTCGTAAGAGGGGTACTCTACTGTTTTATTAAGTAGAGGATGACGCAGCACGAGACGCTACCCTAAAGAAACTTTCCAAACGTAAATTCCGTTCCTGTAAGTAAAGGTAAAAACTTTGATAGGTTCAATATAATGGTATTCTTTCTGCAGTCCGCTGTGTCCGGCTGGTTAACACTGTCTCAGATCTCCTTTTGCAAGATTAACATAAGACTATTCCAAATCCTTCTAAAATTTTGTCGCATCGTTCATTCAAAGGGTAATTTTATTCTCAATCGGTGGCAGGAAAATGTATTGGGGGGTGTAACAAGTGAGTTCGAGGGTGCACAAGCATGACGGATCCTTCTTGGCCCCGTTCTAGATCATATAGTACCACAAGTGAGAATTCCGCCTGTCTTTCGATACATTCCGAATATTCGACTATGTAAATGAACATACATTAAATAAAGAAAGCACCACAACGATTTATTGACATGGCCGATTCAGCGGGATGGTCTGGCGCTTGTTTCAAAATTGATCTCACTTAGCAGTCCGCTTTTTGAGTCGAAACCCGACCACCCGTGAGCGCTAAAACTTATGCATGCAGATCTTGTGTGACATATGAAAAACGGGTTTTTATCCAAGCTGAAGTCAACTGTAAATTACTGCTAACTCGCAAAGATGTTTTTTTAGCATTTAAGAAAGCCATTTTGCTATTATGACAACCAGCAGAGAAGCAACAATCGGAGCACATTATAATATATGGCATTATCCCAATTCTAGAGATCAATAAACGACAACGTTGTCTTCCCGCATAAGTGTGTCGAGTAACTTACAGCCTGATATCGGGTCGTATGCGTCACGATAATTTTCTCTCTCACTTCTATCTATATTTAGTTTGGCGATTCCTGCCATTTGTTTTGGTAATCTAATCATTACGTAAAGAGGCACTACATTGTCTAATGTATTTATCTTAAAACGTTAACGAATAAAGTATGATGAAAATCTCCAGTAATACTTATCGTAGATTTACGAAGGGTTAAGGCGTATACAATCTGTCTGCTTAACTTCGGATACTACGACAACATGAAGCGTATCGAGGTGCCAAAGTAACTCTAACCTATTTATTGAAGTTTGCATTGCGGTCCTAGAAGCAATGTAATAATTACTAGAAATCTTACACAGTATACCTGTAGCCTGTGCAAGTGTTATGTTAAGTCATCCGGGAAGTTTATTCGCTCTTCCCTGCTTTTTGATGTCGTCTTCGTTTTCAGAACCACGCGTATTCTTGCGTGGTCCGTATACAGTAAACTGTTGGAGCTTGGTAAATCTCTGGCAAAAGGCAAAGGCTCTGCTTCGTTCCGCTTGCGCTGCCCTTCGCGTTGCTTCATAAGACTTTTATGTCAAACTAACAGGTTTCATCGGCTGGTTTTAGCTGGATCTTGACAATCGAATACAGTTTCAAGGCTGTGTCGAATTGTCGAGACGAAAGCTGAAGCCCATACGGGCCAGCAGCCACACCTATGGTGCAGTGTGTACACGTAACCGCCAGATTAGAAACACAAAGGACAACAGCTGTATCGTGCGTCCCAGGATCCCTAGCATAGGCGTGATACATTGGACTAAATAGCACAGAACGAGATTTTCATGTGACGTTACGTTCAATAAGGTGCGATTCAGCTGGCATACCCAGCTTGCAGGTCTCTCTCTAATATATATACACTTTACGCTGTGATCATTATCTAGAGCTGCTGTAAATAGCTCGTCGATCCGTTCTAATATTTTACCAGTCGAGTCAGCAACAGCTTATCGCATGATTTTTCTTCGCATTTAAGAGTTACCATCAAGAACACCTGTAGCTTGATCTGCAGGCGGACCATCTTGACGCTTCCTGCCGGGATCTTCGGTCAAAGGGCATGACGAATCATTGACTAGAAGCTAATCCGACATTCTACCGAAGATTCAAGCACTTTTGTGCGTCAATCCGTCAGCGAGCTAATCCAAGTGGGCGTTCGAATGGCACATACAATCGAAATACATAGGACAAATTAATATAATTATTTAACAAAAGCTCCCTACAAAGTATATCAAAAGAAAGTAAATCTTACCTAATTAGTTCATATTTAATGTAAACCCACAGTTTGGTATTTAGCTAAAATGGGCTATTTGATACAGAGGGCTATTTGGTTATATAGCGGCCAGAGTATTGCTCCCTTGATTGCAATTCTAACAGATACGTTTAAGTTAAGTGTCAAGAAGTTTTTTTTTTTTATACGAAAGTGATTGTACTTGCATACGCGCTGAAGTTAGGTCAAATCTAAGAATGTTACTAAGCAGTAGACGATTCGTGTAGAGGTGTCACCAAGTAATGTCGCATATAACGTATGTATGGAAACAAAGGTGTGAACTCGTCACTGAATATAATATAGTCTTAACCCTGGCCCGCGAATATCAATGACTGTCTTTGTCCGTTCCGATAACGCAATAGTTTTCAATTTTTTAGATTTGTGTTAATGAGACAACAGATTGTTGCTTTCATAAAAATCTCTATGCACTCGTGCGTAGGGCAAAAGCAGACCGTATTTGTAGCTCAGTCGAAAGGCGACTACCGTCCTGTTCAACTCAGATCCGTCCCGAATCCGAATTGAATGCGTCGGTCCTTCGTCTACGAGCGAAGGCCTCAGTCTCAATAGAACTAATATCACTTATGTTTTCTTTATAGAATATTCCTTATATAGGTTTATAGAAACTTAAATATACTGGATTTCTAAATATATCCCTTTCTACACAAAATGTCCGCTTGATTTCAGTAATGTGGATTGAGCGTGTAGTGATGGTTTAGGCCTATTCAATCACTTCAAGATATCATGAACAATGATTTCTAGGCAGTACATCGTGACCTCTTTTCTGACATAATAATCCTTCTACACTGGTGTCCTCATGCACACCTCGTTACGGCACGATGAAGATCAATTTATCACCACTTAAATCTATACATTGTCCCTGTATATTTTATAGGTCACTTAAAGCCGTTTATTAGAGATAATGTCCTTCAGCATAAGTTAGAGGCTTCCTAAAGGGGTTCGTAAGTTCGGGACTGGTTGATCGTCTCAGACTTAGGACTGCTATTATTTATTTATTATTATTTTTTTTTAATTTCATTTTTAGATGGACAGGATATTTTAATATGGACAAATTCAAATCCACTAATATTTCGAGCTCTGCTATCTTAAGCCTGATCATAGGGTTACCGTTAGCAGCAACGGCGAACCAATTCTGCGTTTCGAGCTGCCTCTCGTTTTCGATGGAGCCCTGTCAAGGGCAAATATGAAACCCATAATATTATAAATTTAGGGTCCCCAAGGCTGCGCGAGAGCAGAAAAGTAAATTGAATGAGATCCTATTCCGCCCGCAAAACAGCGCTCAAAATCCCTAGCACTACAACCTTAACAGCGCCCTTGCTATATGTAGAACCTGACAGCACGAATAATAAAATGGTCCTTTCAATGTATTTGCTCATGTTCCACAACGGCTGAGATAGAGCGTGCTTTTAGTAAATTTAATAATAATATAGCCATTGGAACCGTTCAAAATACCTACAATAGAAGAAAGACTCGGTCAAGCGACAGAAAGGAAGACACCTAGTCGACATCAGACCAAAATATTGAAGCGTTTCTTCGAATTTAACGCATGATCGAAGTAACGAAACGTAGACTTGGCCAACTGTGGGAAAGGCAAACGTCTCGAAACAGACCATCAGACAAAGAAGTTTCATCCAACTTTGAGAGTACGCTTTGTTTTCTGTGGAACCATTTATCTCACTTACGTCGGAAAGCTATGGTTGAGTTTTACATAAAGCACCCATAGATTGAGGGCAAGCAATACGTTTAGCAGAATTCATGTGGAATATTCTACAGTGTAGTAGAGAAGCTATAAAAATATGGCTCGACGATAAAATACTACTATCGTTATAAAAAAAAAAACCGATTATGACCGATAGCTTATCATTATATAAAACGAGAAAATATACTTGGAAATGATGTACAAAACGATCTGTACGATACTGTTTAAATTATCAGTAGATACTCTCCCATTAGATCCTGACTGGGACACCTCCAATAGAGTTCTAAGCTAGAGCGGGTTGTTACTGTTTTCATCTTATGCTGAACCCGTTGGGAAGATAAAAATCCAACAAAGATAAGCATTTACCTTTACCGGCATTGATTAATGGGAAACGTAATCAAAAAGGTGCGGTCATGGAACGCATCATCCCTTCCCTTAGAACAGTGCAAACAGACAAGCTGGGATCGATCGGGAAGAGGCTTAGTCCATCGTCATTTCGATCCTATCAATCTACACCGTTTTCGTTAAAATCGTCAATAATTTAATGATAATATAAATAGCCTTCCTAATTTAACCAACGAAGTGTAACTTTGTCGTTGCACATTTCCGGTCCTACACCTGTCTGTGATTTTGGCGTGTGGCCACGTTACAGCATCGATGCAGCATTATTGCACGACTCGATTGAATCACAAGTTCAATTAACGTCACCCTTCTATGCTCTTTGCTTCCTAAAAAGGTCGTAATTCGACTAAAATAACTATGGGACAATTGATACGACACAATCGACGGACCATAGACAAACATTAGAGGCCTGTTTTAAATCGGGCCGAAAAAAGACTGCGCTTGCTTACACAAAAGTGAAAATTGGTAACTGGTGATGTTTATGCATAGTAGATAACGGTGAGAATATCCATACAGGAAGGGCGGACGGGGTGTCGTCTGAATGATCCAGTTAGCATAATGGACCTACGCTTCGATGTGCTGATTCATCTAGGACCTGAATATATCCGTTTGTGCTCGAATCGGTCAACTGTGGCTGTGAGCTTTATTTGTATATGAACGAAAAGGAGCTATTTTTTTCCAGCTGACTTTATACGAAATCCCATCTAGAATGAACGTTAATACTGTCCGAGAGGAAGAGCCTGTGCTAAGTAAGACACTTACTATTATGTTTCACGCTCACTGCGGCCCATCTCTAACTACCATCAAGTGTGATTATTTTGGCAGTCGTCACACGTCAGTATATATCATATGTTTTTCTCAAGTTGTTAAAATTTCAGTTAAATTTTACCTCAAATGCTATTTAGAAGAGTCAGATAAGGGGCCTGCCTGTTCAGCCAGGCGTTCAATGTGTCACCTGTGTTTTGATTACTAAACAGTTTTTTTTTTTCGAATAGCGAAACAACATGGATACAATTGCCTTTTTGTCACAGAACCAATCGTTTGAGTGGTCCTAGTTACGGATGCTATCTACAGTGATGTGTCGAATTTATAAGCGGATCCCAGGTCCGGTATGGGCAGCTAAACGCAAAGCAAACTGGGCTCTTCACACAGCACGAATGGAAATACGTACTACTACTACGTCGACATTAGCCGTATCAAATCGGCTTTTGGGGACGCAATAGTATTTCATCGTGTTGTTCCCGGGTCTGTCTGGGATGCTTGTGCGTTTGCTCTGAATCAGCAACGAAAATATCTCCATGCCTTTCGCTGCAATCCATTGCATCTGTGATGAAACGCAGTAGAACGTTTTCACCTATCGAGAGCCTTATGCTGAGTTAAATCCTTCTTCATTGTCCTTAGCTGCCCGTTTACCAATTGCTACAGTTGGAAGTATACTTACTTAAACCGAAAGATAAGTACGCGCTCATCTGAAGTTTGTTGTATTGTACAGACAAGGGAAAGATACGATCAAGGTACAACAGGATTTGAAAGGAATATATCTAATTTACCTTCTGCTTTAGTAATCAATATTCCATCCGGAAGTCTGGATGTATTCGATCAGTATTCGAAATGGTTACCTTTCTAATGAACCCTACGGACTAGTTAAGATGGGTCGGATAGTTACGAAACGATAGATGCTTAGTCTGTCATCATTGCTGAAACTCTGATGTTCTTCTCTGGAGTACCTATCATGATAATAGTTTAAGCGGATCTTTTAGATTATTAAAAAAAGTAGATAATTTTTTTTCAGTTAAATACAATAGGTCCTTATGCGCATTGCCTACAACTTAGGTGCTCTGCATTATCGTAGTCTGCTTTTGGGTTGGAATCTTCTGGAATATATGTTCGAACATGTTCACTTTATATAAATAAGCCCCAAATGAGCTGACAGCTGAACTACTGAAGTAGAATGCACCATATATGTTGATATCCCTATATTTTCTCAAAACTCCGAACTCTGTGCTCTCTCTCCCTCTTACTTAGAAGTGTACTATATTTTTAAATTCTATTTTACAGAAGTGGGCAGACGGTTTTTTCGACACGTAGTAGAATCGTACCTCCCAAGTTTAATGAACGTCTTTCTCTTTTCAATGAGACCCGAATAACACGTCTCAATTAGTGCTATGGTTTCTGATTCAATGTCTATGCTTTTTACATGACGCGCGATGATAGATATTTGGCTCAGTACGCACCGTCAATCGATTGGCTATGCCTGATCCTTTATAAGGTCGATGTCTACTGTAGGTTTGCACGAGAATAGGTACGTAGAGTGTTCCTTTTTATCATTCAAGTATTTGCACTATTACCACAATTGTGCTTATTAAAGCTAGGGATACGTGGAACTTCTAAGTTTGGAATTGCGCATAGACGCACTTCGTTTAACCGTAAACCGTTTCCAGCACTGCCTAACAGCACGAAAGAGAAAACTCAAAAAAATCATCTAGGTACATATATTACTAGACTACGGTTCATTCTAGAAGCGTACTTCTAGCATCCCTAGCATTTTGATTATCTGAAAAATCTTTGGAACATAATTGAACCTTTTGCCAAAAATAGATTTTCTAAATTACGCTAGACCGGAAACTCTAACTGGAGGCCAGGTTTGTTGCTTCCACTAATTTCTTACAAGCATGTTAAGGTATTTCACAACTATATGTACAATGAAATGTACAATTTAGAAGGAGTGCGATTGGAAATAAAAGTAATGGCTAAACATCTATAATAAAATGTAGAAAGGGCAAAAAAAAAATGACGCGGACGTGTCTGTTTTCGTAAGTGGGTGATCTATACGCGGTTATACTGCATACGTTAGCTTATAGTGTGCGTGCCGAATGCTCGAGCTAAACAAATATACACATTGGGTATGGGTTCACCTAGTTTGTTGGATCCTATTCGTCAAAGAAAACATGCCATGAATATGGGCGACGCATGTATTGTAGCCTTCTTTGCGAACCCCCAAGTTTCGTTAACTAACGATTATGTCAGGACATTATTGCATGAAACGGCACGAAAGGCGAACGAATTTCTTCAAAGGCATTTGAAAATAACATTAACCACAGCTACTTTGGTAAATGGACCCTGGCTATTCGAATTCACCAGACCCACCTCTCACCCTTTATGTAGTTGTCAAAAGCTTTGCAAACGTTCGGAAGGGTTCAAACGGCTGAACTGGATGTCCTTGAATCAAAAGGACCCTATTTCCTTTTAAGAAAAGAAAGACCTTTGTGGAGGACACAAGAGGCAAGGCTTCCTGACTCGATGCTGGTTTTTTTTTTCGGCACCACTACGCTGATTTGATTGGCAACATGCTGCTCATAGGGCCGTTTAGCTGACTGGATTCAACCAGCCGCCACACATACGCTAAAGCTGTATAATAAAAACGTTGTCGAAAAAGTTTAATGATAGTTTAAGGAAGAATAAATTCATAAAGTTAATAACAAAGGAAATAGTTGATGTTTGATATTAACATAAGTTTTTTTCTCAAAATGGTAGCATAGCTTTTTTTACATCTGATCACGTATCGTTGTAGAGCTTGGCTGCATACTGGGCGCAGTTCAAGTTAAAGACGTAATATTCAGCAAATTTCTTGGAAACAATTTCTTCATTTTGGACGTTCGCGCACTCTAAATATTTTCGGTGGGCCTGCCTCTTCTAAATGTCCCATGTGCCAAACATGTATTTATAACAAATGACACGAAATAAGTAAGTTTTAAATTGTAGCTGCGTCAAGTGTCCGCGCTGAACGTATCCCAACAAACTCTATTCTGCACCCTCAGCCATATTTTGATGGATCATCAGGTTCGCGTCATTCTGCTGACAGATGGACACAGCTTTCGGAACGGCAATAGAAAGACGATGTAACCACTTGTGTTGGCTAATGACAAACGCTTCAACGTTCCGCAGTCACCTCCGTATTTGGCAAAATGGAACAACAGCGGCTATACAGATTCATCGGCTGGTCGTCTACGATTTGGGACGGTCCTTCAACGTCGACTTGACGTTGGGTTTGGCTCTACGGGAACAACTGGCGGCTGTTATCGTTACCGGCGTTGGTGACCCGTAATGCGATCGTAATTGTCCAACTCCGAGCAGTTTCAATTACCGTATCCTCGCCACGTTTTGTTAAAGAGAATGGATAAGGTACGCGAATAAATAGTACCATATAGTGAATATGACGCCATGAATACACTAGCTTAGATACATGTGTGTACGGCCCGCTGATTTTTATTTCTTATGCTACATACACACGTATGTATATATATCTCTGATAGCAGATTGAAGATTTTACGTGGCGGATTGATACTAGCCGACAGTGTCATCGTCGCTGAGCTCTGATGGCACTTTTCTTGAGCTGACCGTCACGGATGTTATGGCTGCTTCGCGTTGTGTATACACCATTACAGTTGGCGCCTCCCACATGCTATATGAACGGTGCCGAAAGACGTGACCAAAAACGCTGGTCCGCAGTTTGCTTTACTTCATTGGCTCTTTGTCAATGTCGACGGGTACAGATCGAGCAAATACGAGGCAACAGAATCAGCCTGAGTGGCCAGCAATCAGGTAGACTGAGAACCCTCAACGCGACGGGTCGTCCCTGATGAGGCAGCTGTTTGTTTTTGCTACTATTAGTGAATATTTTTGTAGTGATTACAATGGAAAGAATTGCATTTAAAAATTATAGATACATTGCTAATGTACACTGTGGGCTGCGGTATTAATGCCTTAATTGGTCACAGACACATACGTACGTATACGTGTTGCCTTACCTCATATAGTTTTTATTTTAGATGCGAATGTGATTGTCTGTACTGGACCTAACAAATTCAGTTCTTGGAACAGATTGCCCACTTAGTTTGAAATTAAGCATTCCACCATGTTTACAGCATTGCAGCAATCTATAGACTGAGCACAATCCAATTTAGAAATTTAACACTGAAGTATCGATACAATCGAAAACGATCATAGTGTGAAAGCTGAAACTCGATGGGGTAGGAGGGGGTATACGCGGAAATTTCGGCAAAATTAGTACGTTCCCGTAAAATCTAGTTATCCGATGGATTTCCCGGGTCTTTTATACTAATTCGAAAGCGGCAAAAAAAAGCTTACTAATTGCTTGCGAGAAGTTTCGCAGGGACCAACACAGTTTTCCGAAGTTGTGTAATATTTAAATAAGAAAGACAATTGGGTATTCCTTGACTGATGGGGGTAGCGCCAAACCAGTAATGTTTAAGCTGTAACAGAAACTTAGGAGGGAAACATGGTCCTAGTCAACTGGAAAAACGTATTCATTCTGGAAACTACGCTACCCTCAGGAAAGCTCTGTATTTCTGATAAAATTTACTGAAACGCGTAAGGCGTTCCGGCCGGCAACGGGTAGATGGAACAGATGATAAACAACTTCAACTCGGCCAGTGTCTGCAGCTGTATGGAGCATTAAGAACAAAAATTGTCTTGATCAGTTAGAAGGGCGATCTCAATTCAAAAGAGTCCCTAACTTTTTTTTTGTCGAAACTTTACCTTTAGTGTATCCCTTTCGCTTTACGTATGCGTCTTTCGTTAAAATGGTACCAAATGAGAAGTACGTAGTTGGTTGACATTAAATTTGAATGAACGATTGTTCTTTCTCAGAGATAGTTTTGCGTAAGACTAACACGTTAATATTTTAATACACGCCGAGATTGTCATTTTAGCTTTGTAGAGTCATCATTTGGATATGCATAAACTCAAAGCAAAGCAACAGATGAGAGTTCTCTATAATTACTATGGCGGATCGTCGCGTTCGACAACACAGAGATACTCAGTGGTATCGGAAACCTCAAAGTTCCGCACATGTAACTTTTTTCCCTTTCAAATAAGCCACTGCTCATCCTCAAAATAAGTGTGTTGTTCTTTATCAGCTACATGGATACTTGTCATAATTGGCCTAGGCCAACTGCCAATAACGATAAGAGTAGGCTGTTCTGAGAGCTCCCATCTGATCTCCTCTTCAAATCCACGCTCTTCTATAATCGATATCAATTAGTCTTAAAAAAGAATAGGGAACATTGCAGATGCCTCGCATCGATCATTATTGGTTCTATTTTGTTAACAGCATAATATTCTTTAGGATTTCTGACAGCTTTTACACATTGCCCGCCATAGTTCAAACGTTATCGCAGATGTCGCTGCAAATCAACGTCCTATTCCCCGTTAAATTAAGCGCCAATAAAATAAATCATCAGTATCATCCTACTAATAGAAATAAGAATAAACTTTGTCACAGAGAGTCTAACTGATACCCAGAGATTGCTGAAACCTTCGCCGTTCAATTTGATAGAGTAACTCCCCTAAGTGGCTTCTACTTCGCCGATTTTCACCGGAAACTAAATTATGTTGTTGGTTGTATCGATCATAAGTTATAAAAAGAAGACTCAGAGATTAACCTGTTGTAACATGGATGCCCAAATCACGCTAGGACTTCAACAACAATTAGCTTTTTATAATGTTAGGTCGATGCATACAGCCTTGAGATGACAGGACTGCATCAAGCACAAGTAACCTAAAATCTGTATGTATAATATTTTACGTCGGTATTTGGGCACTGACAATATAATAGGCAAGTAGCTGGACTTATGCCTTAAGCATGTTCGAGCTACGAGCTGTTTATTTCGTACCTTCGTGACCATAACACTCGACGACTGCTGCGGCCATGCTGCATCGATGCCACATTCACATGCTTTCCGTGCGGGTACACCCTTCGAAATGGCCAATGGTGCTGCGTCCTGCAGTGCATCCTAGCTGGCCACATTCTGCTCCTACTTACTGTTATCCATGCGACATTTAATGACAGTTGTTGATACATAAATTGTATATATTACATGGGAAGCGTGAAAAATACTTATAATCAGAGAAAGATAATATCAAAGCAGTCACTGCCCGTCACCGCTAGTTGCTCAAGAAGAGTTCGTATTGTGGCGAAATGTTTGTTGGGGCCTACCTATTGTTACATTTTATTAGCGAACAGCCATATAAACCTACTCAGAACAGAGTTTAAGGGTAAAAAATTCTAAGCGATTGTCAGCATCGATATGAGAATTAGGTAGCGGATTTTCACGTTTATTATCCTTGAGGTGAAAACCTTTTAGTGACGCTCGGTACTCCTGATAGACTGAATATTTCCAGGCTTGAATACTACTATATCATATGATTAGGTGATGAACGATTATTGTGACCTTGATAGTTAGGTTGTGATGCGTAACCCTAAAGGCTATACATGTATCCTAACAGCATACTGTCATGTGTGTAAATTTTCCTATCGATTTCTCCTGTGTTACTTCTTCAAACGTCTCAGAATGCGGTGCAGACTATTGACTCTTAAATTAGCCGAAGTTTATCAAAAGCAGAAAAGTGGTGCTCTCGCACGGACCGTTACGGCAATACCGCACCGTTCTGGTGTGATACCGCCACAGAAGTGTAAGCCAGCAATTGTAGGAAATATCGTCCACAAATTGATTTCTATAACTATTCATAAATTGTTTATTTAACTACCGCTAAAAACCTAGCTGATAAAAAAAAAAACACACGAGAACTACATCTCTCCCTCTTACCGTCAACTTCGTTTTAACTTGGACGAAAAACAATATTGTAATAATTCATCATATGTAGAACAGATCAACAATATGCCTTTCCTTTAACAATGTGCTCTTAATAAGGGTGTTGTTCAGTATGTGTTATTGGATGCATTGATTTTAGGTGCTTCACTCCTTAGACAGTCTCCGCCTTAATATCAATTGTGATGTCAACGTGGCAGGTTTCCGAGGGCACAACGGTGAAGAATGAAGGGCACGAACGAGGAATATAAATATTGCCATCTGATGAGTATGTTAGTACCTTGAATTCGTTGAGATACCTTGCGAAACAGTATGTAAATTTTCAACTTTCTACCACCTGATTGCCCACGAACTACTTCATCTATTTAAGCATGAAGTTGTATGATATAACTGAAGACAGATATTGTTGACCATACCACTTCTGTTACTATAATAAGAGGTCGAGGAAATGAATTATAGTTACGTGTCGCATAACCGCATTGTGTAAGACATTTTCCTGTAAACAATAGACCGCAGAAAGTCGGATACATGCATATATCAACGATGCACGATATTTGTAAGACAGACGCCGGAATGAACTTCAAATGTTCATATTAGGCAGAATCTGACTATATTTGTTGTTGAGCATGTCTACATACGACCATATCCGGGCCAAACCTAACCATATATGAACTCGAGCGATGTGAGGCATACTTTGGGTTTTTAAGATGAAACCCACGCAATATCTTCGATAGTTCCATAGAAAAAGGGTCTATTATTAATCATCAAGTTAGTATATATTCTAGACTGCTTATATAGGCTATATATAGGTTGTTTTTTTCGATGTTTGTTTGAAGACTTCCATGCGTATTCGATAATAACGCCGGGTGTCAATCGCTCGTCAGGTCTACTATTCATCTTAGCTTGTCAGTGATGTATTACGAGTGAGTAAGAAATCGTTTGTTTACTTGCTTCATATGAAGGCCACGTGTGACTTGTTATGGTCCTAACCGGTGCTGCTTTTCCGGCTTCGGTAACATAGTTGAACATTAGCTCTCGAGGATTCATCAAATAGAAAATTATCAATGTATCTATCGCAAGACTATTTCTCCCCGTTGATATTCGTTGGACCACTGGCAAGCGGTCGCTATAATGCTATTACCTCGCCTTGTTGATAGCAGTACTCAACTTTACGTAGCTTGTACGTATGTTTTTACGTATTCAAGGTATTTCATCGTTTTGGCGGATTCCAGTTGTGGCTTTATAGAACCGCAGTATCGCGGTTGGTATCTTCGTTAGCCCTGCACGTCACTTTATTGGGTAAAAGGAAAAACGTTACGCAGTCGCAGATCAGCGTGATCAGGACATGTGCGCGACACATTACTGTCTACACAACTACATGATGCAATATAATTAGAGTATATGAGCCTTAAATTTAATCTGCATTTAAAATCCAGCCGGAAACCTTCCAGCTCTCTCACCCTGCCCATTTCTACAATGTCCCTCTATTTCCGTCCCCGTACTGTATCCTTCGTAGCTATTTTCTTCGCCGAGGACATCTTACAAACGGTTGAACTGTTCATGCCAAATCACCAGAACCAGCAATCGGGGAGCGATTTCGAGAAAATCTACCCCAGCGCGTCACGTTTAAATAGTGATGCAATTTCGGAAAAGATGGATTTTGAATCTGTTAAAATATCGGCCAGCCCAAAGGCCTTAACGATAATGCCCACTCCACTATATGTGTAAACTCGATTCTTACAAATCGCAGTCTGGGTACCTGGTTTTCATAGAGAGTCTGCTGTGACCAGCCTCTCTATATATACTAGCATATATAGGTTATATTTCAATAAAGTAGTCAATACAAATGTAGCAAGTCATCCTTGGTCGCTTCTAATACTCGTAACCCTTACGATGGCCGACATGATAGGCGCCTGAATGCTTTTGAAGTTGCTCGTACAGAATGTATTAACAATTTTTTTTGCCTGGAAAGAGCGGCCTGACCGTCAGACTAAATAATTATGTTGCAATCAATTATAATGTGTCGTATTATAGGGTTCTGAAAATTGCCCTAAGAAATTACGAATGCAACCTGACATAAAGCATGTTCTTTAGTGGCGAACGTGCTGTCTCGTCTCATTGAACCAGCTGCGGTAATTACCAGGTCTAGGTCCAATACCGGGCATAGGCACACGGTTTGTTTCGTGCTGGGAACCAACCGTCTGACCCAGTTTCTAACGGCGATACTGCACGTAAAACTCTGAATACAAAAAGATAAGCGCAGTAAAAACACTTGGTGTCAATGTTCGAGAAAACGAAGATATGTGGCGCCCATAACGGATACACTTGGTTCGGTCATAGATGTGGCAATTCCACTTGTCTGTCATACGCAATATTAGATGTTCTAGTAGATATCCGTGGAACCTGATAATAATAATAACGTTTATTGATTTCTTTTATTACACAGATTTTCAGTATCAGACATTTTTTAATTAGATTTAGTTCAATATTTACTACACATAAGAAAACGTTTGCGAAAGACTAAAAACGTTCGCTTGCTCGAATAGTCTAGATAGATATCTGGGATCAAAGAAGACACGTACAATAGAATTTGTGCGCTCTTAAATTGATAAATCTTCCTTCTTTCTCACATACATAAGATAATCAATCATCAAGTTCTGCGTTGAAAATTAGAAAATTATACTACAGAAAAATATGCGTCCGGAAACTCGATCGGGGGCAAATTAAATGGGCCGATCAAAGGGCCAGTTCATTAACTGTGTAACTATATTCTCCCTGAACGATGAATATTACCAGTGTAATGAAACATAATATCGCCCAATGAGTGATAACTTTACTTCAACTGTATCAGTTTAGAGTAACTTATGACCAGTGAAGCCAAATGCGCAGCCAATAATGGTAGATATAGGCAAAAAAAAGGACGATGATGTGATGAGCGAATCTTTCTGTCGCCGAGATACGCGTCATATAGACACCCACGGTAGAATCCACCAGCGCATTAACGAACTAAAGAGCTTCAGTCTCATTACAACATTGTCTTCGGCCTAAATTGTATATACGATAAATTGTGAGCCTTTTCATTTACTTTGCCTATGATGTGTCGCGCCAAGCTGAGCCTACGCTTTCCGCAATGAGTAGATTATCGGCACAAAAAACGTCCAAATCATTGAAAGCAAAAAAGTACAACGCGAACAAAATGATACATTGTTGACATCCGTATAATTTACAGAAGGCGTAACGCGCCGATTTTCTCAATTCTGTATAAAACATTGCTCGTTCCTTTTAATTCATTCACTTTTTTGGTAATTTTTGGACGGGATGAGTCGAGTTGGTCTCTCTTTTCGGAGCGATTCCCTGCTGGGTCGGGTCATCGACGCTTGCGCCGTATGACGGTTGCGCTATATGGAACTGCCAACTATAGTAGCAAGCAAAAGCTTGCTCCGGAACTGTTATGATCACTTTGAAGTTTCAGTTAGCGAAAGAGCGTTGTATCCGATCGTCGTTAACCGAAGGCCAACTCTGCGGGCTGCGAAACACTGGCGAACGTTTCTCAACAGATATTCATTTATAGTGCAATCGCTTCTAAACCGCCTTTTTATAGCTATTCTATTTCTACAACGACAAAATCCACTCTGTCTAGCCGTTTTCGCTCTTGTACGTATTGGTAGCACCCCGTATATTCTTACTGTGTAGCATGGTCCATCAGTAAAACGCACATCATCAGATAGCGTCCATCTTTCCAGAGCCAAAGGCCAGAACTCCCTTTGACTCATCTGATTTCGGATAGCGGAATGAATGTCGCCCATAGACTTGACTCCGGTTGAGTAAGTCGGAACTGGGAGTAGAGCCGTGGTAGGAACATTGGCTGATGCAACCGCAGTTTGGCTAAAACGCCTCAAGTAGCGTGCGCGAAGACGATGCCTCTGGGACCTTTGCTATGATAGTTCTCTCTCTCTCTCTCTCTCTCTGCTCATCGTCAGTTTGATCGACTGTTGCCAACGCTACTGCATGTTTACGTACGTATTTCTTAGTGGCAGTTCGTCGAGGGCGTATACTTGCTTCAGTAACGAGCCGCTGAACGACACTGATGACGACCCTGTCAAATGCCGGCACTCGCAACGACCGAGACGTCACCGGCATGACGGAACGGGCCGCAACGCACGGACGCATACGTTCCACAAGTAGAACGGCTAGATTTGCTCCTACGCACAAATCTCGTTGCGTTACAATTGCAGCATAGCTTTTCCATTTGGCAACTCGTTTGTTTATTGTCAGCTTTCTACTCGGAGCGTAGATATAGCGGAAAATAATTTACCGTTGATATCTATGAATGATTTGTTGTCGTTATATACCAAGGCTTGTTTATAGAGGTTCGCTCTGTTGCTGACGGTAAAAAATTTTCTAGAAAAGCACTACGTTCGGTCTTCCGATAGCCATTTGTGTTCGTTTATAGTTTTCTTTTGATTTGAGTATCGAGATTTATGATTAAATAGATTTTTAGGCGTGATTTATATTCGATGAGCAACACGATGCTCGTGGTCGCTTTGTATTATGAGAAAAATACAGTGGCTTCTTTGTCTGAATGGGTATAATTAAGTTCTTATATGAATTTTCGTTCGAATGGTTGACACAGTGAGTTACGTGTAAGTCGAAAAGCAAAAACCACATTATTGCCTAAGTTCTTAATTATTCTTAAGCATTTTGTTACTCAATCTGCGGAAGAAATCGTCAAAGCAACGAAATGCTCGTGAAAATTCAACGTAGCGTTTAGCCCGAACGACCGAACACGTGACCACCTACTCAGTGTATCAGAAAATGGAACGTTTTGTGACGCGTGTCTGAAAATGTTGTGTCTAGCTGCTTTCGTTTGCAGACGCAGCGTTTCACCAAAATTTTTATTGAATTAAAAACAGTTCGCCAAGGACGAAACTTTCACGTGACGGCCTCTTCTGTTTACTATAGTACTTAAAAAAAACTGGACGCCATGTCAAATTGGCTAAAATTTAGTGCGATGCAGCCCGAAACAAAAACATGTTTTTAGCTTTTTTCACAATGATGAAACACTGTGCCGTCGGCTCTATCGATACCTATTCCTAAACTGGACACGACTGTTGAATTTACAACCGGCACATTAGGCTCCATTTTTATTATGCGCCATTACTACCTTATTCGACGTTCACTCTCTGTCACGCTCACAATCACAATCTGATTTTTCACTGGCTTTTAATGGGAGATAATCATTTCGTTAATTTTTCTTGTACAGAGTCTTTCGTTTGCGACTGAGGATATAAAATTCGATTACGCTGCCTCGGTGAAGTGCCAACGGAAGTGTTCGTACGTTTGGAAGTTCTATCGATGTGTGCGGTCCATGGCTAAGTCGCCTCACCGAAAGATATCTCAGAGGGCTGATAATCGCACCTCAGATAACCCAAGAGCCCTACCGCGGTTAAGCGTTTATGTCGATGGGACACTAGATGAACGAGCAGCAGTATTTACTACTAAACAAAGTTCTTCACCGATACAATAGATTCTAACAGAAACATATTCGCTAGCTCCTTGTGTTCTGATATATATATGTATACCGCTTGTAATAGTTTAATGCGAATTGCTTCAGATGGCGTGAATTTGTCACTCAAGTAAACGATATAACGAACGTCCACCCTTTCTAAAGAGCAAAATAAGACACTGTATGTGTGTGTGTGTGTGTGTGTGTGTGTTTTTAACAACTAATGGAACCATCTGAATATAAGGCGTTTCAAATGCCAACAAAAATAAGCTTTAATACCTGGCAAAGTGCATCGTATGATCAGAGTTATTGTTGTTGTATTTTTTTTTTTCGAGGAATGCGTGATTAGGGATAAGGTTGAAGATTAAAAAAATGTCTGTTTCAGACACAGTCGTCCCTTGTGAGGCCATTGCATTATTTTTGAGCATCTTCGGGCATTTTTCGCGGTACTTATCTCTTCGTAGAGACTCAGCAGAAAGTATGCGCCGTGTTCTGTCCCTCCGCTGGCTTAGCTACTATTTTTAGGCAGATTTAAGAAAGAATTTCTTCGATTCCAAAGTACAACGCACTCTGGATCGTGAGCCAGGGAATGCAGCGTCTGCAAAACGGCACCGGAAGAAAATTAGGAAGGCTGTTTCGTTCGAAGCAGTTAAGACGTACAAGCCGCGTTCTTCGTAAACTATGCAGTTCCATTGCGACGCTCACTATGGGAAAGAAGCAGCGGACACAGCGTATCGCAAGCTCTTCACTGCACCTAAAGAATAACACGGTCGAGACCGGAATGCTATTGAGCTATGCATTTTCAACTACTAAGCACCAAGTTAAACTGAAGCTCCCAATTTCCACGTCCAGTACCGAAGTATGTCAGCTGCAACACAAGACAACAATTTACCACTGCCCTCTTCGACGTTCGTAGGGCATCGTATGATAGCATCCCATTTGACTTTTCACGAACAATTATATGCTATAACTGATTACAGAATTATGACCCAATTATTTCTACTGGAAAAAAAAACTGTCATCTTTGTTTGAAAATAAAGGAAGTATTAATCGTTTTCCACGCCCACACAAACGAACTTGTCCGGTCGTGTCGTCTGGGTTTTTTGGGTGCCCCTTCATTTATTGTGGGGTTTCAACCGGAACCCCTATTCTTTTTCTCTGTAAGATGCTTAGTGAAGTCTTGTCTTAAGAATAGGGAAAAATCTTTATACACAGTTGATCTGTATAACGATCTGTGCATTGTAATATCTGATCATTTGAATGTAGTAGAATGTAAATTCATTGGACTTCTGGTCTACTTGTCGCTCAATTTAATATATCTACAAACCGATCTTTGGGTTCGTTCAATAGGGAACCCAGTGAGGCAGTTTGATAGATTCAAGCTCCTTTAAATTACAGCAGTGTACGCGTTTCTAAAACATATTAGAGTAGTGAAAAACAAACGTCTACGTAAACTAGAGACTGTTTTCTATCTACAAGATGCGTAAAATGAGCGTGTATTTATTTGCTCAGA
The DNA here is from genome assembly GCF_002443255.2 of Varroa destructor. Taxonomy (NCBI): domain Eukaryota; kingdom Metazoa; phylum Arthropoda; class Arachnida; order Mesostigmata; family Varroidae; genus Varroa; species Varroa destructor. The sequence goes on along the minus strand of NW_019211460.1, from coordinate 31,795,861 downwards.
CGGTCACAGGTTAACTTCGTACAACCTCCAATAGGCACTTATTTCAATTGGCTGCATAGCTCAAACACTGCCGAACCATACCCTATGTCACACTGTTTCTTAAGGTAGAACATATATGGCCTTGCTAGTTATTGTATACTTGCTTTAATCATTTTCATTTTTAGGGATTTTAGAACTACGATCCGCTTGTGACATAGAAGCTCGAATCGATACTAAATCTCACCGGCTCCGTAAACAAACGTGTATCATTAGTTTATAGCTGTCTTTTCTGTCTCAGATACGCATCAACGACGTTCTCGAGTATTTTTTCTTTTTTTGTTTGCCGTTTCCTAATGGATTATTTTATAGTGACCGATGAACAAGCAACCTATTCCTGCAAACACATAATTGAGCTTCTTTTTAACTTCAGTCTATTGATTAGTTATTAGACGCGAAAGAAAATGTGCGTTACCGAACTCTCTAGTGCTTTGTTGTTAAATCGGTATCTTAATCAAAGTACTTTGTTTCTTATCCTTGTATCCATTTTTCAAGGTGACTAAAGCTTCGTTTATAAACAAATGTTTGGCAAATGAGGACGTACCCTATTTCGACCTGGTCATCGTCTTGATTGGAGTTATTCAACAACTTACCAGCATCCAAATTTTTTTTAATCTTGACCTATCCAATACCGGCTTATGATAACGATGCCTGTACCACGTTGCCTGACATCAGCGGCAGTTGTAACTGGTCGTTGTAGATAGATAAGACGAACGTTAAATTGCAGAAGTTCTTTCCTTCCTTCCTTCCTTCTAGTAATAATTTATCGAAAGGATCAACCCCTAAATTAGAGGTTTAGTAGAGGATATCTTAGTTCCGATATGTTGCAAGGAGGCGCTCGTCATTTCGCTTTCTTTTATTCGGCTCGCATTCTTTCGAAGTTATAACAAAGGGAACCTCGTAGGAGCTTATTTTTTTTGTACTTTTTTTCTGGACTTTTGAACTTGTAGAAACTCTTGAACCTAATTGAACATTTAGTGTACCATTTTGTTGAGGGGTCCGCCACTATTACATTGTCTAAACATTAATTTTTTTCTTATGAACGATAGTTGGTGCGGCCTCAATCGTGCCTACGATATTGATAAAGTTCCTGACTTATAGTGTTATATTGCTGAATTGTTCTATTCCGAGTTGAGCATTAACCTTTGTGCATTTTCCTCGTCCTATTAACAGCATTCGTACGTTATTTCGTTCCTCAGCTTGTGAATCTTACCGCTAATTTTTCGATGATTTTTAGGGATATTCCACAAACCTTAGAATAAAGCCAATACGTCGCTTCCTACACAAACACGTTTTGCAACATGTTCTTCACCAACAAGTTGAAAGTTTATTTCGATCTAACTTATGTTTTTTTATTAAATAGAATTTTACGTTTTGCATGTTTCTTGGCTGGTTATTCAACTTGATGCTATAGCTAATGAATGTGTACGAATATATGATTTAAATGGTAACCGAACGATACTAATACAAAGGGTGTCCGTCGATTTCAGTGGGCGTTTCTGACTGGGCCAATAGTAAATATAACATACACATACGTGGCAATAACACGCTGAATCGACTAAGTTAAAAGGGAACTGCTTTATTCGCGCCATGCTTGCAATATTGGCTGATAAACTTACTAACGAACACACAGTCTCATTGTTTTTCGTCCCATAAGAGAGCAAGTGAGACATAGTGATTCAGATCAAAAGTTAAATAACTTTGCATGAAATCTTTTAAATGTAATGTTGTTACTTTATTCCAAAAACAGGTAGCTAGGTCGAACAATATTCGAATAAATAGTACTGTTTTAGATGAACTTACGCTTGGCCTTTGTTTAAGCGAACGATAAAAAGTTTCGCGAAATTGAACTTCCTTTACCCACTGTCTAGAGTTGACATGAAAAAGATATTTTCAAGAAGGATATATTTACATGTTTCGGAGTAGTCGTAGCCAATCTACGTAAATACATGGCGTAGACGAGATATTACACCTCTTAAAAACGTGTAGTCTTCTCCAGAGTAGTGATGTATTTTTTTACCATAAAAATACCGAAAAAGTTGTACGTCATCTCAGCAAATAAAGAACAAGTTGTTCATTAGCTTTGGCTGATCGGAGCTTGTTTTTACAATTGCATTCAACTTTTACATGTGAGGACATAGTGGGTAATATAATTTTAATCTCTAGTTTGTTAGAAATAATGGCTGACGATTAGTATCAATGCTATCCGTGCCTTTTCAATTCCTCTCAAGTTCTACCGTCGTAATAATCACGATAACGGCCATGATAATAGAATAATGTGCTGTGATAACTTACACTCACCGAGATAAGCACAAATAAATGTGTAGATTATGTGGGTAAAGCAGAATAAGAACAACAGCACCATGGTAACAATTGTGTAGCAGTTGACGCGGCAGAAATTCGATAAATTACGATTCACTCAATTCAACCTCGTCGAGCCTCTGTCTGTGCCACCGTTCGTTGGATCGTCTTCGGGCTAAAATTTATGAATCGTTGCTTTTTTTTTTTGGCTTCTACTAAAAACACTCCTCAATTTTCCCTAGATTCGCCGTTGGAGAAAAGCAAAAAGAGCGTACAGTGTGTTCGGCCTTTTTCCTCGATCGACTTTTTTTCGAAGTGCCTAGTGGTACGCTGCCCCTCGTGCGGCGCGCGCGTATTAACAGCTCGTTGGCACCTCACACACGTAACCGAACCTGAGTCAGTGAAGAAGCTGCCCCGGCCCGTGCTATTACTGAAAACAACCGTGGCCCAATAGAAAGCCAAAAAGCGTCAAAGCCGCAGGGAGATAAGGGTGGAAGGGCGACAGATCCAGGCAAAAACGCAATCTTCAAAAGCCAAAATTTTATTTCCGTATTTCCGTACGCTCGATAACCGGGAAGGAGGTGCTGGTGATTGTATATAGAGCTTCGATGTCCAGGCAGTTGGCTTGTCGAAGCTTTGTTAGGCCCTACAGTAAGCTTAATAAAAACCTTACGGCGTCTACTAAGACATTGCATGTATTTAGCTGTCACACATTAAATATGGCATGATGAACAAATTCAATGCAGAATAAAAAGCGCAAAGCGATAGCATCGACTGGGTGCAGTGTTGCCCTTCGTAATAGGTAATTTATACTAAGGTACTAGATTTATACATAGATAAATCATTTGTCTTGAGAAAATGCATTTTACAAAGTGGATCTCCTATCGTTTCTACTAAAGAGATAGGTCTTTTCGATAGCGTAACCGAAGGGTGTCGTCTATGTACGATTGTTAAATATCTTTCTGTTAAGCTCCGGATGTGAAAATATCGGACTACTATGCAACTTCAGCCGAGTGGGTCCGTGTCGTTACTTAAAATAGACATTTGGAAAGAGTCGAATAAATTCACATGGAAGCTGAGGTAAATGAAATCCTGCGAGACTTTTCCTCCAAAACTTCCACAGCTAAAGTGAGCAAACAAATAAGCCGCGCGTACCGGACGGCGTAAAGCGCCTTTGATCCTGGTAAACAGCTGTTGTGGATAAATTAAAAACAGCGAGTCCGAAGAAGTTGTGACGAGGGAGTAGCTTTGTACGTGAGCATTTCCGTATGTTGGCAACACATTTTTGGGTCGTACACTGACTCGTGTTTTGGGTTCGGGTCGACTAAAACTACAATTCTATAATTACCTAATCGATTATATTTTGAAACGTTCTAATTAATCAACCGAAATCGCTATTCAATCAATTCCTACTGTGACTGATCTATATTCGTAAACAAATAGAAGTCTGTTTGTAAAAATCCCGGGACGGATTTGGGATTTTCATGATTTTTTGTCTATGGGCTTAAGTAGAAAAAACCGTGATAAAATGGTATGTCTGGAAAAAATCAATTTTACACTCAAAAGATACAAATAGGTTTCTTATAAACTAAAGTGCTAACTTTAATTGATGGCGATTTTGGACAGTTTCGTCAGGAACGATTCGAAATCTGTGAAATATCCACCATATTTCTTTTCTTACTACAACTATGTTCTCTTTAAATAATATTATGTTCGACTTAGAAGTAATGGGGTAACCGCGAGGGGACAACGTATCCGTACTAGTACAGTGACGGCTTAATCGCAATGGGAGCACGGGATACTCGTTTCAGGGTAGCGTGACACTTCTCTCATGATGACTAAAACAAGAGTGTGAAAAATTTCCAAATTCGAATTGTTAAACTGCCAAAATAACATAACGTAAGAACGGCACAATGGGACAACACAGCAAAGCCATAGAAATAAATAATGCAGAATATTAGCTAAAATAGGACGACGAGCACAGGACACTACAATAAAATGAAATGTATAGACACGTTTAAAGGCTTAGAAAAAAAAAAGGATATAAATTAAATAATTTATTATTTAAGGTAATATCTCGTGCAGTGCCCAGCAATTACTACTATTTATCGTTTACGGGCATAATATTCCTAATGTATATACCCTAGAAAAGAGATGCGATCTAGTAAAGATTCAGCTATAGCTGTCCTGCCCGTAAGTCAAGGAAGGGGCTTATTCTGCCAACTTTAAAACGAATAATATAACTCTGCCATGCTCGGGAGTCTACCATAGCATCCCTTTCTACCTGTCAACAACATGCTATCACTCAATACCGCCGAGTCAACATTCTATCCGCAAACCAGAGACGTCTCTTCTGGTTTGCTCACGCGTCGCGTTGCAGAAAAGTAGACGTGCCGACCGGATAAGAATTCACGTCCTGTCGCGTTCTACACCCGAATCCCCAATGCACTCACCATATTAGGCAAGGGGGCGCCTCGATAGTCACTTGTTTGCTTTTTCAAGACCGAATAAAGTAACTGGAACGCACGGTAATGGCATAACACGACTTCGGGATCCGTTCTGGCCATCAGCCGCTATCGCCCCACGTCGAGTCACGTAATGAGAGCGGTCAACCGCAGGCTGACTTGGGGGTTTGACTGAACCGCTAATTGCGAAGAGCCCAGATCGTGTCTAGCCTATGATGAATTGGATCGGACTAGCGTTAGGTCGGGTGTTGCAGAGCCCATCTTGATTAAACAGAGCTAGAAAGACTACCTGTCTAATACAGTAGTAGACAAAGCAGGAGACGCAAGCTATCCAATGTTTCACGGCTCGGGAAAGAAAATTCTCGAAGGAGTGTTTCCGTTGTGATCGGATCTTCCTAAGGACGAGGATGGCAAGAAAAACAGCGATTATGGCGAATATAAAGGTGAACGCTTGACAACCCGTCTACTCTTGTTGATCTTAGTGAGTAAACTAGTGTCACGTTAACGCACAGGGATCATGTAGGCTTGGCCAAGTTTACCTAAGGTATTATGCTTAACACGCAGGAATAGAGGGTTCTGCTGTCGCTAAGGTTCCTGGAACAGCCGCTCATATCAATGTAGCATTTACTGAACCCGATATCTTGCTGATGTCGTTGCGGCAGGTGTTTGGTAACAGCTACCGATACGCCTTACCCTATTCACGACAAAATCGAGCTCATGGGAGTACAGAGAGGTGGCTCGGGGGCCGGCGGCGGCGAACAACAGAATTGATTCAGCTGTTGCCGTTGTTTTGTTAGTGCAACGCGGATACATTGATTGTAGTCTAGGCCCACGACAATATTACGTTGCACAATTAAAAGAAGCGGTCAGACGGATCGAAAAAATATGTACACATGGAGAAAATGGGTCACGCAGCTTCGTCCGAGAAATCGAAAGTCGTCCCCATAGTCTGACTCCTGTTTTTGTTTGGCTTTGATTACGTCTTTTGTTATAGAAGGCATCGCCCTGAGCGTGAAAAAATCAAGATAGGATCTCAAATCTAAGCATCCTGGACGGTTTGTAGTTCGAAGGATGAGCTGGGCTGAAGTTCATTATTTCTAATTTTTATTAATTGGCTTTTCACCGCTTCGAGTAAATAATGCTTTGTATATATATATATATATATATATATATATATATATATATATATATATATCTCGTTTAGTATGAAATATAAGCTTTTTGCAAAAATAGTTTATCTCTATCAGTCGCGTTATGCGTCATTGTTCTCTATAATTATCTACTAGTTAGAGGCTAAATTTGGGATTCTAAGATCTCTAAGGTCTCAAACACGGTTTGGATAGTATGTTGAAATTTGAACAGTTTTCGCTTTATGCAGATCTTGAAAAAACGGAGACAATGACGAGTCGGCATGCAATCGTGTTTCCAGTTCTTAACCTGTGCACTCTCGTCACCGTGACTTTTGCACTATGTAATCGCGCCATTGAATGGTTTAACCTAACCTGTGTCCTAATGTCGGTTTATGATTTTGTCCTGTTTCGTAGTAGAGTTCAACCGTAATCGATGAACCAGACCTCGTAAAGTTATAATGGACAACATCTGCACTATACCGATATGGCTAGTTCTTATAGCCATACACACGCTTCACAATGGTATCTGATACTTTCGTTGAATCGATGCACTGATTTGTCTCTGCGATTACCGTAAAGCATCGGATTTTCCATCACAAGTCACAGTTCGGTGCAGGATTAACCCACTAAGAGCACAAAGGAAAGCGAATGTTTCTACCCCATTGAACTTGACCCATGCTTAAATGATGCGGCACTTACTAATTTCACTACGTCTGCCACTTTTAGGTACATTAAACCTGAATGACACCTGTACGTTTTGAGATAGATAGGCCACATTACAACTTCATTGTACAACTTTGCGGGACCCCTTCATGCGACTCACCTTCGAATACGAAACTTCTTTTCCAGAATTTTTGAACGCGTTGTTGTTTCAGCTACTTCCGCTTCTGTTCCAAGGTGCAACTTAGATGCGTAAACCGCTCGAATGTTTTCATTTCTCTAACCAACTGCAACTTTTCTGTTAAGGCTTCAAAATAAACAGTCTCTACTTCAACAAAGTACATCTCGAGAACAAAAAAGTACGGCACAATTTACTAAAAGTATGAAATTAACAATTCTCATATTATATATAGAGCATGCCATTTATGTATACGCTTCGTAGGTAGCTTTCTATCAGGTCGTAACGCAGTCGAATCAAACGAACCGTAGTGAATTAGACCAAGCACGTCCAGTCGTCTTACATTTTCAAAGGTCTCCAAGGCCCCATTCTGAATACATAAATCAAGCGTCTACGTGTCGGCCTTTCTGTGTTCAGAGCGAAGTTCTCTTTCACATAGAAAAAATGTCACCAACAAACAATGGAAGAGGGGCAACAGATAAGTTGGCAAGCACTGGCGGATAGGGTCGTATGCTCAAATCCACCAATATGCATAGATTGCACAATAGAGTTCATACTTGGCTGATAAGCAGAGAATCAAAATTGTATGTCCGAAGCAGATATGAGCTCAGATCTCTGTGAAGGCTGTGTCCGCCCTTTTCTAAAGCTGTTTGTAAACGTTCGCTAGTCCTGTACTAAAAAGCCAATCGAATCGAATAGATCGACAAACACGATTAGGGCCTAACGCACTTCAATTAATTATAACGTATATTCCAAATGCGGTAAAAGTATGGCGCACCCACGGCAAGTATTTGATTTTAATTAAAGTATTTAAATTTTAAGAATTTAAAGTGCAAAAAGCGTTTCCTGAATCGTAGGAACGCTTACGCTAATCCTTTTACATCGACGTTCACACACTGAATAATATACTATTGCAATAAACTAATATGATGTGGATAAAATAATAGCCAACTATAGTTATCGCTTTGGCTTGAATTATCAGCAATTCGATCTAGATCAATTAAGACGTCCATACGTCGTTATAATAATAAGACGTTATAATAATGTTGTAGTATATATCGCAGTTCTGCTTTTATCTATCGGAGATACAAGTGTTTCGCGTTTTTCCCGGTACATTACTTGCTTCTCGGCCTGGATCTCCACAGGTCGGACCCTCGCTATTATAAGCGTCAGTAAGGATCACCTCGTTTGCGACTTAACGCACGCGTCGTGCGACGCTGGTAGCATTGCGGCTTGTTTCGTTTTCTTTTATAGAATGATAGTTGCTCACGCACATGGTTACGCCGCCAGCTAAAACTTGCCGCTTCGTCCCAGAATTTTTCTAGCTTCTTTTTTTTCGACAAAGCCTTTTGCTTGCAGCCTTTCGATAAAAAAATTTTGCCAATTGAATTTTTCAGTATCTCGCTAAGTCGAGAAACCGGCCCGGCCCGACTGGCCCCTTGGCGAGGTTCAGACAGAATCCGGCTGCGAGCTTTCGTGCCGTATAAACTACCTCACTGACTTCAGCTTACTAATGATCGCGTATCTTAAGTAAGATTTGGCTAACTCTTGTTTCTTTCTGTCTTCTATCTCTTCGTGGCGCACTGCACATTATCTCGCAGAAATCCTGTTGGGGGTCCAGTACTTTCAGTGTTTCACTATCGAACGCTGCTCCGGGTCCAATCGACCGTTCCGCTGTTGCCGTCGCCACAGCAGCAAATAGATATGCAAAGAAAAAAACAACAAGGAAAAACAGTACCCTAACATCGTTGGTGGCAAGTTTACCCTGAAGCGTGGTACGAATGCGTTAGCCTGCGGAGCAAATGTTTTCAGACGGTGAAACGGTAGGCGATTGTCATTTTCAGCCTAAAGCTGCGACTGCGTGACAAAGCTTCAGGCTCAGGCAGAAGATAGCAATGGCAAACAGACAGAAGACTTAGAAATCGTAAGGAAATGGCTACCTTGTCGGGAAGATATCCGTTACGCGTCAAGAAAAGCTATCTTTTCGGACAAAGGCATATTTAGTTAGGATTTGAAAAAGCTAATATCAGATATCGTGTGTGACTTGTCTGAGTATATGATTTGACGTCAATGATGTCGATGAATCGGTTGCTACCGACGGGTAGAGCCATGTTAGGGAAAAATATAAACTCTGATGAAGGCAGTTATTTGCGATCATTCTTCCGTTACAAACAGTGACTGTTAACGCAACGAGTGCACAAAATAATATCTATGAGCCCATTGAGCACAGACAGGCCGAAATCACCGAACCAGGACGACTTAAATGGACTTAATAGTAGGACAATCATATCACAGGCTGGAATTTTACACGTCATACATGCCTATACGCATTCTTAATGGATTGTTTTAACCTATGTTATTTCCTGTATTGGAAATATCTCGTGTCTCAAAATTTAAATGGGTGTGCCTAACAATCTGTCTGACGACTATCTACCGGCTATGCCTATGCACGGTCCTAGTTTAAAGTTAAATTATTAACACCAACAGCAGTTCGCGTGTGATTAAACACCGAAATAGGCTAGCTAAACGGCTTGAACATAAACGACATAGAATATATTTATAGAACGAATATGCAGAACGCTGAAATATTTTACATTCTGTTGGTTAGGTATCTGGCCTTAATTAGCACATAACGTAGTTGTCCTCTTTTCACAGGACAAAAGTGAACTGTCTGTTGATTTCTAACCGATGCCTTTCATAGAAAATGTCACAGTTATAGTGACGTTCTGGTGCGCACGAGGAGTTCGGCATTGGCTCAAAAATAAAGTCTCATTCGCGTCCAATATAACCAGACAGAGAACCGTGGCTAACCAATTCTACCGAACTTTGTTGTGTAGCAAAGGTCAGTACAGGGCTACATATCACAGAGGTTTACATTGACTTATATTTTCAAGCACAACTTCAATTAGATATTCGGATTTCTTTTGTATACCTAAAATAATATGTTGATGGCACGCTGGTAGAGAAGACGGCACGCTTCTCGCACGTGTTGTGCCGCATGCCGTTTTACGGTGATTACATAAACGTACACGCAGGTTCGGGTTCATTTTTCTGTACGAAACCAAGTAGATAGGCGTAGTTGGTAGAGAACTGAATTGACAACCATCAGATAACAGATCAGTCCTGTAGCTCGTTATTTGAAAGAGTTGGAGTTTTTCATTTCAGCGTACCGCTCATTTGGGTATAATCAGAGCAAATATATTACTTGCGATCATTTCGAGCGCAGCAAAGACCAAACTCATTGTGAAAACGTCAAGGTTGTGACTTCTTAGGCTTTTTAAAAAAGAATGGCGGGCATCATTTACTAGCAGAACACTGCGTCGCGCCCACGAGACCAACGCTAGAGATGACATATTTATTCGAAGCAAAGTTTTCTTGAAGAACCATTGTAAAGCAATCTTTTTGCTATTCAGGGTGCCATTTATTGAAAAGGTCATGGCGGACCATATCATATAAATGATCATTTTTCGCGGGTGAATAGGGGTTAAGACACAGAGTCAAACGACAGAAGTTGAAAAAGCCATGGCATAGGAAAGGTCGAGTCGCAGCTGCTGCGCCTGAGATGAATAACCGATTACTAAGAACGTTAAGAAGAAACTGGGTTGACACTTCAAATTGCTGGTCCTGAAACGCGGGCTCAGTGGGGTTAGCAAACATTTTTCTAACCCCATTAAGTGTTTTTGGAACGAATAAATACTTTTTCTTGGATAGTAGATGATGAAACGGAGGGTGCGGTTTGACGTAATGTATGCGCTTAAGTGTGCCAGTAGAAGTACATTACAGAGGGCTGAATGGGTGACAGACTAACGCTCTAGAAACAACTCTTCACTTCTGCCATACTTCTCTAAGTAGTTCTATAGCAGCTATTACTGGATTGTCAAATGGTAGTCAATAATTAACGATAAATTGTAAGCAAAAGAAAATATATGCCTGCTACGTAAACAAATTAAACTAGTTATCTGAGAAAATTTTATATTCTAAGACCATTGTCGGATACGTTAAGCAGCTACGGTAGTCATATAGCGGAAAGCTTAACCTTGTTAAGCCTATCGGTAATAAGCATACTCGAATCGTTCATAGGACAAGGTCTATTGACTTTAAACATCGGATCAATACGCTATTATTTACTATAAAAAGCATTTTATTCAAAATCCTTACATAAGAATCTCTAAATTTAAAAGGGCCTTCAAATTTCTGGTTAGTGAGCCTAAAGATTTATGTTCGAAAGAAAGAAAAATCCCTTACAGAAGATCCTATATAGAAGCTTATATAAAGAATGCTCAATCTGGTTTTATCACTATATTGGCGTTGACAGCGCAGTTTCATTGACATAGGTGATTAAAATGGGGATAGCCTGCTAGGCTTGCTGTTTGGTGCTTACTCTTTACGTACTCATGCATCAAACGAAGGATAAGAAATCCGGCTCGTGGACAACCTATTGGCGTTTTTCTAAGTACCTGCACGTACTTAGAATTTTATTTGTTTTGCACTCAAGTACGTGATGCAATAAACTAGGAAAACTATCCGCAATAGCAAGACGGTCCTCTATTATTAAGATACGGGCATGCTTACAAGACTTTTTTCGCTCGCATCTATCGCCGGTGTGCTCGACTTAGTACCATTAGAATAAACATGATGATAAACAAAATGATGAAAAACAGTATTTTCAAAAACTAAATAGGTGCCCGTGTATTGGCATGAATTTTCGTAGATACTCAATCTTCTTGCACACGTGCGTAACACAAACAAACATCTTTCCAACAAAGAAATTTTACACTAAACGTTGTGTCGTTAGTGCGGGCTCTTTGCAATTAAACAGATCGACAAACAAATAAGAGGATATTGCTAGAAACTTTACAAGCATCTTCACCAATATTTCTCTTACTCAGACAAATTACGAAGACTGTCGGAAACCTATAAAACACGAAGACAAAAGCAAAAGTTCATATATAATTCCGAAAATTGTTCTCACTGCTGCCGATGCTTTTCCCAACAGCGTGACCTTTTTTTGCCAGCAACGCATTTAGCACCTTGCTGTCCGCCTACCGAGGCAGATATTTTGATAGGCAGTTGTAGAAAGGATAACGTTATGGTGACGAGTTCAATTTATAGGTTGAAAAAGCATCAACATTTCGGGTGCAAGTCGGGAATCCAACTTCATGAAGAAGTGAGCGAGCTAGCTGGCTAATTTCAATGCTCTAATGAAAATCTTAAGTGGGGCGGTCGTTGTTGTAATCGCTTGCTTCATAACTGGGTCTTGCGTCGTGCTCGTTCAGTCAGTGGCCGGTCAGTCACTGCGCGATGATAAAGTGATGCTAGTGTAACCGAAAAAGTGTTTTGTGGCTTGACAGAGTGTTACGTGGGTCGAAAGCCTACGCCACCGATGATTCAGCTAAAATCTATTAGTCAAGAGTGCGGTCATGGATGCGCGGGCGTCATGTCAGGACGAGAAATATTCGAGCCGGTCCGGCCGACGGTGATGATGACATTTGAAAGCGATGCGTTGGACCGCTTTAAACGAGCCTCTCATAAGCCGTTTTCGGCCTATCATGAGATGAATACGACCAGGAAAAATTGTATATTGTTTTAGATACAGTAGGAATCATGGTTAAACTCTGCTTTGCTCTCCAAGCTTATAGCTACCTAGGGGGTCTTGGTGAGTCCATTTGGCTATGGGCCAGGCTAAAATAGGCTCCACATGTAGAAACGCTAGCATTCGAATAACGTCTTTATAGATTGTTGGATACAATGCTGGACTAGATCTAATTCAAATGTTTAAGCTTACAGGCTTCTTGCCACGAAACGGATACCGTGTTTTCCAAATATCCGAATGATTATAGAAAGAGTATGATGTTCCTATTCAGATCAGTACACAATTCTACATGAAATCCACGATCGACATATAGGTGATTCAACTTAAGCATCTCGTTTATTAATTACGAGACTCAACGAAAGGTGATGAAGATTATAAAAATGAAAAAAAGGTGTTTGCCGCAGAGAAGCAGATTTAACTTCATGAGAAGAACAGTCGACGCCAGTAACAATATATATCCCAATGTTTATTTACAGCAGTGGAACAATCAATAACATAAGTATGATTAGATGATGTTAACTTCTATCAATTATGCTTTAGGAATAACGCGCCATCTTCTAGATATCCAGAAGCCGTCAACGGTCTTCATACGGAGCACCGTAGAATCAAGAAACCTTCATATCATAATGTAGAGGTTGATCATAATCTAGAAATGTCGAAATTATTACATACGCAAATTGAATCTCATCCCACTGTTATTAGATATTGATTTTCTAACTAAGGTCCTATCCTATACCACTGAAGTCCTGCTCTGTTGATAACAAATGATTAGCTAGCGCCGTTTGAACTACAAGCCACGTGGATAGCTGTACAGTCATACAGATGAGCCTATGCGACGGGATGGGATTGTCTTCCATAGATTAGATCTTATAAGATTGGATTAATCGTAGGGATAGCCATTTGTAGTGAAGTCGACAACTACTTTGTTATATAATCAACAAAGAGCCAAATAGGCAAAGCTCCCTATAATATAATTCCATATTTTATTATACGTTGTCTTTTGCCCACAGACAGAATTAGCACAGACGTCCTGCCACTACTACGTTACGGCAAAATCCTAAAACAAAAGTAGGCATCATCAGATCATAAGATTTCATTGTGCACGGACTCTCGATAGGTCCACTCAGTGCAAATGCCTAAGGAAACGCTTAGGAAGGACTGAGAGACGCGCGCGAAAGGGAACATAAGGCAATAAGAAACTAAACGCATTCTTTGGCCATGATAGGCATTTGGCCTGCTTTTCTTCTTCTTTGATTATCTTTCTTACTTAGCGGTCTCCTTTTGCGACGTGCAACATTGTCAGTTCCATTCTCATTTTGGGTGAGTCTTTTATGTGGGATTGGCTTGCTGACCTGCTGCCTATGCCGTTCCGTTCACCTGTAAGGGTACATTTTGTATGTCTGTATAGACTGATGTGTCAGGATTTACTACTGTTTCAGAAGTGTATAAAAAACGACGGGTGAAGTAGCGCTGTACAGGTAAGGACACATAAGCATGTCCTGGAACTACACTGTTCACTACAGATATTATGATTGATTGATCTACGCAAAATGCCTCGTGTCGCCTTTGGATTTCGGGAATCAGCTTGTCCATATTTATACACAATGTGTATGCAACCTCACTTTATTTTTTGTGAACAAAATTTATAACTGTTTTTTTACATCTTATTGTACGGAATAAGCTTTGGTGAGCTTTGTTTAGAATGGATGTTTGATATTTCGCAATCATCTTGAGTATCTCATGAAGAAGGTAGTTAACACTATTAAATCAACTAGCACAATATTTTTCTATTCAGTTATAAACACTCCATAAAAAATGACCTCTGGCAAAAATATACCAATTGTCTTACTTTAATATTTAACTATGTAGCACGTATAAATACGATCCCGATAAAGGTTCGTGAATAAGATAATTTCATTGAATGTGTCTTGCAAGACATATGTACTCGAGTACATGTTTTGCCTGAAAAAAGGTTCTCAGCAAATCTGGAACCGGACACTGCGTGCATCGTTCGTTCTCTTTAACGAATTAATATCAACGAATCCATCCCTCTATCTACGCAATTTAATAGAATCACCTTGTAGGAAATATTTCATTACGGAGATGTCCGCTTTGTTTAGCCATATGAACCGGCCAAGTGAATTTTTGCTATTTTGAACGGTGAGCAAAAATTGAATGTGTACCCTGTCTCCCAGCATACTACTATCTAAAAGTTATCTAGTTATATATATGTATATATATATACTCGAGTCGGTCTCCTGGCCTGTCCATGTTCATTTAATAGTAGTAACACAGTGAAGATATTTATTGAGCCACTGAGCATTTTTGTTTGGGGTATAACGGAGGCGTGGGGGCGTGTAGGTGAACGCAGTTGAGTGGATTGACTCAATCGAGTCAGCCATTGCCAGTGGTAATAGCAGCGGTCACAGGAACACCATCAAAACAGCTCTTTACTTGGATCTATCATAGTTCTCTTACAAATGGTGATGTGGAGGATAAGTTTAGGGCCGAGAAATAGCGTACGACGATCTGTAGATGCCGTCAAATGAGTTTGTAGGCGGCGTAACAAAGCAGATCCAGAAGGACAAATATCGTCTGAAACACATTGATATCGTATATGAATCTATTTCATTGTATATATATATAGTGTATACGCATTTACATATGAATTATATTCTAGGAGCAGGCGGATGGGTGTTAAAAAAAACCTCTGTTGGGGGTGACTGGATGCTGAGCCCCAAAGACCGGCTACTTTTAGCTTGTGAACGTCAGTAGGCCAAACATGAGCAGCTGTCAATACAAAGATTGTAGTTGTTGCCGTCGTCGAAGAGTGACTCAGCAAAAGTGGACAGCGTAGTCGTGGGCAGTTTGAGTTTAGGTGAAACAGTTAGCGGGCGCAGAGTTGGAGAAGATACTGCGAGGATGCTAAAGGCGAGACAATATCCTACCATTGCAGAATCCGATACTGGCGCAGCTCGATGCAACTCCACCCACCCAAAGACGACTACAAAAGGCCGCGATTCTTCTGCCGTTGCTGGGATATGGAAATAAACTGAACAAGAGAAAGGGAAAGGGCGAGAGAAGTAAAAAAAAGTGTTTGCCCAAGTCGGTTTCTCGTCGGCAGAGGGAGCATGGTTGCTCAATGAATATAAAATCATTCGAAATGCCTTAGACCGGCGCATGTGGAGCACGATATCGTTTTGCTAAATATATATATATAGAGAGTTTAGGCGTGAAGTGGGAAATCTTCGTCGCATAGCCGCTATGGCATTTGTCTAATTTTCCTATAGTGAAAAACGTTTGAATAAAAGCTAGGTATCAGTTAGTTAATTTTTACCTGAAACTTCAACTGATCACGATAAATAGGCCCGATTATTCCGATAAATGTAAACGTTTGAGGTTTATGGAGTGAACGTATGCTCTAGTTAATATTAGAATTAACTGAAAAAGCGAACCTCGTTTATTCGTCTGCTATATATCGAAATCGAGTAGCTCTGTCTATGCATCAATGAAGTGCATCACATATCGGCCTATTTCCAGGGCCTCTGAATAATCAGATCCGGATACTTTTACATGACTTTCTTGCATAGTATCTCGCCGGATATACGTCTATCCTAATATCAAATCCAACAAGGCGGTTTATCCTTTGTAAAATTCGGTGCCGCTGCCCTTTTACGCTATTTCGCTTCTCACGTAGCAAATCGAAGTTCTCTTTTTTGACTTGCTGCAAGTTACTTCCTGCTAAGACGGTTTGACTTTTTATAAACATTATTACGTCACAATTCTCCCGTTATTCTGTTTCGGCTAACTCACTGCATTTTTTTTAACGCTAGTAAAGGTACCTTGATAATTCCTTACTGATTACAAGATGAAACCGATGTAAATGGAAGAAATCTATTTAATTGTCAGGTTGCTAGAAGTTAACCTAGCAGTGAATGTGAAAACATCGATAATTTTTAAAAGTTCTAAATTGCATATCCTCCCAGAAAAAAATTTACTTTTTTTTTTGGATTCAATTATGTACATATAGTGTTAAATTCGAAAAACCAATGGATTTCTATTTCTACAATTTTTATGAATCCCAGCTTTTCTCGAAGTAATTTCCCAGAAGTTGCATTTTCTCTAGCAACTTGTATTAAAGCCTAAACACTATAATCCAACTTCTTAGCATAAAATAGATTTTTCCAGACATTTTATTCTCTCTCTCTCTCTCTCTCTCTCTCTATACATATATATATATATATATATATATATATATATATATATATATAGATACATATATATAAAATGAGATAACAGTTTGCTTATCTAAGATACCGCTCTGAGGAATATGGATGTCAGTCAACGGCTGCGCAAGGACATTTCAGTGAATGTACAATAGAACGCGTCTGTACGCCGGGTCAGTTGAGCATATTAATATTGCCTATTACAAAACCTGCCCAGGCTGCGTGCCAGCCAATAATTATTTATTTAGGTTTTGGTAGCATCTCTTCGCGTCACTTACAGTAAGATGTTATTTATCGTGCAGTATCTATTCAGGAAACTATTTTTTAATAATGTCGTCCCGTGCTCCTCAGTGCCTTCATTCTATGACCCTGCAATTTACGAGTGATTACATGACCCGCACCCTCACCACCTGCATTATATTTCTATAATATGAATTTGATTTTCGCAAATAGGAACCCTTTGATAAGCGTGTTAATTTATATTTTTGTGGAATACAAGCGGACAAATACGGGCCGGCTGGCATAGTCTATACGATAAAGTAACTTGGAGCAAAAGTAAGTCTCCTTCCGTTAGCTACTCCAGTATCTGTGTGACTCTGCTAAACTTGCCAGACGGTACGCAGTATGATGGAATTATAGAGATGAAGAAAATAGCTTAAGCCGAAAAAAAAAGCAAAGCGATGCTTTTCCTCTAAAAGCCTGTACGTTTAGGCTAGAAAAGATAGACAGGTAATCGGCCACGGACAACCTATACAAAGGACAATCCAAATATGAATGGCCCTGTTCTTTCCCAAAAAACTATGCTATACGCTCAATAGTAAGAAGCATTTACGAAGATATTGACGACTTTTTTTTTTAACGCATTTGAAACCATCTAGCACCAATTTCAGTTAGGGGATCGTTGATGTTTACAAATTGATGTATCGATACAAAATATCCTTTCAGTGTGTATCGCTATGCGTATATTTTCTCATATAAATATTGATCGATATGGCTTTTGCTATTGCTGCTCAACATCGACCGCTTTCGTCGCTGTTGGCATATCCCTAATGTGGTGGAGATGGCTCGCCATATAGAGGCGATGAGGCCTCCTCTTCATGAGTTGGCCATTCATTAATTCGTCCGTATACGTGAAGAGGCAAACGGACGGACGGAAGGTCATCCGGAAAACATGAGATAGAGGTGAAAAGAGAAAGACCGAAAGAATTCTGAGCGTTCATATAAATGTCCTACTCTCTGCTGGCTAATAGGAACGCACAATTTTCGTTTTTGGCTTGTCGCCGTGCTCATTGCTATCAACGTACTCATCGTTAAGAGCGTGAAACTAAAACAAGTGTAGGACAGTGCAGTGATACGCTGATGTTAGCATCGCAGTATCACCGTTATGACTGGTTTACGTGTCGGCAACATATTTCCATAAACACTGACGCCCGTCACAAGCATGGAGTTCCGATGTTTTCGACAATACAAAAAACACGAAGAAAGCTCGCATATGAAAACGGCTACAAGTTCTTCATAAATGGAAATCTTCATAGGGCAAATAATGCGTTGTAACGCTTGTTCGATATCATTGTATGCGCTCATTATTTAGCGTCGTAGTAAGCTACAAGCATTGGCCATCTTTATCGTTGCAGGAGTAAATAGTGTACAGCATTTTAGTACACTAATTACGCGGGCGATTTCGAATTTGTTTGCAAAGACTCGGAATTTGAGTGACGATTCAATTACCACTCTAAGGAAAATAAAGAGAGTCCAAACTTGGCCCATGCCTATCAAATAGAATAAGCGTTTATAACTGGGCGTACGTATGGGCGCACGAATAGATCTGTGAACGCCCCATATACTATATGTAATGGCTTATAACGTACTAATATGTACTTTAAACGACCATTGAGAATAGCTATTCTAACGACGAAAAATGATACTGGAAGACTCCCCTATCTTGCGGTCTAATAAAGCTTCGCAAACAATTTAGGAGTTCTCGAATACATAGCAGTCAAGCACGAGTCTTTGGCTCATATCTTTCCATAGGGCGAGTTTACAAGGGCTCTGAATAAATAGCGAAAAATTCTGTGTGAGATTTGTATAACGGTCGTGGTACTATGATCCTGGCACGAAGAATTGTCTATAGTTAGTGATGGTCCATTATTATGATTATAAGGAACACGATGTGTTCGTTGGCGATGTTAGCCAGTCTCTTTATTTTCTCTGCAGAATTTGCATTCGATTGAAGCCAACTGGTTCGGCTTCCTTCGATGTTGCCGTCCGCGTCTTTAAACGCTAGAGACGGAAAAGTACTCAATTGGCCTAAAGAGGCCTGTTTCTTGACTACACTGCAATCACCGATCTAGCAAATCTGTTTCTTTTTTTGTAAAATGACCAAATTAAGAGTACCAATAAACCTCTAATTTACAAACTCCTTTTTTGACTTTTTCTAATTCTCTGTTTGTGAGAACCCGTTTTACTCTGGTAGACTTCACCAGCTGGGATTTCCCAACATCTTCTAAACCATCACTATTATGCAGGTGTCTTGGATAACTCGAATATTGTAATATCAGCGGATATTCGAGCTGAAAATTCAGTATCCCGAATTCAGTTACTATGTTAGGTTGAAAAATGCTCTTTGGGGTCTTTGAATATTTCCAATTTAATGGGAAACAATTTGTGCTTAATCTGTCTTGGAAGATTAAGCTTTGTGATACGCAAACCACAATGGAAGAATCAACTAATGTTGATTTGTTCTTCACCTCGATACTTCAAGTGACGTTTTACAAGATGCAACTAGCTCACATAGCCGTATTTTGAGGGAAATTTATTGATTAGGTTTAATGCAATTTAAGCAATTCTAATCGCACGAACTTTCGGATTTTCTCAGAAAATTCGATAGTTTTCTTTTTTGCTTTTATCTCCAAAGTTTTCGACTCATATATCCTCGCTATCTGTTACTTAGACATTCCGATGACTGTTTTTAGGAAAATTTTTTTTATACAGACGATATTATTCGCTATATATATATATATATATATATATATATATATAATAAATATCTAGACTTGGCAAAGGGTTATTAGAGGTATAGGACCCGTAGCGTGAAGCGCCGAAAATAGGGACATCGTTTGGAGGTAGTCCGGGTTGTTCCTCAGATGGAAGGCTTGTTTCGTTTGATCTTCGTGGACAGTACATATGACAGCAATCAGGAAAAACGTTTATGTACACTATTGAGACTTTTTAGTTACTGCTTATAGGCATAGCATGTGAATATAGTTCAAAAGTACAACAAATTTGATTCCTGTTTTCTACTAATGTAACATCCTATGCTGCTAAACTTCCAATAAACAGCCTTGCTTGAGTAGAGATACAGATTTTTCTTGATGTTGTCCGTGTCGTTCGATGTTGAAATCCTATTCCTGCCTAGTCATAAAGCACTGCAGTAAAGGAGGTATGAATGCAGGCAAATAGGAGTCGCTTTAGACTTTCTGGCAGCAGATTGCGTCAAACGACGTGGCAACACAAGAGTTCTAACTCGAGACTTGGGCGAATTACTTGAGGGGTGATAGTGTCGGAGAGGTGTAGGGCCTTCAAAGTAGATCGCACATTGTCACTTCCTTGCGACCAGTCGTGTTCTAGGGTAGAACTGAGCTCCCTAACGGCGGTACCAGACGTTAGGGAGCTCAGTAAAAATCGGAATACAGGGGGAGTAGAAGTGCAGCGACATTCGCGTGACGGCGACCTCTTGTCGATCCAGTAACATGGTGTTCCGCAAAAGCCAGTTTTCGTGCGAGGAAGTTTAACTTGCTTTTGCTACTCAACATCGAACACGCGCATCGCAGAACGAAAAGCTTCATATGAGCAATTGACGTGAAACAAACGTGTTGCCGGAACAAGTTACATTTCTATTCACCCGGTTTACTATTTTGTGCACCTGCTTTCCTCGTAGATCTCATTCTTGAAAAAACTATGACACAGGCTGACCTCGTAAGATCAGAAGAGGCGATACGAGTTGTCTCTAATAGTAGTAGAACGCCGCATGTATTTTTTCCAAGAAGCTAAACAAGAACTAAGCCAAGATGAGGAATTTTCACCGAAAGCATTCACAAGACAAGAGGTCTCAGCCAAAAGGATCTGGACTTACTATAGAGATCTATATTTACTGAACCGGTTTGAGTCGTATACCCTGATAGTGTTAAGGGAAACACTTATACTTCGGATAAATACCTAACACAGCATGAACACTAAAGAGAGACAAGACAAACGATATACATTACCAAACATTTGCCTACCATGGATTGGAAACGGCTCATTTCTAACAAACACTTAGCTTCAAATCCACACTTCACTTAAAAGAGACACTTAACTAACGTTTCTTGCATTTAAAGTTTCACAAAAAGAATGTAACGAGACATAAACTCGGACGAGCTTATGTCCCGTTACATTCTTAAACTAAACGAGATATATGACCATGTTGCATGCGATAGCAGGTTGACTTGGTCCTATCAAACTGTATCCACGACTAGCAGTCAGTATAACGAGATCAGTGGCACCGAATATTAAGTGTCTCCTACATAAGACCGCCCTACAGGCTGAATGATATGGGTCCACTCTTCTGAAACTAATGGATAAGTCAAGAACGATTATACACCAGTGTTCCATTATGATACCCCAAACCCATTGCAGATTCAAATGCTTTTTCCTAGTCAGATTGTTCCGAGTCTCTAATTTGAAGCAGCGATGGCGAATGCGGCACGCTGTTCACTACGATTTAAATAGATTACATGCACATACTGTTTTTTTGTTTGTTATAAATATCGCTAGCTTTGAATTGATCACTAATACCTCAATTGGAAAGAGCATAGGATAATTCGCTTTTACCTGTTGAATGTAATGTGCATATACAAGAGACAGACCGGTCGGCTCATCAAATACTATCAGCACAAAATGTCGAGCATTGTCAAGGTTGATCAAAGATAACTTCATACACAAGCTAAACATCTGCGTGCCTGAATTGCGTTGTTTGCTTCTGTTCTAATGACAACATAGGTAACATGCATTTTTAAGTTACACTAAAACATACTAAGTCGGGTATATAGTATTCCTGCCTTTAACTGCGACCATCGTCGGAACTCGGTTGGCATGCTCCGAATGTATTTTCGTACCATGCCATATTATGGAGCATCGTATTGTTAAGTTGTAAGACGCCTGTGATCTCCTGTCTGGCCCTTACTCGCCACTTAACATAATGCTACATGTCTTCGATCGGACTCAGGTCGGATGAATCTCCAGGCTATGCCAGAACCTCAACACCGTTAGCGATAAACACCTCAGAGACGCACCTTGTCATGTGACGTAGCGGTTAGTCGTCATACGTGAATGCTAGCTCTCATCTGGACACCATTCTCGTACGTAATGCCTTCGGTCTTCCCCTTTGAACTAGCTCACTGTGTTGTCACTTTTCGCCCTAATTCCGCTGACGAAGTGTAAGGCCTCTGCACTTGGGCCGAAAGTCACGGTCCTAGTTATGGCTAGACCCGTTGGATTGCATTTCGCTGGGGCGTTTGTAGATGTGATGAGCAATACTAGTCTCAGAGTCATCTGAAAGACGGACTCCTTCTTAGTTCTGCACCGTCCAATTTTGGAATTGCTTAGCCCCTTCGAAATGCGCGAACTTCTGTGCACAGTTCAGCCGAAGCCTTTTTGCTAGTTTGGTCGTGTAGTTCGATACAACGTCGGAAGGCTCAGACAGACACTGAGACCTTCAGCTTCATCATTTTCTGCCGTAGCTAAGAAACTGTTACAAGTTGATATTGTTATTAGAACGATGCTCCCCCTCGCTGCATTTATTCCTACTCACCCATCAAGTTCTCTTTGCTGTGTTTTTTCTTATATAAGTCTGGCTTTTAGAATCCGCAGCTATTCTGTGAGATCTTTTTATAATCCCATTACAAGTTCATGCATAATTATAAAGACACGAGAATCGCAGGTTTATCATCATTAGAAAACAAAGGAAGAGAAGCTTCATTAAAAAAACCGCGTTTAATACTTTGTTTGGGTGCGGATGTATTTCTGATTAAACTCGGCAATGTGTGAAATTTCTAAGTAGCCTTATTTTATTGACTAACAGCTATACATGCTAATCTTTTCACACTATATAAAATAGCTAATGTTAAAGTATACGAGTCGTTCATTGAATTGTTTCTAGTTGCACTCCCTAGTACGACGAAGTATCTGTTAGCAGAAGTACTATTTTGCCCCGGCTATTACTGTAATTTTATTGAAAAGTGAAGAACTGCAGGGTGCATTTCACTTTTCGAGCTATAATAAGAAACTGATCTTCATCCAAGTAAGCGTCCAAAACGACGCGCATAGCTGTCTAAAGAGGAACAGGAGGTCATCTTTGAAGGGACTAAATATGGATGTTTGTTGTTGCTTAGCCATATGATAAATAGCATTGCTGGCAGATATTACTACGAGAACAAGACACGTGCGGAGTACAAACGTGCATAACGCAATTTTCTCGAAGAAAGACGTTTATAATGTCAAAGTCAGACAGCAACTTCTATACACATATGGCTGAATTTACGATCGCCTACAGAGCACACAAACATACTTTCATATTAATAATGGTATTGTTTACCGTCAAAAGCTATGAGTTAATTACGATATGAAGTTCCTTCGGATCCTGTCAGCTATAATCAATTGCGCAGCTCTTCGATTATTTTAAATTCACTAGTAGATTTTCCTAGACATTAGCAATACTTTTAGTTCTTTCAGGTGCTCAAAAATGAAAAGCGCAGCTTCTTTTGCCGTCATGTTGTGGCCCTCATTGGACCGCGCTTTCGTCATCGTCCTTTTCCTATTCCCTCCTTTTTTGTTAACTCCTTTTTCTATTCCGGCTCATTCTGAATGTGTGTATGCATGTGCATGTTTTTTGTTTATGCGTGCACTTTCTCGTTGCTACGAACAGATTTGGTACTGTTTCCTTCTTTCCATTTACAATCATTGGTTTGTAAGTCTTTGCAGCCGTCATCCGTGCCAATATGGATAGGGTGTAGCAAGGCCGGCGGCAGCTCAATGGCTGCGATTCAGTAGGTTCATTTCGGTTGTTTGCTGTGACTCAGAGTCAATGACACCTCTGCGCCTGATATCCCTATGGCGAGCGGCCAAGCGGGCGAGTACGGAACTAGCCGCCCTCTACTGACACAGATTCGCGCCGCTCAGGAAAACATGCCACGCAAGAAAGGGGAAAAGAAAGACAAGGTCGCACTGTTTCCGACTTTCAGTCGTGCCATCGGAAGAATGATAGTGTGGCAGTCAAGCTTCGCCTGGTGAGGTTTACTGTGCTACTACGAAGTCCTGTCGCTTCGCACATGCAGTCAAGTCTTCTAAATGTGTGCCTCTGCAAATCTTTTGCTATGCTGCGTCCTATCCTGCATCTTGCAATCGTTGTCGACATGGCGAGCTTTTTTTCTAAAGGCCTAGATTTGTTCGGGGCAAAAAGGCAGATCTCTTTGTAAGCCCAGGGGGGAAAATAGAGGGTAAAGGCGAAAAGCGCTTAGAAAGCAGTCGGCAGAACTAAGCAGCAGAAGAGAACCGAGTGAACGAGATGAGAGTGGCAACCAACCCAATGCTAGCGGCGGCCGTAGCAGTGGCAAGGGAAGCACTGCTCGTTGTGGAGAACGGTTTCCCCCGTTCCGTTTCCGTAAGCCTCAAAGGAGTGCTTTACTAAGACGGATCTACGAGAATCCCAAAGGAGGATATATAGAAAGGAGAGAAAGGAAGAGTTAGGGTGCGAACAGGAAAACACCCGGACCAAACCAGCATCGGCAAGCGGTAAAACAAAGAGAATAAAAGAGGGCATAACTAGAGCAAAGAAAGCTAGCAGTTTGCAAGAGCAAGTGCGTACAACGAGACGCCACAGGCTCGCCGGCGCCAGCTGGTAGAGTAAAAAGGTAACGGGCAGCAGTGCGAAGTGATTCTCTTATTTCGCTTCGGTGTGTTTAGTCGTCGACAGGAAAATCGACAACAATACTACGATGCTATGCCAACATCATCGCTCAACTCAACAGCAGCTTTCCTTTGGTGCCAACTCATACATTCACTTCAGCTGAGCTCGTCCTTTCTCTCTCGACCAACGATTCACTTTGTTCCCTAACATTGTCGTCCACTTTCGCTTTGACTCTTCCGATCTCCAAGCAGATTTCTCCAACTTACGTACGCAAGAAGCGGACGGATGAGTCAAAGACGCAACAACCAACGATCGACAAAGTGGTCTGAGTGTTTATCGCGTTGCCACTCGATTAGTTTGACGTTAAGAAGAAGTACCTAGTAGTGTATATAGCATTGTTGATAAACTGTGTCTAACGTTGGAAAAGGCAAATAATAAGCGAAAGGCAGAACACGCCTTACACACAGGGCTCTCGTCGCCTTTAGCTATGTATTTAAACCGGGAACAGTGCATACAATGGAAAACAAAATATTAAGCGAAACGGAAAGCAATGGTGATTCTTCAATCTTCAGCGGCACTGCACCTTAGAGATTGTTCAAATCACCATCAGTACAACAGCTCATTCAATGCGATAATGTAGTCGACTCTTAAAGTGTACATGCCAAAATTTTTACCCATATTCATGCTGTACTTTAGCTACTTCGTGTCTTTGGGCAAATACATCACTGGGTCATCACTATAATGAAAATGATTATTTTGAACTTTATTTGCATGCCAGTGTTCCGATTTACTAACATCTTGACAAACGCTTCTTGCACTAAGATTGTAGCTCACAGAAATATCAATTCTACAAAACATTCTTCGTTATTCTAAATTCTGAATTGTGGACAAACTATATCAGCTCTTTGCCTGAAACACAGAATAAAAAAAATTCTTATTTTTCAATTACTATGCAGCGAAGATGGAAACAGATGCCCCAGAAACCTATCCGTTTATCATTCTATCGCTTAATATAGCGCAATTCTTTTATGAAACGTGTTAACCCAAAATGCTAATTTTTTTGCATTTTTTAAAAATGCATATTTGTTTTCTTTGCATAAGGCTGAAATCTTTCAGGGGGCTATAGCATGGTCGCTCATAGCGGTACAATTGACTTAACCAATTATGTTGCAACTTATCATCTTATAGCTAGCTAATCAGTTCTTGTGCTTAACTGACCCATGCTCATAATCATGTCGTTAATATAATGTATTGATACTATTCCCTAATCATAATCGAAAGGCGCAATGTTTTTCTAGCTATTACCAAATGTCTAGTTTTTGAAATTCTCCCGCGCGATGCGCCCCCTACTGCGCAAACTGTCGTCCACTTGTTTACATAACAGTTGCGTCGTGGTGCTTCATGTGTAAGCGTCGCAGGCAGTCTTCCCCAGAGACTTTTACTGTCACGATTCGTCCGTTCTAGTTATTCTTATGCAAAGAAATGTCTGTTTAAGCTATTAATGTTCGTGATTATCTTCTAGTCTTGAAAAAAGTACTTATCTTTATTCTCGTGCTCAAAGACGTTGCACGTGCTTACCGTATTATACATACATACTTACGGGACGATTAAAAAGAATTATGCAAGCCTTTGAAATTTAAGAAAGTTATGCACGTCTCATGGAGACGCCTCGTGAAGTGTCCAAAAAGATCCGCGATGCTATCTCGAACAATTTTGTTTATCTAAAACATTCCCCTATAGAAGAGAGGCTTCCTATAGAAGAGATGGAACAACCAGTCGGGTTTATCCTTGCCTATTGAAAATGTTAGTTGTTGCACTTTATAATAGAGTGAGTTGCCAATAGAAAATTACTACTGGACACATCAAATGCCTTTTCATTTTAAGATCAGATTCATGGCAAAGCTACAAAATTTTCATCGAGGTAAGATTAATAATACAGGCGCGTCTTTTCTTTTGTCGAAAACTGCCCCATGTAAAGCGCTGAATTATAATAAAGAGAACGTTCTACTGATCTTTGTAACGGGTGCATACTGTCTTAAAGGCGATCGCATTGATTGCACGCTATCACCTATATCCGATCGTAAAGCTGTTAGATAGATACGTCGTAACTTCATATCCACCAATCTAAACTTAAATGTAAAGGCTGCCTCTTGTAAATTAGCGTGCTATTTGCGAACATCTTTTAGCAATATAGGGATATAAGTATTTTCTAAACACTTATACAAATTCAATAAAGCCAATGAAAAAAAATGATGGAATCTCTCTATATGAATTTGGGATAGACCATTGTAAGGACTCTTTCAAATGATTTCGTGCTATGTTTACAAATGGATGAAGCGGATTGTTTCACTTCAGTCCTAATATCCATTTCTTTTGTGCTTTATTACCGAAACTTACATACGTTACAAACGTATCTCGCTTTATCGTTTCAACAGTTATATAATATAGTCATATGTTCTTCAATTCGCATATAATAAAGATTATGTTAAAACGATGTGTCATTACAAACATGTCTACATGTAGAATATATTTTGCCATTTGAGTAAGACACGACTGCTTTTTGACAGTACTAACTGAAAGACTATTTGCGCTAAATAATAACGTAAGAACAAGTTTGGTTGTTTTTTGTTACTCCGTATTTTGTATTTTCTTTTTATTATGTATGTGTGTAACTTTCAGGGACGTGTTATCAGATTTGTGTACTTCGACAGCTTCTCCGATTCTAATGTTAAACACTTAGTTAAACTAAACCTTAGTAGAGATCCCTTTGTCTATTGAAGGATCGCACCGATTTCTTCGGACGCGAGCTCCATTGCGGAATTTGTACAGTTCATTAATGCATCAAACGTAGCCTTCATCTACCAAACATACGTTAATCCTCACGGCACTATCCCATAAAGTTCCATGACTTCTGTCGTCAACAGATGTGGCCTAAAATTCACACTCTGCATTTTGTATATTAGTAAAAAGCTCATATACAACCATGTTTAGCTAAGCATATTGGACAAGTTACTTACAATAATTTCACGATTACTGTTTGTGCTATATACCGATTGCGACTCTTACGTTCATATGGTCAATGACGTTTCGTTAACACTTTCGCATTTTTGATATCGAGACCCAGATGTCTTATCGCTCACTGGGTAAGAGAAAAATAGGCTTACATTTGAAATGGTTATTTAAGGTACGCAAACGGTATATTTGTTAACTCTAGCCTAGCGATACGTCATAACTATGTAGCTAACCAATGTGCTAAACTATCTGTAACAATCAATGTCAAATGCAGGACTGCCTGCATTGTCTATTATCATTATTATTATAGCCTATATTGTAAAACAGTTAAAAGCTATGCTAAAGATTTACGGGGCAAGCGATAACCGACGACAATAAACTAGTTATGATGAGGGGCGCAGGCCAAAACGTTTGACAAGATGGGCGATTTGTCCTATAACTTCACTGTGTGTAATCAGACATCGACCTTGAACTCAGTCTTCCTTTCAACCCACTTGCCGTCCTCGACAGTTTTCTCGACGTACAAAACACTGTTGTCACCTCGAATTAAAACCACGGTATGGGTCCGCGAGCCGTAGTCGTATTTAGGAATGTAGAACTTCAAGCAACTTCGAAGGTTGAGAATTTCTTCGGGCTCATCTGTAAGTTGAAATTTGCGGAAGAAGTGTTGCACCATAAGCAATTCAAAAATGGTTGCAGATAAATAACTGCTAATATGGTTTAATCTATTTGTTTTAATTTTTTTTTGTGTAACATTGCAGGGAATGTATATTTTTCACTCGATGTATAGCAACGAACATTTTTTTTAAAATGTATCTTTATGAGGCTCTATCTGAATCCTGTCTGCGTATATCAAGCCTCGCTTTTAAGTATTTGATACAGTGGTACTGAGTTCAGCCAGCGTTTTTTAACTGCTGTAGAACGCGCAAAATTCATACGTGGGGCATGCGAATTCTGTCATTGGTCCTTGGTAGATACTATTTCAACCACTTGAAAACATCTGAGCATTATTTTCAGCTCCGAATTATGTCTATACAATAGCTTAGACGGATCAGAGTCCTTTCGAATGTGGTAAGCTTTCGAACAGAGTTGTAAGTATGTCGGCTGAATTGTACGAGGAATAAGTACTAGTTCCCAGTCAACCATAACGGAGACAGTCATAAGAAAATTATGATAATAACCGCCGGTCCGCTTGATTTTGCAAGGACGATATCTCATGATTGTTCAGTATCTGACGACTGGTCCGGCTCACATAGTCTAGAGGATCGCTTTGCTGAAATATCCAGTCTCGTAGAATTAAGATAGCAAATGCCTACCTGTTTGACGTCGCATGAACTCATCGTTGCCGTAGCAGGTACTATCGTTCATGATTTCGAACAGCGACTCCTCAAGCTCTCGTTCAGATTTGATGTTCTTTTCAACTGCTTCTTGAAAAAGTCTCTTTCCCGCATCCACTTTTGGCCAGTTTCGGGGTAGTATGCTATTGCCAAATGCGTAATAGCCTGCTCAATAAGATATCGGATATTCACTGAACACGAATTAGAATTAGAAAGTAGATATCGCCACTGGTACGTACGGAGCAATAATTTATCCCAAATTACATTCTATTCATTGCCACTGACCTTTTTCAATTAACTGTACGCCCAGTTGGGACTTGTTGCACATGAATGCGCCCCGGCCTTCCTTCAGATCAACGCAGACAATTGTAAAACCGTTGAACTCCTCCCGGCTCTCGTACAGCGACTGTTAATAAGCTTATCTGATTACTATTGAAATAAATTAGATGGACTTATTCTACTACCGCAAAAGAAATAAGACGAGATTTCTCATACTTTTCTTGCTGACATTATACATTTAGCCTTTTTTAAAAAAGGTATAATAGAGCCTGAAAAGTTAACGACTTGTGTCACGCACACGAAAATCGGTCAGCCAGTGTCCTATTATTCAGTTCTGGCTTTACTTCAAGAAGGGAAAAATGGAATACAAAAAAAGAAGTGACTATATGAGCATAAGAGGTTAAAGAAGAAAAACAAACTTGCACCCTCTTGTACACGAGCTATTCAATTTTTTTGCTGCATATTTCCCAGGATATGTGTCCAGAAATATAGATATTCGAAAATATCAAAAAACCCGTTTTGCTGTTTTAAGCAATGTTTTTCCGCTATCTTCGTAATCGGTTCAAATACAAATTGTAGTTGGAAACCGTTTTCGGCGTAAATTTCTCTTTATTCGAGTTAAATATAAGAGAGCCAATGAAAATAGAGTGCTCTTGGCTTGCTCAGTCTATAAAACACAGGGTCCTGCTTAAGGTAGAACCCGTTTGCATTTGACAGCCAATCCGATTTGAAAGTAGAAAAAAATCATTTTAGGCAATGTGTAGCATAGAACGGGCTCCGGTGAAGTAATAAGCGACCACGCAGCTATGTACTGCACTACCTGTTAGAGCCATTCGTAAATGAACTCAAATACAAACCTACTTACATCGAACCAAATACTTTCAAATAGTATTATTTCAGAGCAAAAGGTACGGGCTATCGTAAATAGTGAGCCAATTCAAATGTTGGAACGTTCCTCACCTGAACATATCTACTGGGTTTAACAGTTCCTTTAAGGAAATCCACAACCAAGAAACCCCGTCCCCGTTTATTGGCCTGAACGTCATTGGTCTTCTGAAGAACATTGAGTAGAGAAGCAAAACGGCCGTTTCGGTGAAAGGCCAACCACGTACCGCCTTCTCGGCCAGGCTCAAGATCCATACCTGTTGTATCGTAGTGAACATTTCACGGCAACAAAGTAACTTACTAAACGTCCAGATTTAGAATCAGTAGGCTTTGCGATAGATAACATTAGCAGACGAAAATGTCTATAGTTGTTGTTAAACGAAACAGTTCGGTGCTCCAGAAAACAACTAAATAAGTTAAGTCTGAACCTTAGACATATCCGTAGAAATGTTTACTGCTTTGGCCAATAAAAATAATAATTTATTTCACAAAAGTACAGCGACGCAGTTAGCGAGTGAATACTAAGTGACACACCGCAGTGAATAGATGTATCAGCTTGTCAATAGATGGACTAATGTAAGACATTTTATTCATATTTTTGAATGTTTGCGCTATTGCGTTGCTTGATGTCATCGTCGTTTCGCTTATCTCAGTGTCTCCAACGACTGACGTTTACCTATAAACAGGATTAGTTTAAATGACAATTACCGAACTGACCTCCAATGACATCCTGGTTCTTCTGCCAGAACTGAGCATGCGCTGTGGGTCGCGTAAATAGCTCATCTCGGATACTCAACAAGATCAGCTTGTAACCTGACGGCGATCTCTCGCCCGGGTTCATATAAAATATTAGCACACACATTTTTAAGTTTTGGTGAAACTCCGCGTAAAATATGTTCGATGCTTATCCAAGGCACAACTACTGCCTATAAGCCTACACGTCTTTTCGATGATTTTGCTGCCGATGCTAGTTAGCGCAATGGTTTTCTGCTGTCCTTCGGGTTCGTCAGTGTGGCTGCAATTAATGTAATGTGGTGCGAATGTTAGCTATTGTAACGCCCAATCGAACGGTGAAATGAGAACTAGAGAAAGCTCTGGAACCAAATGCTAGGTAAACTCTACGTAGAAAAGCACTGCAATGTAACCCAGGCCATCGTCAATCCTCTCATCATATCTTGTATCCGCTCGCACGTAGAAGACCAATTTATTTTGGTCAATGTTGGTCTTTCAACGGAGCTAAGCGTGTGGGCGCACATTATTTAGATAGATATCGCTTTTTCCCTCTCTAAGAATATAAGCGAAACATCAGCTAGATGATCAACGAAAGGCTGCTGGTACTCATCGAAGATGGCATAGACAGAGGCATCTTAATATCAGTTAAATGCTTTCGGTAATGTTCGATGTCACGGATGTTCCCACATCGTCTGTACGGTTTAACAAATTGGTGGAAATTGTTTAATTTATCCATCTCACGGCCTACTTGATGTTTGAACTTCCTTTACTTACTTTTTGATTTAGAAATGCATCTGAGAAAATATAGAATGATTGACGACAACCAGAACTGAGGTTGAAACAAAAAGATGTTAAGATAGCTGAATATTCGAAGTGATCACAGGAAATGTCATAGAAAAGAATATAAATTGATACTTTTGATATAACAGGCCATCACATTAGCCAAAATGTAGTTCGTCCTGAACGTCCCTTTACAGTTTTCAAAAATATTAAAATTGAGTAGAAAACCTTTCAAAGTAACTAATATAAATAATTAACATAAAGTTCAACGATCTAAAAAAAAAAAACACTGCGTATTAAAAAGACCCTGCCAGTTAAAGGTCCAAAGCTACACTCTTGGTCATCTACGGGGATAAATACTAGATCAGGAAACATCAGCTAAAAGCGATACGACGTGTTGCAATGCCTTAAATTGCAAATGGATCGGGACATGTGATATTTTGCTGAAACGACTGCGCCTGATATATGGATTTCTGTTAGGATATTAAAACACATACTGAAACATTACTTCATATATAGCATTGTTCTACCACGGAGTACGTAGTGGCTTGTATTTTAGATACCCATTGTGACAGATACGAATGGGGCTGCAATTACACAACACCGATCGTTTTCCGCAACATCGGACTTGTGGTATTCCTATCCGTGGAATCGTCCGAAAAAACAAAGTGATCAAACGCAAATCTTCTATTAGATCGAGTAATCAAATAGTGTCAGATTCAGTGTTACGGTCGTTCGTTCCCTGAAACGTCAAGATTTTGAATTGAAGAGGACGCGGATAAATTCGCGGACGATTTATCTCTAAAGCGAAAAACGTTACGTTTTCGACGTGCTGACTCTTGTCGGGCGATGAACTAGTGATAGCGCAAAGCAGAGACAGACAGTAACCAGGAGCCTACCACAAGTAACGGCAGCAGCAATGGCGTCAACATCAACTGGCTAAACAATTCAATCCACTGCGCCGTGCAAGTCATATTAGGTAAAAGTCAGAACAAGGTAACCTGCGACTATTCGAATGCCCATGTATTTAGTTTCGCGCCCCCTCATAATTATTCGTCAATTAAGAATTTTTCTATTAAAGATTCGCCTCATATGAGACTGTAAGATAATCGGACCTCGTGTCTTAGTTCGATGACTGGCGCTAATCTGCCATTCAATCTAGCTACTTCAGTTAGCTAATGCTGCTTTGGCCTTAACTCCGTAAAGCTGTCCTGCTGCAATACTACGTAGTGGTAAGATGTCTTACCGGGGTACTGATTAACTATAGCATATTCAGCACGCTTTTTCAACCACCTTCGATGACATTATTTTCCGCAAAGAAAAATCCTACGTAGATCCCCGCTGTCCGGCTTTTGAATTTGCCGAACTATTATGACTAAGCTGGTGAAGAGTAGGTAACTCATTGTTTCTAGGATTTTCTGGGACGCTAATTTTCAGGAGCACTAATCAAAAGGTACTTTGATTTTAAATAAAAATTTAAAGCTACTGACTTTTTCGTAAAAGTACTTCGAATGTCTATCACAGGTAGACGCTGACAAAATTTCGGTCCAAAGTAGTTTGCGCTAACGAAAGCATCGATTTGTAGGGGACATTGTTGGGAACAGTCATTTCGATGACACGGCACCACTGAACTAAACATTTTATTAAAATGCTTGGAAAAAACGGGATACTTTGGAATAGAGATCCATTGGTACAAGCTGCTTACGCAAAGCAAATGACTTTGTCAAATAATAGCACAAAACATGCAACTCTTGCTAAATCTGCCAAGTGATCTCAGTGAGACCTAGGCTATCGTCACCGAAATCACGTTACTGCACAGCTGACCTTGAGTATTTGTCATTAGCTTACGACTCGTGATACAAACAATGTTTACAGAAAATAGTAGACGTTTGCCACTTACCAACTGTAAATTAGTCATTCAGTGTACCACAGAGATAATTCTAGCCTGAAAGGCCAAAAGCAGGTCTATTCGAACGAGTGTTCGTGTCCAGATTAAACCCCTTGGTACGAATTTGGACCTGGTTCTAAGGACACCTCGCATACGAACCTCGATAATGTCGCTAAGCCCTATGCATATATATATATATATATATGTTCTGTATCTATCTATATTATAGTTAGCACAAAGCTTCCAAACGATGGACACAGAGACCTGTACATTATCTAGTAAGTTTCTATTTGTGTGACAGACAGCACCGTCGTTCCTTGACTCATACTCACCACCGCGGCAGAAAACGATTGCTGGATTTTGGTGGCAGTCGCGTCAACGCGATAATTGTGTCGTCGAGCACAATAACAACAATACCAGGTACTATAGCATTAGATCTGGCACTGAACGAACGACTCGCACAGAACCGCGCTATTATCGATGGACGGATCAAAGGTGACGTACTCACTAATAGTTGGATCGAATTACCTAACAGAGGCTTTCTCAAAGCCTGGTCGTTATCAGTTTAACAATCAAATCATCAACCACAGAACTCACAAAATTACGCGCTGGAAACGACGTCTAACAAATGATCGCTACACCTGGAACCTCTATGAAGCTAACAGCTGATAATGTTTGAATAGGGCAACAGTAGCTGAAGACGGCTAATCGCTATCCCGTAATTACGTCCGCATCATTATTGCGCCGTTATGACACCGGCGCGCCTGCCGCAACGACAGTGTTAACGATGTCTCATTGCTGTAACAACCTATAAATATCTTACAACCAGCGTTGCTGCTCTTGCTGTTGCCGCCTTTGTCGTTCTTTTTGTCGTTATTATGATTATTATTGTTGTTATTATAATTTTTTGTCTCGTTCACGTTGCTGTTGATATTTGTGTCTGGCTGGCGCTGGCGACGTGTGCGGGTGTGTCGGACACTCTCTCATTCTGTTTCGGCCCTTTCAGCTGTAGCTACTGCTAAATTCTCTGCCGTCCAGTTGCAACGCTACTCCCGGCGAATCGTGTCGTCTGTTCCGGCGCTGAATAATGCCAACAACAGCAGCTTTGTCTACAGGGTATGCTTTCAATTCGCTGGCGGGAGACTGTAGGACAATAGCGACGACGACGACGACGACGACGACGACGACAATAACAACAGGAACAATAATACAGGAGAATGCAGCTGAATTCACACCTCTGAGATTCTCGATCAAGATGAAGACACATGGCGGCGGGTGCACTCGCAAAAGGGTGCGCGGTCGGCGGCGCGCAAACCAAAACATTGTTGGATGACAGCGCCCTCTGGGTGCTCTCGATAGAGACAACGGCTATTAGAGTCTATAGTTCGATCGCAGGGAGAAGGCCGCGAAGCAGAAGAAGGAACAGGAGTGTCGCTGTCTGTGTTCTACGTCCGCTACGTGAGCCGTAATACGCTGATTCAGACGTCTGGCTCCATGAAACAAAGTGTCCACGCCCGGATTTGGACAATGAATGAAACCGCATGTGCCTGCATTTAGTAGACAAACACAGAGCAATACCAATAAAGGCTGCCATATGATATTACTAGTATCTATGCAATTTATCTGCTGTAGTTGCTGTGTTGGCCTCAAAACCCTAGGCATCACAAAAAAAAGTACTTCGACGAAAGAATAGCGGTTTCTTATGTCATCTAATCAAATGTCATATTTAATATATATCTGCAAAAGTACAGTCGAATTTACAAAGTTGGTATTTGGAAAATCCACGGTTGATGTTCCTGCCCAAAGCAACTGTTCAGCGAAAACACCACTACGGATGACGCCGTATGCTGTTGAAGTTCGCTTCAGAACTTCTTTTACAGATATACGTGACGTCTGGTAAATGACAAACCCAGTGTGCCAGATAGACTTTCATATGATTAATGTCGTATCTAAGAGATGGCAGAGGCATCCGCTGACGCGAATAGATCGTAAGCACGCGAGTGTCGTAAACGAAAAGTTAGAGCAACTTCGGGGAAAGGATGAATGGTGGCAGTTTTAGATTCCTTCATGCGACAGACGTCAACTTATTTAGTGAAACAATCCCGAGAGACACACTTAACACAAAGATAAAATGCATGGCTTACCATGTACTTAAATGAAGTTAAGTGAATTGCAGAGTTTCTTAGATGTAGGGTGCGTATCCGTAAACGAGATATGAGCTCACAATGGATTGACAATAATGCTAAATCATTTTTCATCCCGTTAAGTATGGATAATTTTGAAAATTCGCATATATATGCTTGGCAGTAAAACACCTAAGCAAAGTACGTAAACCAAAAGATAAATACTTCCTCAGACACGATTATCTTGTTATATATGTTTTTAATAAGATTACGCCACGGACAGTGCAAGAAATGGAATTGGATTTTTTTTATTGTGATATTGTGAGGTAACGACTAAGATTTGTTTTGTCTGAATTCCTAGCGCTACTTGTTACCTAACCACAAATTATCTTTGTATTTAGTACTATTTTGTTGTGTACGGTACACACGGAGAGCAATAGATCTGAGCAAATGGGCTAACCGTTAATCGGTCATGCTAAAGTTACAAGGCAAAGGCTATAATGATCGAACGGATTCAACGGAATGCTTTGAACTTGACCTGCGTTTCTCTATAATTGCCGTACCTGTGGAAGCTTTTTTTTTAGCTTTTAGCCTCGCGTAAAAACAAGCTCAATATATCTTGCGTTTTTTAGTTAGTGTTCAAAAGTCTACTGAGGCCATGAAAGCCTAAGTATGCAGGACATTTTACAAATAGGACAGGATCGGCAGGCAGAGTAGTACCTGCTTACGTGTAAGGCACCATTGTTATGGGTCGGTAGTTCTACAAATGGCCCTATTAAGCCGTTGTCATTTTTGGTATACAAATAATACTACGAATCGTATCTACCATGTGTTCAGTAACATCTATCAGCAACTTGATTTATCGTTCAGGATGGTTTTATAATGGGTTCATGTAGCGGATGTCTCATTCTTACATATTCAATCATTGCGCTTCCACTGGGGTCCTGCGTGCGGTTCTTCGCGGTGATATTTGGTTGTTACGGTCTATGTTATTCTATGCACTTCATATCCATACAATATGCAAAAGTTAGTCCGCATTGTCCAGCGCACTGCAGACTTGTGGCTTATTACATCTAAAATACATGCTTATGATCGTGCAGCGGTAACGTGCCTGCATACTAAACTTCGGGCTAAACGTTAAACATCAGGTGCAGACGCACTACGTCGTCTGTTGGGACTCAGCCATCCGAGGAAATGCTAAACAGTAAACGTAAATGTTAATTCATTTACTATATTTAAAAAATGTATCTATATCCTATATAAGAGTGCGACTTACTTCTGCTCGTTAATAACTTTCATATACTAATTATACGAAATTCACTTGCTCGACAGTCACCAAAGTCAGCTTTCAAACGTACGAACTTACCGTAGTATAAGAGGTTTCTTTCGGTCTAAAAAGATAGAAAGTCATGACTTCCTAATTTAAGTAAGCCCTCTCAGGTTAAAGTTATGTTATTGCTTTTTGTATATGTAATATATGCCTGTGTAACCTCCCCCTTCGCCGTCCGGTTAGAGCGGAGACGTTTTGATGACATCGTTTTGTCTTATGCTAAGGTGATTTAAAATCTATTGATGGTCTGTAGCGCATGGGCGAGAAGCAGCCACCTGCCATTTCTCGTATCTAACGGAACGATGTTCATCAACTGTTCATCTATTTGAAAAGTGGGTTGTTCAGGCAGTATTGATGCCTTTACCCTTAAGTTAATCTCAACCGAAACGCACCGAAAATCGGATTGACCAGCTCTCGTCGACTCTGATATTTTCGTTAGTTTTAAGTCAGTGCCAAATCAAAGTGGTATTTAACAACGATCGATCTGCATATTGTCGTTAGAAATCCAGCAAGTATTCGTTAGATTTATCCACTTTTGCTCATAGCTATACACAAGTAAGTAATGGAGAAGATAGATGGATTACGCGTATAAATATCACCCTATCCCTAGCCCGCATCACCGGCTACCAGTGTGAAGCTCAGGTATGACTTCTCAGAAGGCCTAAAATTGTTGATTTGGGACCAGGATAGTTCACGTAATCCATTCAAGTAAATGTGATGAATGATACTGAAATCGAAACAATAATTGCGGCATATATAGAATATTTAACGTATTTCCTTTCGATAAGTAATAATGGGTCGCTATATGGGCCAGATAAATATTACGTTACGTGTTCAAGTAAGTTTAACATGAGGAAATATAAATTTCAGCTTATTTAGATAATTCGGTGCCACTAATATATAGCATAATTATTGTTATCTCAATGTATTTTCTTCTTTGTTACAGCATAAAGTACAAGCTGACGTTGGTAAGCGAACTGTGCCGGGGTCCATTCGAACCACTTAAGCTTACGCTTCACATATAATAGGAAGAGGAATCGCTCGTGCTGTTTTCGTGTTTTCTGTTGCTTGGCGAATCATGCAATTAGTAAATGTTTCTGACGCATTTAACATGAACACACGCTTTCTCCGCACTTTTTACGTTCGAACGTATAAAGGCGTCGCAGAAAAAGTAAGCAGGCCATGTGCTTGACACGAACGGTGAATGTGGCAGAGAATCGAGTATACGATATGACCCGTCAAATCCGTCTGTCTAAGCTACAATTTACCTTTGATTCATAGAGCTCTTCAGAAAGTACATAAAGTTCATAGAAAAAGTACACGCAAACTTACGAGCCGTTAACTGCTTTGCTACTGAGAGCTATCATCAACAGGGAAAAACACCCCCCTGTATGCCATCCTGACAACAATCTCAAACCTCATAACCCATATCTAACAAAGAAGTGGCCCAGGGAACAAAATGGCATCTTTATGAGTTAGATTTTTCAGCTATGTCAACATTGCATCTGATTTAAATAGTTCGATAGTAAGTTTTACATGAGAACTTTCTTTCGTAGCAAATTGCTTTTGCTCAAAATACATTTCGTCGATGTCGGCCTAATCAAAAAACATCAACATTTCTAAGAAAAAAAACTCATGAAATTTAAAACGGAAGAATGTTCTGTCTATTCGACAAGCTGAGACGATATCGTGAACTAGTAGAGTTCGTGTTACTTAAAGCTCAAAATATCTCCCCGCGACACGAATGTCGTGAGCGGCAAAGATGACTGACTGTGCGAAGCCATTCTAATGATAATCTACGTCAGCTAGCTTTTCTAGGAACTGCCAATCGCTGCGGCACTTCCTTTTGCCTAAAAGTTCCGTATCCAAACAACCGCCGCCTAAACGTTACTAAGGCAAAAGCAAAAAGGGGCAAAATAAGTTCCCTGGGGGGTGAGAAGCATTTATCAAATCGTGTTTTTCCAACTCGTTTATGTTTATTGTGTTTCCATTCGTTTATAGCAAACTTACAAGAACTGAATAGGGCAAAGAAGTCCAAAGAGACATAGTCATCCTGCCGCTAGCTTCTAGTCGAACATCTCAGCTGCGTTCTGGCCTAAAGGCTAAAGTCGTTTACTGAGAGCACCTACCAAATTAAAGGACAATTAATTCATAGCCTTATTGAATGAGCACATCAGCAGTTCCAGCGTTGCAGCGCGCGTCAACCGTCACGCGCCGTTTATGGGAAATAAGACCCATTTGACGGACGCGTATAAACTCTACGGGGCAGATAATACTTCGCTTATTATCAGTGACAGAATTTCATAAGGCTATGTTTCGTTGACAGCCTTGCAACCATGCACAGTTTGGCTAATTCGTACAAATGGACATAGGGTAAAATTAAACAAAAAATTAGGGGAGCAATAAGGAATAATTCTATTTCTAGTTTTTCAAAATGCATTACCTAGGCCCTAACGTTAAGCGACTGAATTAATTAGTGATCACGAGTCGAAGTGATAAGCTAAGGGCATCTCCATTGATAGCTGCTTGAAGAACAGACGCCCTGAGTCTTTGGCACTGTTTCTTATTTAATCGGTACCCTACACCTCCACGAGCTGTTGCACTGCAAATCCAAGCATACAGTGCTATTGTATCGTTTGTTATGATTGATCATAATTGTTACATCTATTTCTGTGTTCATTGAATCTTTTCAACGCCGCAGTGGCGAAAGCACTCACGGACTTTATCCTAGGAAGACAACGTCGTGGTAATGCCTGCCATTACAAAGATCTACACGCGTAATGTAACATGGACAGCGTATAGTTGGAGAGGCATCTTTAGGTAATGTCCCGACGGCCTCCTATGCTGTTACGCTTAATGTCAAGAAGCCGTGTAGGCTGACGCATGGACTTCAAACAGTAGACAACCTTCTAGAGGCGTTACAGGAGGCCAAGGCAAGTCAAGTGACTGTTCTTTCATAATGGCCATTTAAAGGTTTACGATATAGAAAATGCAACTAAACATTCTCGTACCTTTCTTATGGCTTTTAATTACTAAAGATATTTTGTCGAATAGTCTAGAAATTATCTTCCAAAAGGCTGAATTGATTCGTGAAGCTAGATAAATGGATAAGCTGCAGGGATTTCTCGGGATTTGTATAGCGTTTTACGTTTTTTTTTAGCAACTACCTAATGTGAACATATCGATAGTAGGTTTCTCCGAAAGACAAAATACACAATAAATGTACCAATTTGACCGCTGAGAACCGATGGAGGACATTTCTGGGTTGTGTAAAATGTTTTCATCAGAGGCAACCATGAGCTTGCATCCAGGATTGTTTATATCTAACGGCCGCAATAACTGTGTCATTGCCATCCCATTGCAAGCATTCGTTAAGTGCCGAAATATTCAAAACATTATCATTATAAACGTATTTATATAGTATCTATAAAGCAGTACTATAGATGAATGAACATGTACTGCACGTAGTTAACGTGTTATCTCATGAGCACAACCATAAGCCGTTACGAATTTCGTTTGCCAATAATAAAAAAATGCCGTGGACTAGCGAAACAGGATCTGATGTATATGACAAATACAGAGGAATCACGCCTTGCAGGGCGGCTCCAACGACGCTTGCCATGTAAGGCTGGGATTATGATTACTATTATATATCGACTTGTTCAGTTTCGAGGCAAGCAGATTCGTTATTTAAAAAAAAAAACAAAAAAAAACAATCCCATAGAGGTATGGCGTTCGCAGCTCATCTCGTCAATTAATGAATCGTCTGCGTGCCACGTGACATTTTCATCAGCCGACGATGCATGACCGAGGTAACGTGCACCCTTCAGGCTACATTTGAGCCTGTTTTTGAGCTGACTTTGAGTAGTTCACGCCCTACACGCCGCAAAATAACCTATTTGCCTCAGCAAATAATGAAACAAAAAAGGTATCAGAAACGTTTGCCGTTTCAATTGATCAATCAATGAAACTTTAGCATACATTTACAATACGACAGAGATTTGCATGGAAATTGGGTCCCGTATTGTAGCACAAGATGCTAATACGTTATGCATTGTATCGTAAAAGAAAACCTAATACGTAACGCGCTTTTACTTTATGTACGACACGATCAGGGGTGAAAGATCTAGATAATACTTAGCCTGATTCGTCGTCGCTGAATAATTAATCTGTAGATAATGATCTGTTCTATACGAATGTTTTTAGACTAGACCTTGATTTTAACTGCATCATTTGTGGATAGAGAGGTAGATAGATATTTGTTATAGCTAGATTTGTGCACAAGGTCAGCTTTCACTGCCGTCGTCTGTTTCAGATGTAGAGACAGCTATCCTTGTCTGAATGAAGGTTTATCATATCTTCATTTTCATCGATTGATAATGACTGCAAAGTGTTCCGCACTAGCAGCAGCAGAAGGTACACTGTGGTCCTTCAGGGCATGGCTCAATTATACAGATCCATATTCCTGCTGTGTCTGATTTTATACTTTGTTACCGCTACCATTCCTTCGACAGGTTTATGTACTCCTGGGTCGGGCTACGAGGAAGACGAGCCCGAAAAACTCTGCGTGCTTGTGTGCCTGTGCAGCCTACGGGACAAAGGGCATATAGGTTTCGCATTTAATATTGGAACCTATATTCTATTCGTAAACATAGAGTAAGCCCTAAACGCTCTGAGCTCCTGAAATATGACTAGGCCAACAGATAAGATTGAAGCATAACTTAGCGGACTGTGCACGTCGAAAGTTAGTTTCGACTGTTTGTGTCACTGCGAAGCCTACATTAAGTTGTTATGTTAACAATCTTTGCTAAAACAAAGCATACTAATAACCAATTTAGAGCAAATAAACAATTTTGTTAATTAAGTG
Organism: Varroa destructor; assembly: GCF_002443255.2. Classification (NCBI taxonomy): domain Eukaryota; kingdom Metazoa; phylum Arthropoda; class Arachnida; order Mesostigmata; family Varroidae; genus Varroa; species Varroa destructor. The sequence continues at coordinate 31,754,097 of NW_019211460.1, read as the reverse complement.
AAACTCTTCGAAGGAAACGATGTTGCAAGTGACAACCTCGTCGAAAAATAAAGCCATATTTTCAGTTATTATGCATTGATCACGATTCACACAAAGTCAGATCGTTCCAGATTGAAAAGAGTGTACCTATAATTACAGGGTAAGCGATCTGAAGACGAAAGCCCATCAAATGTATACTATTTCACTCAGAAGGAAGTTTCATTCAACATCGTTAGGATGGCCTACACACGATATTTAACGTTAACCTCGAAACGAAAACACCACTGTATATGTGCGAACTTTTTAGTGCTACGTCAGGAAATATTGTCTCACTGCTGGCGGGAGCCGCTATTGATTCGTTGAAGTAAGTACAACCTGTCAAACTTGTCCTGAGTTATCAGTTCCTACCTTTTTCGCGCTCCTGTCTTCAGAGGTGGCAGTCAATGACAGAATTCGAATTAAGCCTTCAAGCTAATACATTTTTCTGTGTTTTGTTAAATGGCAATTTTAATTCGCTCTCGTTGAATATGAGCTACGTGCTTAATAAACTGTACGCAGTAATAATGCGTTGCCTATGCGTAAGTAGAAAGGCACGATTCTGGCCGACCGAGCAAATTGTATTGCCTAGTTAATTATTTTTGTAAATGGCTATATACTTAATGACTATGCCGGTACGTGAGGTGGTGCTTATAGGCGTAAACAGGCTGAGAACTACATCTCTAATTCCAGTAGTTATTACCTCGCCTGAGAATCTTGACCTGCGTTTCTGCTTCTGAGCGTGGATGTTCTATAGCAACAGAATATCTTTTGATTGTGATAACTGTATAGTGCATCGTATAAGACAGCTGGTTAGGGAGTGGAAAGCCGGCCTTGATAGTCGACGGAAGAACGAAAACAATATCCGCTGTGAACATGCGATTGTTGTATAGCGTGGGCCTTATATGTTTCATTCTATCCGCTGGTTTCGCCTATGACTCTGAGTCGTCGGATTCGCAATATACGGATGAAGAAAATGCTTCATATTCTGAAGACTACACGGAAGAGGACTCCGCTACATCAAGCAATGAAGACTCTAGAGGCGGCTTTATTAAGTGGAAGAAAAGCTGTGACTCCAGTGCAGACGATACAAATGAAGCCTCATCCGGGAGTAGCTCATGGGAAGAATCGCATGAGGACAAATTGGCGTATTTTAAACGTCTCACTCTAGGAGCCTAAATTACTCAGCAAAGCACTACCTAAATTGTGTGGGCAGTCGAGGTCACTTTGGTAAAGAGTAAAAATTTGTAAGGACTGTGCTACACTTGAGTGCACCTGCACCAAATTGGCCATTGCTTAGAAAATGAAAGATCGTACAGAGTGGCAGGTGTTAGCGCATTAGACCGTTTTGGCATTCCAGTTGCTCTATTTTTGACTTCTGCAAGCCGAAATTAGATGTTTTCTGTTTTTTTTTTTTGACCATCACGTCCTTCATTAATAGCCACGTTTCCACTTCATCGCCTTATAGTTAATTCTTATAATTATGCTTAAGATGCCTATGAATGTTGGTACGATATGAAATCAAAGATGGCCCGTATGAGCCATTTTTAGCCGTTTTGTACGACTTCACGAAGTGCAGATAAAATATATTCAGCTCTAAGGTGCATACTTTATGACTGTAATTATCAGGTTGGCTTCTAAGCAAATATACGCTCATTTCTAGGTGAATTCGAAGTGTGGTTTTTAATTAGTAATAGAGAGAATGTTTGGTTCATTTGATTCTGAGACTACATACTTTTCTTATAAAAGCTATAGTGAAACACGCTTTATGAATCCATACGATCTTTTAACAACAGTATCCCACAAGAACTACGTTAAATTAAAGAAAAAAAAAAAAAAAAAAGCTAGACATGTTGAATAGCTGAAATGTTATACCTAAATTTCATATCTGCGTATTTTAGCGTTTTCCCTATTAGCTGGCCCCGTGCAATTATTGGCATGAAAAACCTGGTTTGATTGTTTGGCCATCCTCGTATTTCTATTTGCCCGAGTGCAATGGAACGCATCAATGATCTTTGCGAGCTTGAATCGCTCTGTGGAATGGGCAAAGATAGACGAGCTATTACTGATACTGTACTACCAGGGGAGTAAGAATCTTGTGAAAATGCTCTTCACACGTCGTCGAAGACCTCACGAACAGCTTTGTTCATTTTAGCTTTGAGTGAGTGCTTGGCTTCTCCAATCAAACCTGTTTAACGTAGCCAGCCGCCTATTTTTTCTCTTTCGATGCTTGAACTACGATAGATAGTGCTAGATCGACAAAGAAGGCACAGTGCCTACTTCGCACTAGGACCACGTGAAGGCAGGAGGCAACACTCAGCAAGAGTACTGCGGCTGCTGCCGCGGCTGCTACTGAAAGCTCAGGAATGTCTTTGTTGTTCATTCGCTGTTCTGTGTTTCGCCCTGAGAAGATCCATCAGCGATTTGTAGATAGTGGTGCAATTTTAGCCCGTTAAGCAGATACCAATGGAGCTGGAAAATTGGGCGTAGATATAATTTTGCAACGAGCGAAACTTATACGGGCTAGAATTAGTAACCCACGGATAGCGGTGCATATAGTAAGAGATTAAACCCAACTTATCGTATCGAAATATCGAGGTCAAAAAGATCAATGAATATCTATTATACTCATTGATCAAAACGCTACGCACATTGTGTGATTAAAGAGAGTTTTGTTATCTTTTCTAGTGTTTAACTTCTCGAAAACTTATCCGCCGATTGTGAATACTGTCTGATTTGGCCCGTGCTGATGAAAAACCGACTACTTGGATAAGCTTTTCCGTACGTTCAAAATGTCAAAAAGTTATTTCGGTAACTTAAATTGGGCGCATTAGCTGGCGATGCCACTAAATCTACCGACATAGTATGTTTGTAGGTAGAAATGAAAAATGAAAATCCTTTAGGTAGTTTAAACGTACATATAATATTTTATTGTATGTCTATAAAGGTCTCATGATTGCTTTGCCTATGGGCACAAATAAGACAATAAATATAGCATGAAATGAGTGAGCTGTTACAATTTTTAGGTTTCTAATCCAATGAAACGTCATCGTCGGATAATGTTTTATTGATCGAGATTATTTGAAATGGCAGACTTTATAATATGTCTATTTTTAGAGGTGCCGAAGCGCTCTTGCTTATCACTTAAGCTTATGTTCATCAGTTGATTATAAATCTAAAACTGTATGGCCCTACGTTGAAGCCGACGACGCTCACCAGCTAGCTCGGGAATGCTCAGTTGTGTATGGACCTCAAAAGCCTAAAAACTTAACTATCTATATGGTAGTACTGCAAAGCCAATCAGTGAACGTGACAAATAAATCTAGGGCTCAGCAGGTTGGAATTACCATTTTAACCCATCAGCCGACCTGTCACCCTTTGATCTGTCAATACTTCAATGTCAACTTACTTTATTATTAAACTACTCATATTACTTAATTTTTTTAGAGGCGTGCCGACTTTCAGTCCGGTAACTGTCCGATTGCCTAAGTTTATTACCAAAGGCTAATATATCTACACTTTTGGAGCTTCCAACAAGTTTAGATGGTTACCAAGAGACCTTTACTATTACCATGTTCTATATATATATATATATATAATACAATGAATGAGTGATAGAGGGGAACCTATAGCACTGACTGTTGATTTCTATATTCAGATATTTTCTCCGAAGTCTTAGGCAAATTGGGGCGTTAACTGTCACTAAATAGTTTATCGTATATGTTTCGGTATATATACAAGTCTCGGTGGACAGCTTTCATTACATCTATCCGGAAATCATTGCATTCAATTTGTAGTGCTGAAATCTACTCCTATTTGAAACTATTTTACCTGATTCCATTGCATTTGGCTAAAAATCGGTCATTTAATACTACGGACAAAACACTTCTTAAGCGTTGTTTCTCACTAAAGCCGATCCCATTCCTTGTGTGTTTCGGTGTATAAAAATTTAAACACGGTTCCCGACCGGCCCTGGATGTTATTCACTGACGACATGTTAACATTCGGATGATGATCGAGCATGACGGCGGCTCATGCGTAAAGTTCGAAGTACAAATGGACAACTTCTTTTCAAATGTCCTGTACTATTGCTATCGCTGCGCCTGCCGCTACTTCTGTCCTAGAGCGCCTGTCGCCTGTATCATCAGGTGGCGAGTCGATGATTCTGTCGACACTGAATCCGTCTCGTGGCGAAATCACATTGTAACGAAAGAGAAAAACCGCAACTTTATAAAATATTGCGTAAAAATAGTAAGGATAGAGTGAGCGTAGCAGATGAGAGTTGTTTTTATTTCAAACAAAGACAAAGCTGTTTATTGTCGCCGGTATGTTTCTACTCGCTATAATATCGCCTTACAACATGTAAGATGTAGTTCATATGGAAACATCGTACCTGCCGAGGGTGGATGCGTAGCATATATTCGTCAAGTTAAGAATATACAAAAAAACCGAGATGCTCAGCCCCATACGATCAACAATATATATATATGTCTAATATGCATTAACATTCTTTGTTCTACGATGCTGATCGAGAAGGAAAACGACCTTGTTGAGGTAGCCCTTATTGCTTTGACGTGTATGGGAAAATCAGGGTTTTGCGCATGTAGAATCAAAAATTAGAATATATAGCCACTTTCCCACCTATTTCATGAAATGCACCTGAGAAAAATAGAGCACAAATAAAGTAGAAGCAAAAACAAGTACAAGAGATTTAGGGTAAGAGATAGACGATGGTGTGAATTAGACCCATAATGAACGTTCAGTCGAGGAACGTTCGCTTACTTTTGCCTCTTGTCGAAAAAAAGAAAGGAAGAATAGATATTACACTTCGCCTATACGACGAGTGTTGAAAATATCTGTTGTTAAATTTAACAAATAGCTTTTGTATTTCTGCATAAGGTGAACGGGCCAAACGGGTGTACAATGATATGACAATGAAACTAAGTCGAATTAGCCACGGGAGCAGTGACAGGTGGCCATACGTCCTTTCGCTGTTGACTGACATTTAGTTTGCCACGGTACAGCTGAGAAAGTCTTTGGCGTTTAGCCCAGTGGAACTCATTGCAAGGCTTCATTTCTGAAAAAAAAAACACTTATTTCGTATAGGGGACATTTTAGCTGAACTACATCATTGTCTTTGCAGACGTACAGGCAAGTCGAGACAAAACCTGCTGACAGGGTAGGAAAGGCAAATTGTGCGACCAACAAAGCGCCAAGCTGATCCAGTTACGCTACCTGCCTATCGTCGTTCCCGTCCGACGAATGCCGACCTAGATATCGTTTAACAATGACGTCGGCTGACGATAGATAGCGTCTGTGATCTCGTAACTTGAGTGCATTGCAACGTCAGACACAGACGCACTCGTCAAAAATACGTAAAACGGAAGGAGACATTCGTAATTTCCCATAGGCTAAATCTTTTTGTTTCTTTGTTTAAGTTCGCTATACCGGCCGTGAGCTTTTCAATGACAGCATTGGAAGCCGGCCTGCCAAATAGTAAACGATCGAGTTGAGCAGCTGGCACGCACACGGCTGTGCTGTGATCCTTTCGTGAAGATAAACAAAAAGTCAAGCGATACTTAACCGGGGAGTTCTTTTACTTCTTATTAGTGTATTGTTGTTCATAAGAGCAATCTTAAGATAACTATATATATATATATATATATATATATATATATATAGCATGGATTATTTTTAACTAAAATTTTGGTGCACAATACAAAATTTTATGTTCGTGTGTACGGCTTCCATTTCGTCGCAACTGGGCAAAGTGGGCTCGGGTCGATAGCGCATTGCACACCGGTACACAAGACGGTGCGCAATCAAAGTCTTTCAATAAACATCATATTGCTCTCGCAATTATGGGCTGCGTGCCCTGTTGGTGCCCTTCGAAGCTCCATAGGTGCAGCCCGTAACTGTAGTGCTTGACTGGCTTTGTTCAAAAGGGCACTTCATCTTTGCGCACGGTAAGGCCTTAGCGGAAATTCACACTTGTGCTGAGTGAACAAAGTTAATTGCATGAAACCAGGTTTTTCTGTAGTGCTTGCAAAGAGTTGCGTAGACAATGCGACGCGACGAGTCTCCAACGAATAGCACCGTTGTGGCTATAATTTGCGATCATATTGCCAGACGCCAGACGAATTGGTACCCACATAATACCTGATCTCAAGAAACGTTCTATCGACCAACTAGCGGCTTTCTGTTGAAGATAAACGAACGGCCCAGGAATCAGACAGCAACGCCAAGGTGGGATTTTGCCTATAGATTTGGATTCGTGGAGTTGATCCTCGGAAGAATTGTGTCTTACAGCAAGTCTCTTCAACCAAGCCTGCATCATGAAAGCGATAGGCAAAGAAAAAACTAAAAAGTACGTTATTTATATTGTACCTCAGTTATTTGTATTGGTAGTCCATTTTCACACATTCTAATGTTATCGTATCTATATTTTCGAACGGCTATTCACTTATATGTCGTTACAAAAAATCAAGTTTCTATATGGATCGTCCTATTACGAATCTTCCTGCTCTTCGAATGAAAAAAGACATCTGTAAATACGAAACTACTTTTGCTACATAGATCTGTCCGTCTTCATTAAGCTATCTTTTCGATTTCCACTCCTGAGCCTATCAGAAGCCCAAACGATATCGTTGTGCCGCTACAGGCACCATGACTATAACAAACTCACCAAGGCGCTAAGTTTACTTTGCCTTTTGTTTATATGGTCCTGAGATCTCCAGCGCGGTCTTCGTAGCTATTTGTTCGGTGAAAAGCTCTCCTTGTGCAGTCCGTCACTCGTTGCTTTTTAGCCATGTCCGTGCTATCAATCCATCGCCGCATAACGTAATCTCTCTCTTCTATTCGCGGGGCCTATTACGAGTGGCCCATGTCCGTGAGTAGCACCATCTACCCGATCGATGCCCTGATGTTAGGTGTCTACAAGCCGGATTACCTATTGATTCGTTATTGGAAGACCGATTATTATTAGTCTTAAAGAATAGAAGGGTATGATGCTCTCCCATAAATACCCTCAATGGCAATTTCGCGCAGCTAAGTGGCCGACATCGGCGAATCGGGTAAAGCTTTGAGCCGTGTGAATTTGGCCGCAGCGGCTCGTGATAAATAGTCGGTTATATATGATTATATTCAATTGTACAAACAATCTGCGATGTTGCGTCAGGCATACATACGCCGAGGAGACAAAACACAATTGGTTCGCGTGAAGAGATGCCCAAGCGTTCCGATCAGCGACCCGCTGACTAGGCATCATCGCCCAGCTACTCAACGAACAGTGTTGGCTGACCAGTATGTATAGTACGATTGAAGTCATTGAACCATATACGACTTAGCGTTCGCCATCTCGATTTTGCCATTATGGCTCTAATTATTGTCCTGTTTTCCATTACAGTCATTGGTGTCGTTTAATAACAACGTTCCAGTTCGGAGTTCAACATACTTGAGTGAAATACATATATATATATATATTTGGGTATAACACTGGGCGTGCTCCATTGTCGCTTGTAAAGTAATGTCACTGCGCAGGTTTATAGGGACTGCATTTTCTCATAAACGAGACGTTTATGCGATATTTTTCAATTTTTTTTGGGTACGCATGCATATTGGCCCATTGATGTACGAAGTCAGCAACATTCGTAGCGTTCTGCCATTGAAACGTTTGCCTTTTTCGCCGCAAATTCTTCAAAATATTTTACCTCGAAGCTTACAGCCAGTTAATAGAAGTCTGTTGGCCTCTAACAGGCCAATGATGACGTGCATACGCCTTGAACGGAATAGGTCTGCCTTTGTTCCTTTTTGTACTGAAAAGAACTTATGCATTATCAGTGGTAGAATTTGTTTGAAAAGAAGGGTTCTTGAATCAAAACATTTGTATTCTCTTTTTTTTTTGGCGATATAGATTCATCTGTCAGTGTCCATATGGCCAAATGTCTGCGAATAACCCTTCGTTGAGTTTACCTACAGAAGTATCCACTAACGGCTTAACAAACCGCTGAATGAATAAGACACAACGTGTCCCATTCACGAGGGTAGAACTAAGTCGGTTTAGATCAGAGAAAGGCCTAAGCTTTGCGCCACCCTCTTATCGGCTACAGGACCTTCTAGAGAGAAAGACGCTACGAATAACTACATAGACAACAATGAAAACAAGAGCGAAGAGGTCACCGAAAGCCTATGGATGTACCGCGAGAAAGCATTCGACGAATCCAACGGCGGGTTACGCATAGTAGGAGACAACGCTAACAGAAAATTGAATTAAAGGTTGAAGGAGAGATTAAGAGAGAAACATAATTTTTTTCTCGGTCATTTTTTTCGGGGCTGTTCTCAACGAACGTGCGTATGAACGCTTCAGAACGCTACCGAACGCCTTTGTTTCACCGATAATACGTTCGCCAGCTAGTCACTCTCTCGAATCTGAAAGGAACTATTTTCTCTATTTTTTTATTGTTTCTGTTTTCCGTGCATACGATAATACGTCCTTTGTTCCGGATGCCCTTTGTCTAATTGACGCATATTATTTATTATTGGTTTCTTTTAGTTTTATTTTTCTTACTAAAAACTGACTTGGGACAAAAATTGATGTGTGCTCTTCGTAGGTTGGTCCATTATATCTATTCGCAATGGTTAGCCTCTTACGATAACGAAGGCGTTTTTATATTACGTTTTTCGCTGAGTAAATGGTTGCGCTAATCAAGCGGGTGATGGTATGCCATCGTAAGCTTGCTCTGCTTATGCCAGTTCTGGTTCGTGTACTGCTGCGCTTCAAAAGAATTTGTACGGTGCGATTGTCTTCCATATATCGAGTATTTTCATATAAGAGGTCGAAGCCTATTTCTGTCGATTTTGAAAGGTAGCAGCAACACTTTCCCTATTCTTCTGATGGCCCTGACGTCGAATCGTAGCGAGAAATGCCATCAAAAGTTGATCGAAGAGTGAAAAAACGTAGGCAAATTTTGGGCTTTCTGCGCAAACACTGCTACCGCATAAACTACTAGAACAAGATCCCCTAAACCCAGCCGGTTCAGATTTACCTACAGTTCTAGTACAGAAAATACATGAGCTCGATTATTTACTTTTCATATAAAAAAAAAATCGATTTTCTCAATTTTAGACAAGAGGACATGGGTACTTTCGCAAAAAAGCACTTCGTAATTGAACATCTCTAAAGCCCCATCGGCGGCACAAACGGGCGAAAGACACAGCCAATACACTGATCGGGATAGTTAAACTTTCATTGTTTATTTTCTTTTCCCATTTTTCAACTTCGTCTTGCGACAAATATGTTCATCCGTTCACCTTCATCAGCAGCAGCATGATCATTGCTGCCATTTCGCAGTGCGTCAATTGCCATTTACTTCTATGACGCCACTGCCGCCACCTGGTGTCATCAGCAACGGCGGCGGCGGCGGCGGCGGCGGCGGCGACTACTACAGTGATCACCGACACCGGCAACCACCGGGCCCGACGACGGGCTGACCGGCTGACTGGCAAGCTAGACAAATAAAAGGCAACGAGTCACCGCAGCGAGTCTATCTATCGTGCTCTTTCTCCTCTCCCAACCGGCCGCGAGATGATTCCTAGGTGCGCCACCTAGCGGACAGGCCGTGTTAGCGCGCACTCGTAGAGCTCGGTCCGTCGTTCTTCTACCCGCGATCGAGCCGCGAGCACAGGGCGTCTAACGATTGGTACGATTCGGCTCGTGCGCTTGCTGGTGCTGCGGCAGATCTACGTTAGACCGATTGCAATTGCTCCTACTACAAGACACGATCCAGCGCACGGTACAACGAAGCGACAGGTTCGCGGCGCATACTCGCAGCTAGATAAAGAAACGGAAGCGGGCGACGACTAGCCCGAAAAACAAACGCACGGTTGGACGGGCGGGCGGGTGTTCTCGTGCACCGCGAAGAAAATACGCGCCGCCAATAAGAACGGACGTCTAATGGCGATGAGTATTTCTGCGCGCTGCGGCAAAATCATTTTGCGTCTCGGTGCTTGTTTGTCCATCTTCTACTGAGCGACCCGCGCATCGCCACCGATTCCGGAAAGAGGCCTGATTATAGTTGATGGGCCATGTTTGCCAGGTCTTTCTTCGTTTGAAGTGAATATGTGTGGGACTATGCATTTTTGCCTCCTGTAGCTGCCGCTTCCGCTATTGCTGTTCCTATGAGAAATGTCCTTGTCATCACTGAGCGGTGCGTTGCACACGGACTGCCTATCGAAAAATTGAAGAAACGATGATTAGCTCGTCTTTGTGAGTAATTAATAATAAAATGTGAATAGAGCCATCACTATCATGTGAGTGAACCCATCTGACGGCGCGGATACTGAACAGATACAACTATTAAAAATAGATATATATGTAGATATATAGAAGGACAGAGAGTGCGTGAATGTGAGTTAATTGACACTGGATGATTTCTGTACTGTTTATCTCCGCGAAGCAAAGAACCAACGACGCTATTTTTACATATTGTTAGTCTCATTCATTTTATTGTAGTGGCGTCGTGAGGGCGCGTCGACGGACAAAAGTGCACGATGCCGCGACCGTGGCGAAAGCCCCGTCTCATTCTGTCTACGTGTGTGTAAGTATATTTAGAAAACTCTATATAGGCGTATTATAATATCGATTGGCCTAAGTAATTTAGCGGTTTATTCAGCATGAATTTGCGCTCTTCGTACGTCCGTAATAGATGTGTGGTTAGGACAAGACTTAAACGAAGAGGGCCAGCAACGGTGTCCCTGATACTGCTCCTATAGTAACTGCCTTCTAGATATTACTTTACAAGAACGAAAGGCACAGGCGTGGCTGCTGCGCCTGATGTGACTAAATTCGTTGTGACATGATCAGTAGCGTGCAATGACTGGCACAACGTTTTTGCAACAAAGGGCACAGCCGTTCGATAGACTGATTTCATAGATTTTTTCCTTCCTGTATATCGAACAGATACAGCTGTGGTTAGCCATTCGACCTTAAAATAGGGCTTCCATAGAGAGTGAATTCTTTCTATTAGGCGAAGTTTGATTGTGTTACGTCATGAGTCTAGCGCTTTTAATGCTACTAGTCTTGAAATTCAAAGAAAACTAAAAACAACAGTCTGATTTGATTACGTTTTAAACAAAAGGAATATACCTAATGCGTCTGTTATGGGTTCTCTGTGTGCCGGCTGATGTGAGGTCCCAAAACACTAGGTAAACCTTGCAACAGATTGTGTCGTTGTTTGGAGCTTTGTTTTTTCTGAACTTCTATGAATGGTATTTTAGTTGCAATACGCCCCAGTTCGCTGACACCGAAGCTGGCCATTTTTTCATGCCGATGATTCATTGCAGTAGAAAACCCCAAAAACGCCTTGCACCAAATAGCCTTTTGGAAAATCGATAGATAGTCACACTGTCGTCTTTCGCCGCGGCAGCTACTGCTCCCAGATTCTACTAAGGGAATTATAATAACAACTCATAGATTAATCGATATAGTTAATAAAATAACGTGTCAGAGCGAAATTAACCTATTAATCTATATTAATCTAATTATAAACTAAATGTAATTGATTTCTTTTAATGTAAGCGTATTTAAATAATAACTAGTTGGCATGAAATTTTTTCTTCTGTAAATATTTGAAGATATATATGCACATTACTAACGTTATAGATAGCAGTTGCCATGAATTTGGATGGCTGATAAGACCAAAGCTTACTTGACGCAAATAAGAGTTTAGCGACCGTGCTCATACGAGGCAGGAGCCACTGTCCATTTGATTCTGATTTTGATTTCCAGATGATTCAGGACTAAGTACATAATGTCGGTAGTAACAGAGGTAAACGATACAATTGAGATGCGCGAGGCGTCACATAAAAAATCACTGTAGATGTCCGCTTCATAAAATGTAGAAACATTGTTTGTCATATAATGAGTTGCATACGTCTTCGAAAGGTGTGTGTGCATAGGGTATATACACCTGTTATTTCCAATCTGGCAAAAGGGTGTAGGCCGAAAATAGGCCACCTATTACCACTGCGAAAACATCAAACTTGCTCAGATAGAATCGTATGTAGCGTGCATTGGCTATGTGAGAAAAATACGTAGTCAATTGTAGCTATCTATATTATTATCATTATTATCTACAGTCTACTACGATATGTAGTTATCATAAGAGGCAAAAAGTCGCAGAACAATATAGTTCGTCCGTTTGATTATATATCCTTTCTAAAATATTAGTCGATGCACGCTCTCTAGTTTATGTTGCGTAGCCACGAAGTTACTGAGGGGAAACTCTATATTTTATACTGTTCATCGAATTGGCCTCTCATTTCTAGTCCTGTAACGGGAAGCTTTTCGTATGTCGGCTGAATTGATTTGGTTTCTGGAACGCACGCAAATAAGGTCGGCCGACGCCGCAACAACGTACGGGAGTAAAGTCGGTTGTCGGCTGACGTGTCAAAAACGTAGGTACGTACGTAAGATGCGCCGTCGGCCGATGTCGCAACGAGGCACGTAAATATGGTCGGTTTTCGTTTCTGGGACGCACGTAAATGTGCTCGGTTTGTCAAATCGACTGGCTTATTGACTCCGCTCGTGAGATGTCCGAAGTAAAGCTTTTGGTTAAAAAAGCGCCTGAAACGCATTTTACCGCATAAGGCATAATGAACGCGATCCGGTTCCTGGGACGTCGTTGGCAACACTTTCAGTCAAAAAAATTAGTTTAAACGGATTTTTACTGTATGAGGAGAGGTGCAACATTCAAATATTCACCCTTTTCTTTGGGTATAGGCAATGTATTTCATTGAGTTCGTCGGTATCTATCGATGGCTGCAAGGGGCAGTATCTTTAAATAGAACCCAATGTTGAATTTTTCCTGCTGAAAGACCATTTACGAATCGAAGACTGAAACTTAAATATAGGAATAATAGTTACATTTCAATCTAGCTCGTTAAGAGTTTTCAGTCGATACAAAAAAATCACCCCCCCCCCCCCTGCGCATAGGCCTTTTAGAAAAAAAAACACTCAAGATTGGTTATTGGTTTGTTTTCATGCTGAAATATGCGTTTTTCACTTTAGGGGGGTTATGCAACTCACCGAGGCCTGTCGACCGGTCTCAAGAAATCCTGTTAAAAATTTTTAATTGTGTGTAAAAAAATATTATCAATGATATTTTAGGAAAAATTTGTTTACTAAAATGTTCGCCACGCCAACGGCTCGAACTTTCAAAACTGATATTCACAGAAAGGAAATACTGAAAAATAGTTTAAAAGCTACACGGGAGGGAACAAGTCGCGCAATACTCCCTTCGCTCTGTTAAAGTCAAAACAGTCGGTTTGTCAAAATTATTGATTGGCAGTAAAAGAAAACTGTGAAGAATATATTTTTTTTTCTTTATTTATCTAAAGATAAAGCCAAATATCTATTTGGCTTAGAATGTATTTTCGAAGGAAAAGTTCGACATAACATCGATGTAGCAGATGTTAAAACTTGCCAACTGACAATTATCGAAAGTTTATATTATTTGGTCGATTTATCGAAACTTATCGTACGACACCGAGGCAAGTTACATGGTAAAACGGTGCTTTTCAGAAGGTATTTTTAGCATAAACATGCAGATTTAGCTGCATATACATATTAACAATTTCAGCTCGCCTTGTCAAGACCTACTATTTAACACCATAAAAAAATATATATATATAGAGCCTTAAATAAATTTTCGGCTCTCACTTTGGCACGATAAGTGGGGAAGTAAAAAAAAGAAAATAAAGAACAAGCCATTCTTAATAGAAGGATACTCTATAAATAAAGAAGACAAGCAACGCTAGACCGCTGAAAATGGCTTTCACGAAAACGGATCTCATTGTCGGACAGACATTAACAGCAGAACTGAAGACATTTAGCTTATTTGTTAAGTATGATGGAACGATACGAGGTCTCGAAGGGTAGAGATTACGTTTCCGAATATACAATCAATTTTTATATGTGTATGATAAAACAGTCGTGAAAAAACGTTGTCCCTACTTCAAGATTTACTTCAAGATAAAACGAAAGCAGTAATCATCTCGCCCAATGCCTATGAAGGCTGTTTTGTAAAGCGTTTGCTTATGTTACATTAAAATAATTCTTTAAGTATCTGTGAGAAAAGACTGCGCTATAAAAGTATTTACCTACTGACTTTCCGACTCCCCGCTTCGCGCAATACGTATTAAGTCCTATGTAGGTAACATTACGTGCTAGTCAAATTGTTGACCATCCTGTTCCTAAATCTCAGCAAAAACTAGCGAGTCCACTAATGCTATCGGATTAAAGGGATCGTTCCTCAAACATAAAAAAATTTCACAAACATCTGCGTCAGTACCTTCCACGAGGCCCGTGTTTCAAACACCTAATAGACCCTTAAAATTTCAGCGAATCACCATTCTCGCAAAATGATTTTGTGCTTGCGAACCTTTTCTCTAGATGCTCCTTTATCTCGTATGCGTTTAGAAGAAGGAGACATCCTGTTAATTGCTCTGATTTTAACAGCTGCATGATTTTGTTGAAAGCTCGAGATAGAGCATTTTGTTTTCATCATTTCGACCTCGACAAAAAAGAAGCAACCCAACAGGTAGAGGAATACCATGTGATTTTTTTTACGGCATAATAACGATTTGGTTGCATAGTAGATGATTGATTGATAATGAAACTATCATATTGGAGCTATTATATTGGAGGGGGCATCTTGTAACAGCGAATATTTTTATCTACAGTCGTCCTTTCAGTTTACTTTTAGGACACATATTAGGATCAAAAATTGATTTCAGCGATGGCCAAGAGCGTCTCGCAGTTCAGTGAACCAATCAAGTTTGCTTCAAAGTACTGTAACTCTACAAAGAAATACGTTACTCTTCTTCATGCTCATGAAAAGTCATGCTCTTGCGTCATTTTGACAACGTATTTTGTCAATAAACTTGTAACGTGAAAGTGACACGGTACGAGACGTATGCAATGGTAAGGTCTGTACAAGACATCTATTCTACTGGCGACGTATAGACACCTCTGTAGTATTTGGGCTTATGGCAGAAGATAGCATTTTGATCGGGAGGACGTTAATAAAAGAAAAAAAGATCGTCACTTCAAATGGCATAGCAACCAAAGTTCAATCGCTGTACATTGACACTTAGTTTTTTTGACAACATTATAGATTAATGCGCTGTCCTGTTATTCGCAGGAAGGCGTTGGCCGGAAGCACTTTATCTATAACCTACATATGATTCCATACGTATTTTTTTCTATCCATTCTAGTTGAGCAAGCCCTGACCTTCGTATTGATGTTTTTAGGCTTGAATTGTTAGTACACAGGAGGGTTTGTGAGCGGTTTTATATGGGCCTATTTTCATCTGTCGGTTGATTGTTCATCATTTCATCAGTGCAACGCTGGCTAAACGTTTACCCCTTGTCAAGCTTGGACTCATATATGGTCTGGGACGACGGTGATGTTTGGCCTTCAGCCATGCTTTTGTCTAACAACGCCCTTATATGATTAAGTTTGCTATGCTGTATGTATACCTTCCGTCAAGCGCCATTGATCTTTCCACATAACTTCGCTTCGAAAAGAGCATTCACACAAACGGCTTCCATCGAAGCCGACGCTGCGTGTCACCTTGCGGCCGCATGCGTCTACAATGACGGATACTCAATGACACCATAACAGGGACGCCGACGTCATGAGAACCTGTTAACCTCTATAATTGGGTTCTGCTGTGTCGTCTGGTGTTATGGTTGCTTTTTGTCATAAACGTTATTTCTTTTCATAACTGACTGTTGTAGCCGACGCTTTACGGTTTTTTGTATTTTCACACTTTAGCCAGATATCCCCTAAGATCTTATTGACCATTGAGTTGAAGGATTGGGATTATTGAAGAGTTGGCGCCTGAGACCTTTACGCATGGCGGAACAAGCAGCGAACGTTTTGCTATCGAGGGAGTTACTGTTGTTTGCAGCCTACCTTGAGTTCTTACTAAGGCTGCAGAATCTAGGGTATCTGAGACGTTCTCATGCCAATCTCTGTACAAAAAACATATCTAGTTTGAAATTGATCTCAGCCAGGCAGTAGCCTATTGTGATCGTTGCGTTGCATCGTCGCTAGGCCCGCTATACTGTGAAATAGCACGTAACTGGTTCAACGACCACTGCCCCGTGCTGAACGATTCTCATGCTTGCCGAGACTTCATAACCAGCGGAAGCCATATTAGTATTTTGTCATGGTATGTCATCTATATGCAGCCAAAGGAGCTGCAATGCTGACGGCGTCGTTGATGCTGGTGACAGTTGGGGGATCGTAGAAGTAGCTTCGTCAAAAGTAGTTACGAGAAACAGCTATTCCGTTATTCTGATGGCACTGTTCAACGGTGATTCTAATGGCGCTGCTGCTTCTTCTTCTTCTTATGCTGTTCATCATAAAGAAGATGACTATGACGACGACGACGACGGCAACGACTACGACGACGATGATTCTAGCGGTAGCGTGGTGGTCGAGATTCGGCTCTGGAGATTGCATGCAGGGCAGCTAACGCCACAATGGCGAACAGATTACAACCACAATGCCGTTGTGGCCTCCCTGTGGGGGGTCTGACGTTTCTTGGCGTTCGCCGGCGCCGGTGTGCGTCCGTTTGTTAAGCGGCTGCTACTGTTACGAACGTGGCCACCTCGATGCCGCCACCACCGCCGCCGTTACCGCCGCCGCTAAGACGGCCACCGGGCCTGCGTGTTCGTCATGTAATAGTCCTTTATGGGTATCGACACGTGCGTCGCTGTATCTCACTAGAACCGTGTGTATGCGTTCAACTCTGTGTGTAACTCCGAGTGCTGCTCCCGCTGTAAGCGGTAGCAGATCGGCCACAACAGAAACCATTTCTCTGCTGACATTTGATGCTCTGCGCGAGCGGTAAGTCAACAATGGAAGAAATAGTCAAATGGTTTAGATGGCTACCAGCCGTCGCTCACTCGCTTGTTCTACTCTACATACTTTTGCGTTGCAACAGCTAGCGGCTAAATGGGACGGGGCTCAGCGACGATAGCTATTACGATCTCACACGAAGTTTGTAACGGCAACGGCAGCGATCTCATCACATTCTACAATATCACCATACGACAGTATCAATCTGTTAGCACCTAGTCGCTAGATGCTAAACGCTAAAGGGCCATACTCATAGGCTTCTAGAAGCCTGCTCGAAACTGGCTAAGGAGTATTGCGCAGGGCGTTCTTGCTATAGTAGTCGCTCCTGCCGCTGTCATCGTAGGAGTAACGATGTTCAGCGACGACGCATAAACAGCTCGGAATACTCAAACCCGCTGCTGTGTAGATGGGCTGGGATCTTCGCGTTTGAGATCTGGCCTGAGACCAGTCGGCCATGTCGGCTATCTTATTGTTTGTTCTGCTGCTGTTACTGCCAACACATTGGCAACGTTGCAGATGCCCACTCCCTGACAGAATTTCATCGATTGCTTTGGCTCTCAATCAATCTTCTGACAGAGCACAGAATACCAGCACGAATAACGAAATGAATTGGTGATAACTGAGTGATAATAGACCAACGGCGGCAAGGTGCACTTACATACGTAAACTGTCTGTCGTCGATTACATATCGTGAGCCAAGCACATACGTAAATATTATAAGTAAATAAAATCGTACGTAAACCGTCTTATTTCATTCGCAATTTCCAAACGAGCATACTTAGCAACATCAATGCTAAGCGTGCCAAGCTGACGGTAGAATTTTCGGAAGACAGTCGTCTGTGTTGATCCCCGTCACGGGGTCATCCTGTGGCAGGCGGGATTTCCGGAA
This sequence comes from Varroa destructor, assembly GCF_002443255.2. NCBI lineage: Eukaryota > Metazoa > Arthropoda > Arachnida > Mesostigmata > Varroidae > Varroa > Varroa destructor. Next base: position 31,736,265 of record NW_019211460.1, on the reverse strand, counting down.
CTGTCTACCATCTGTCTCGGACGTTGCAAAGGGCAACTCAAACATCTTCATCCGCCGACTGCTTTCCAACGCCAGAAGTCGATCGGTAAAGGCTTTATTATTTGATATCAGCCAATCAATTTTCGCTTGAAAACGACTCGAATTATATCGATTGCATAAAATCGAGGCGGGATGAAAAAACATGCACGCGTGTATAGTGGCTGCGTTAAATTTGCCACTTTATGTATTATAGAAATGATGGGTGAACTCGTTACCTCCTTTGTCGTGCCCTATGATTCGTGCATCTGGGCGGCTGGGTCTGTTGCCGCTTGTCGTTGTGGGCGTTAAGATCGCCCAATTCGATATGATGTGAGCGTGTTGAAATTCGTGGCGCTACCATGTGACTTCATTCAATTATTGTGCTGCTAGGGGGGCTGTGACTTCCATTGCACCAATCCCTTCCACCGTATGTATATGATGTTTCCAGTGCGAAGAGCGCAGGCAATACAGCGTTTTTGAATCTTCCTGTCGTAGCACTATTTATTAGTTTGTTGCGTATCTTATAATTATAAATGGTTAATCAGCCCTACGCAACGAAGTCAATATTCCCAGATACTCGGTTCAACAATTGGACGTCTGGGCCAATAACGGGCTGTTTTGTAACGCTCCCTCTGGCTAGTTACTTTGCTGTTCCTTTGGGTTGTCTATATCACGAAGGTCTATTGTCCCCGAACGAGCTGGTACCAAGAAGACTAATCCGTTCCTCGCAGACGGAGTCCCAGTAGCGGCAATGGCGGCTGGTTTAGCAGAATGCGCGAAAGGCCAGCATCGCGGCTACTTCTTTTCCAGTATATATACCTAAACTACGTGCATAAAAACCAGATATTCCTATAGTCCTGGGTGTATTTAGCATTGGTTTTGCAAGGTTTTTGTCAATAATCGTTTCTTAGACCAACCGAGAGACGACGAGTCTCGCTGAATCTCGCACTGATAGAGTTCAGTCGACGCTGTAGACATGAGCCGTATCTTCGGCCTTGGGCCGCGCCTAGCAGTCTGGCGCGTGCTGATGCGGGGTGATTCTGTTATTGATGCTGATCCTGGCTATTTGATCACTGATAGTTTGCAAGGCTGTTTGATTGTGTATCGTTTTGCGCTCCCATTGCTATCGTGCCATTGCGAGCGGTATGGAAAGCCTTACTCACAGTGAGGAGCTATACATATAGATATATTATATTAGATACTAGTGGTAGCAGTGAGCTTACCTCCTGTTTTCATGTTGTAAGAAGGCTAGCTTTAGCTGACGCCCATTTGGTTGCCTATTATTACCTCGATCTGTCTGGCACTTTCCGCGTCGTCTGAGTCTGTCGCCGGGTTTACAGCGGCCTGGGCGTCGCTGACCGCCGACTGCGATATGTTCAGTCAGCAAACGCCAAATCTAGCTTAGCTGGATGACAACTGCTAGATTCCTAACTCTAACGTAGCTCCTAGTTGGTTGACTGGCCGCAGATCCACGGATGAACTACGTTTGTACTATCAACAAATATCACGCCTATTTCGGAATTATGGGACGATAGGAACCGACAGGAAGGGGCAGCCGCAGCAGGCGGACGAAACTTCCCGAGGCCAAGTCAAACCGGAAAAATAAGGTATAAAATAGATGAGGTTATGCGGAAGTCGCTCTGTATCCAAGCGACGTCTATGCCAAACGCGTAACAAATGTACACTTGACAACTAAGTACGAGTAGTAATCTCGTCGTGTTCACACCTCGTGCTGACTTCAGTCGAATGTGTAGGCTTAAGCATTTGCTGAAGGTAGCCAGTAGCGACAAATAAAAGTGCTTTGATTACTGTAAACTAAATCTAAACCCTTTTGCTTCACTTACGTATGTTTGTGCAATTAGAAGCAGGGCGTGCTCCATAGCCAGCCTGTTTCTACTACACATGTTTATTTCTTGTCGTATCTCATACATGTAAGGCAATTTTCCTGCTCGTTTACTTCGTAGTTCTACATAAACCTTATACCTGTTCTAGCTAGGCTTCATTATATATATATAGTTGAGTAGTTCATTTTGACTCGTCGAACACCCGAAAGCGCATGCTCTTACGTAAGCTTAACACCTCATAACTGTTATGACCGCTCGACCACGTAACTTTCTACTGAAGTGTTACTGATAAACAATAATGTCTTCATCTGCAAGGTCTCGCAAGAAAAATAACACATTAAGTGACATGACAACTCACTCTCACACGCTTTAGGCGGACGTAAGTTCAGCTGATACGTTCCCACATAAAGATGTCTAAAACATGTGATCTATTAAAGAAAAAAATTCAATTTTATTCATATGAACCAAGCTTCCGTGAGACGTAGTTGCTACCACCGCAGTCAATAGGAACCTCGTCTGGTCCTATTTGCTGGTGACGTCCAACAGAGACTCTGCATTTGAAAGTCGAAGTATTAATTTATTGAATAGTAGCTCGTGACGGTTACCCGAGGCCCGACAAAGGCGACGGTGCCCAATCTCCAATCAACAAGCAACCCGAGCTTTCTCTTCGGATTGAATTAGTCACGCGTTCAGACATTATGCGCCGACGAGGTGCGATTACATGAGAATCTATTTGACGGCGGCGTACCGAGTGGGGCTTTATCAAGCAGTGTCTGCGACCGGTTTAAAACTCTTACGTAAAACAAGACTGCCGGAACGGTGCTGCCCGCAAACGGGGGCGTATTTACTTCTTGGCTCAGCCTCACTTTAGATTTTGCTTGTTTCATCGACATATCAATGGGGCTCTTCGCGGAAATAGCAACGAATGAAGTACGTCATAAATATAAATAGAAGTATACACAAATTTGTTGTGGATGCAGGATCAATAACATAAAAACCATTGACAATATCATTGACTAGTAAACTAACTTTACAGCGTTCAGCTGTATTAAATAGATGAGGCACTTAACACGCTAATATACGGATAAAGATCAGAACTGATCAAATTAGCCACGTTAACTTCTAAGAGTAGATAAATCTCTCTCTCTCTCTCTCTCTCTCTTTCTTTCTTTCTTTCTTTCTCTATATATATATATATATATATATATATATATACATGCTAGCTGCTTAATACCAAGATGTGATGTTGCTGGCATGCGATCTGGAACAAGCAGGTAGGCCGGTCTTCAACGAATTCGGAGTACCATGTTTGTTTCAGTGGTACTCGGTTCCTTAATAACAATCGCTCATATTAAGCCTACGTAAATCGTTAGGGACATTGAACTAAGATCTGCCAATATGCTTGATAATTATTTAAATCCAAAGCAGTTTGACACACATCTGATCGACATGTTTTTTTTGACCATGAACAAGTTCTATTGAACGCTAACACACCATACGAATATTATAGCGGTCATCTATCCGGAAAAGGGTTAGGAGCTATTCTCTAATGATTATAACAAGCTCGACCCGCTACCACAAACGGTCATGGCTGCTCGTAGCAAAAGAGAATTTCTATGTTTTAAAAGGATCTACTATATTTCGCCAGTGTTCCGGATCATTGTCGTATCTTCGTCGTGCATCCCGCTCATCTTTGCTTTCCTGTTGCTTTCCAAAAACAATCAATTAGACCCCAACGATGGGTTTGAAGCGGCGCTAGAGCCTGTTCGGCGTTTGGTTGTTAGGATCTTTTAGCCATAGAACAACGAACGATAGGTGAACTCCGTCTCGACTAAGTAGATGGGAGACGCTTTTGTTAGTTCGCCGCTAATCTACATTAGTCATTATTTGAGCAGAAATCGAGAAATAGAATTTCATCTCACCTATGTGGAACCCAACAGGGCACAGAAACACACTGGGCATGCTCCACTTGGCAACACAGTCTGTCAGTTGGTCACAGCTATAGCTCGTTCATTATACGAACATAACGTAGAGGTGTCGTGCAGATCCACAAGTTAGAAAGAAGGTACAAAAATCAAGCGATTACGTTAAGAAATTCTGAGCTCTTGTTGCATGCAGTGGCCGTGTAGGCAAAAAGTTTGCAGCTGGTCACGAATTAAAAACGATCCAGCCAACAGCTTAGTGTACACTGGTAGAGCGTATTGCGTTCACATGGCCGTCGAAACGTGGAGGCCTGAGTGGCGGCACGAAGGACTGCCAACAACGTTAAGTCCTATAGCATCTGCCTCAGCCCAGCAGCCGCAAGCCGGGTTTCCATGAGACTACAGCGTGCTTCGAAGTATGCCATATTTTGCCTACATGAAAGCCAATGACTCTCTTCTCATAACGAATCTGTATATACTCTATATAGAAATTATTCTATTGTTGCCTTCGGCGCCGCAACGTCTCCGATCTGATCCAGATCTGTGAATACGACAGGGTGCCGTGCACACTCTTTGTCTGTATATACTATGGGCTGTTATGTAGTGATGTTTGTGCTGTACCTGAACGAGTGAGGATTGTCGCTGGAAGGTAAATGGGCGAATAGGCGATGTCAGAGCCTGACTTGGAGAGGAGCCTCGGCCGGTATTGGTTAGCCTATGATGACACTGGTGGGGGTCAGAGGGTTCAACCGTTAGACGGGGACGGATAGGCTAGGCCGGATCGACCAGCCAAAAATGAAACTGAAAGACCGGATATTCAGCTGAGTGATCGAATTCCCCTTTAAAAAACTATTGCTGAGAACTGTCAGTTCCGAACAGCGCCACCAACGGCGGCAGATCGAAACGCCAATTTCTGTTCTGCGCAATCGTTTCTATACGCGTGTTGATGGCTGTCTATCTGTTGGCCGGTCGGCACGTATATTTTAATGGAGCGCTCCGCTTAGCGTTCATAAGACAGACCAACCACATTTGACGATTTTCAGCCGACACAAGCCGTGGCATGCATAGACCAGCGAACAAAGAAGCCCACCTTTGTTTTCGATTCAGGGGGACATCTAGATATCTTTAAGGACGAATGACTGATGGGAACCCAGAGATAATCTGCCAAAACGAAGCAGTAGAAGAAGACGGTAGCATTCGTGTTATCAGCAAACGGTTGCAGTTGAACTCATCTTTTTTCAGTTGTTGTAACCCCAATTCTGGCCTCTTCTTTTTCATCTCATTTCCTACAACCATATTACGTAGTTCTACCTAGGAGCAGATGGGTTTGATAAGTGTTATCTAAATAAGTTTAGGTGTGAAGAGCTGCGAACATAACGAGAAACGCAAAGCTGCACATTTTTACCTTTCAGTATCTGAGAATTTCGGGAGACTGTTTATGGCTATCTATTCAGAGATCATAGCTCAGAGCTGACCATTATTCTATAGAAGCTAATGACGATGTTGAGTACGGCGTACATCGCTCCGAAGTAATTGCAATAAAAAGTCTAATAACGAAACTCACGATTTGTTACGGTATGAGCTTGAACTATGGTTTATGGTGTGCTAGTAACATTAGATTCCTAGCATCTTGCGTAAGAGCTAGCTCTTGAGTTTTCGTAGACAGGAAAATTACTTTTGAAAACTTTTACTTAATAACTTCAACAATGAAGACAGAAAGGTTCAACTACTTAAGAAACGTGTTGGTCCTAGTGTACAATTCCGTATAGATGGTACTCGTGGACGCACAATTTTAGAAAACGGGTCCTTTCTTTGAACGACAGGTCGTAATCATTCACTCATCTCAAACCCAATTCATTCACGAGCAGCTTGAGGCTGTTAATTTCCGACGAAAGGTTACTTCGGTTCAAAGCGTGAGATGTGGCTGATAAGGCACTAATGAAAAAAGGACATCGCCATGATGGCTACCTATCGTCGCCTTTGAAGTCAAGTTCCCGTTTGATTTTGCTCTATTGAGGTTGAGTGTTTATCTTAACGAGATCTCCGGGAAAAGCTGAGCTGGTTTACTGCTTAGTTTGTTTTTTGCGAAATGCCCACTCTGTGCACTTAGAAATTTCTTAAGGAGAATCGAAAATCGTGTATTTTTGCCGTTCGCTGCATGAGATAGCCGTGTAACTATTCCAACAATAAATATTACTTTTTTTACCCGCATTTATTTGATGACCCGCACATCTTTTCGTGGATATAATTACGTATACTGTTAATTACGTATATATCACGCACGTGTAATAATGTTTTAATACCTTACCAAGCGTGTAATTATTTAACACACTACCAATCTAAATGAGCTCCTACGTGTTAGTATTAGCAAGCTTTAAGGTACATTATTGTGTTATCCTCAATAGCCTTTAAATCTTCCCTAGCGAATCTGCCGGCTGCCTATTGACGATAGCTGTTTGTCATGCGTCGCTGCTTCTTAACCTAAGATATGTGTCTGTTTACTTACGAAGCATTCAGACGTCAACAACTACTTCATTCAGCCCTTAATTGCTTCAATGAGGGAAATAGGCCGACGACGACCAGGAATGAGGTGAATGTTGAGGGGGACGAAATGGGTTTAGGGTAGGTGCATGTCTCAGGTTTCGTATGATCCCCCCACCGGACGGAAAGCATTTAAACGAGAGAACCTTTCTCTAGCTCACTTCCCCTCTCCTCGCGTTACTGAGTGATCAGAAGCGCGGCTGTCGCCAACCGGATTAACCTGGCCACGGTTAGCTCCGGCTATGTCTGCAGCCTGGCGGCCCGAGCGAAGACAGCACCAAAACGTTGGGTTTCGGTGCATGGGGAAAGCGATGCTGGCGGAACCTCGTCGGTCGAAGTCCGAAGACGGCAGCCGAAGATCGTCGCCAGTACGTCTGGCTGTTGTTGCTGCTACTGCTACGGCCTCTGTGTGTCCATTTGAACAAACAAACCAGCACAAATGCCGCGCCGGTCCATGGTTGGCCGCCTGACCGTCCTTCTCATCTTGACGAGAGTTATCCCAGAGATTGGTTAACAGACGGACAAACGGACAGACAGACACAAAAGCAGATCAGTGGATCGCTCCACAGATATCTATGTTCATACGTAGACAATTGTAGAAGAGTACACGTACGATCAAGCCAGTGGCTATCGTTAAGCTGCGCGACCACCGTGGTTACGGCTCTAGAAGATTGGATATGCGGATAGGAGCAGCAGCAGCAGCAGCAGCAGCACGTCGATGTATTGAAAAGTCTGATCAAATTCAGCTCTGCTCTGATGTTCGACAGTGGCCTTTCAATAGACCTCTTTCATCGTAAGTTTCGTTTTTCGTCTTAAGTCGTCGACATCGTGCTCATCTTGAGCATTTTTGTCTTCATCTTCCTCGTCTTCTCTACATCCTTAGGGAGTGCGAATTCTGCCTTCTCATCGTCATCGCAGCGACCATCACTAGATGAGGCTAGCTGTCGTCGCCATCCCTGTGACTTCATGTCTCGACGGCCACCACCAGCTCTACTAGCCCTGATGCCGAAGTGCACCAACGTATCTCAGCCCTTAATGTAGCGTACTGCCGCTGCTGCTGCCCATATTATTCTATCTCTGATGCTGTCAACTCAACCATCTCAATCCTATGACACGATGCGTGACCAGATGATGGTCACCAACGATAGTTAACTTTGTCTCTTTCCTTCTTACTATCACTCCCTATACGTGCTGACGTTCGGGCGACACGTTCTGTTCGCATTTCATAGATTGGTCTACGTATGTATGTGTTGGAAAGGAAGAGTTTCTATGCATCTCGTCTATGTAAGTAGGTGTCTGAGAAGAAGTGCACGTAGGTGTGAGTATAGTGCGTGGACGACGCAAAGGGAACGATTGTTCAAGCCTGGATCGGCTTTGGTGGACGATCTCCGGTCTTAGGCGGTACGAATGCTGATCGCCATACGGTCAAACTACAAGAAGTTCAACGTCGTCTCATTTGCGGTGTCGGCATCAACACTGGCTTTCTCGTTCGTAGTTGTCCTACTGCTGCTGGTGCTGCTGCTGCTGTTGCTGTTGTCGCCGTCGTCGTCGTCGTCGTCGTCGCCGCCGTCGTCGTCGGCGCCTCCGTGTGAGGTCTCTGGTGGGCGGAGTCTGTCTCTCTGCCGCTGCTGTTAAACAAACAAGGTGGAGCTTTCGTACGTCTTCTACCTTAAGTAGGCGGAAAGGAGCCATCATCGACCAACAATAACGAGCAGCAATTGTACGAGTAGGTAGCAAATCCTACGGCTATCTGCCCTCTCCGTAAATTTTCGTCTCATAATTGTCTCTATTTGAGCCGAGAGCCAACCTACATTTTCGACTGGGCCTACCGATGAAATGCGGCATGGGGCATGCAGCAAGAGGGGTGGTCCGCTGATGACGGTGGTGGGGGCCGTGGGGGCAGTAGTGGACAGTCGCTGCATTAGACGACACAATATACAGGATATCGAAGTGAAAATATACCAGTTAGACGATGATGTCTGAGGAACAAAGACGTGATTCCACGCAGCAGATTTGGCTAGTAACACATTCGCTAGGGATGTGGCCTATACTCGTGTAAGTGAGAGAAACGTATTGTGTAAATTAAGTGTGCGGTGTATAGCTTATGTATAGCACGTTTCGTGATAGTCTAAAGCGGCTCTTCAGAAATCGCTAGGAGAGGGCTGTCAACTACCGAATGGGCAAAGTTGGTTGGTGCGATTGATTAACTTTAGTCTTTCTAGATGTAGAACTAGACTTTCCAATGTTTATCGGTTTGTTCTGTCTTTTATGTTAGCATTAAGTCAACAACGTGGACCGAGGGATGACAACGAATTTGTCAAATTTCAAAAGGCATTATTTTTGTTACTGGGAGTACTTAGGGGCGTCACTTTGTAAAAGACCCCAATAATACAACCTGTACCGTGAACGTTTTAACTTATCTACGAACGAAATACGATACGAAAATAAAGGACAACAATGGCCCGTACTTCGTAGACTCGTGTCAAATAGCCATGTTATCTCTGTTCGAAACCAGCTTGTTCCAATCATATGAGCGCCTTCTGATTCCTGACTATCTCATCTTTTATCTTTCTTAGTAAATTAATCTATGATCTATAAACTCTCTTCATACAGGAACTAGCTGCCTACCACCTAAGCCTATCTACGTACGTCCTGTGATGGCGGTACATAAGAAAAGCGCTTCACTGAAGGCCCCATCTAAATGGGCAGTAAAATAGATAAAAATAGCAGGAGATAGACAAATGGGTGCTATTAACGGCCGATTTAAGCGTTTGATCACGATACACAAAACGAACGCAAGGTGGCGGGCTTCTCACATTTAACTATAAGATAACGTCCTGATTGGTTTAATGGCTCGGTTTTCCTTTCTAATGAAGCCATTATCAGATGGTGGAAGTCCTCGCCATTCGATAAGTGTAAGAAAATTAAAATGGTGTTACACTCCTCTTTGTACCCCAATATACAATATTTGCTGTGCTACCTTGCTCCTAATAGGTCAGACAGCTGACTCTCTGCCTTCAAAGCCAGGAACTACTGGTTCGAGTTCTTCGTAAGACACGTTTCTTAAGTATAAAAAAGAATCCACTCGTGTCGGACAAATAGGATATTGTAGGTCAAAGATATTATATAAAAGATTATTATTACAGCTTCTACGGGTTTCCAGGTCGAAGTCTACCTAAGTAAATTTCTATGGAGGTCGTATACGATATTCTCATTCGGCCATAAATGCGACATTTTATGGCAACATATTAATTGCTCGGGTGGCACCGACGACGACTCGTTAGTGACCACCGCTATATTAGAAGTGAGAAAAATTAGCTTTTCTCGTATGTGAGTTTCGGAGTACATCGTCATTGTATACAGACCACGTTGACCTAGCTACGTAGAAACCCCTCGTACTATTTCCGTCATTACTATTATTTTTGGTCCTTTTGTATGATTAGTAGCGGATACAGAGTTATTTATTGAAGTTATATGAACTTGTACTCTTGTCTCAGTTATCTGTCTGTGTGTGACTCTACGTGCGACTAATACAATGCTTAACAGCGGATCTCTTCATCGATATCATGTCTTGCAAAAATAATGTGTAATGTAAAAAACAAAAATGTAAATCTAATGATCTGTCGAGGATATAGGCTATAACTTAAATGTGGACAACACTAACAAAAAAACGTACCGCTCATTTTTTTTTGACAGAGCATACGAACAAACATGAATGTTATTTTTTTTTTTTTCGTTTTTTTCTGCAAAACGGAGGTATTTTGGTCAGTGCAGTTTAGACAGTTAAATATATCATTCGAAATTTGTCCTAATTGTTACTCTTTGTAATCCGCTGTAGGGCATTCTTAATTGTCGTTCTCAGAAGTGTGTCTCAAAGCGTCTATTTAATTGGAACGAGTGCCTCTTGCAGACGCTGCATTTTTGTAATTTTACTCGTGTCACGTCTATAGCGACGTGACGGTAACGCTTTCATGACTACTCTAGTTCGGGCCTAGTACATAAGTATCGCTGTAAAAGTGATCTATGAACTTTGGTCATTGTTTGTACACACCTCTAAGAATTATCTATGCGTACTAGATGCTTCTCTGATAGATCTTCACTCGAGAATCAGAAGGACCATATTGTTTTTTTAGCAGATGTGTATATATAAAAGCTTGCTACGACGACCGCCAAAGCACACCGCATTTCAGTAACCCAATAGACATTTACGTATTTATTGTTCGGCGTTGGCAAATCATAATAGGGTGACTCCCCAGTCTCGTAATCTCTCTCTGTAATCTCGATAAGGTCTATAGAGGTCAAATTCGATGAAAAAAAATCTGCTTCCTGATAAAATACATTTATTACGTCGATTAACGTTTGCACGCAAACATCACAAAAATGAGCACTGTGAACCCGCACATCAGCCTGTACTACAATTGCATATACGGACCAACTTCAGTTAGAATATGCTGTTAATCCTACCCGTCTACATGTTGGCGAAAGATGATATAACTTTTACCTGGATCTACTAGTCAGGTTATACCGGCGCAAATGAACGTATCATTGTTTCTCCACCATCTAAATAGGGCCTAGCATCATAGAGCTTGGCCTGGATAACAGATCGATCTTGGTGTGAATGTACTTCGCCTCGATCCCTTCATAGTGATGCATTTGACGTTCTACGTTTCTATATTAGCCGATGCACAACATCAGCGTGCGTTAAATTGCCCGCCCATTTTCGGCGCCACAGTCGCCGTCGTGCGGTGAAAACTTGGGAAGTTTGCATACAACTCAACTAGTGACAATTGTATGCATCTTCATTATCCTTTTTGTTCGTGTAGTACTCGACAACAGCGCTTCACTTATAGACTATGTTGACTTGAATTGTACCTGTCGCTGTTCGTCGTAATGATTATTTCTTTTTTTTTTTTTCCACCAACCGAGCAAGTCGTTCACTGTTGTAGACTCGTCGGTTTACCCAGTCGCGGATTCTTCATCTTATTAGATTTTTGCCTGGCGTTGTCTGTGTCGGGCATCGGCGTGTGGCCATTATCACCAGCAGCGGTGTTGACAGTTTAGCGTTGGCCTAGCTCAGTTTTTCATCCTTGTATGTCGCTAGCGGCAACGGCCTATAGCGGTAATCGCAGCGCGACTAGCATCGTTGCGCAAAGTCCGCCGCGCTTTCGCAGTGACACCGGTGTCCGATGTCGCTAGATTTTTCACGAGACGGTCTGCGGCGTCCAGTTGGTCCGTCAGTTTCGCTGATGCGGCAGCGGCCTCACTCGTTGACCGACTGATAGGCTAAACAAGTGGCAAACTGCTATAGCACGCAAAGATCGCTATAGGTCAAAGCTACAAGCGGCGGGTCAATCCCGTTACTCCCGCGCCGGTTCCTGCCGCTGATTACCTATTCTTGGTGTCGTCAGTTGAAGCCGTCATTAGTGGCAGTGTGTCATTTTGCGCTGCATAGGCTGCCGTGACGATCCCCGTCCCATAGCTCCCACAGTCGAAATATCCGCCCAGCAAAGCTTCGCAAGACACGTTGCACCAGCAGCAAAAGGCTTTCCTTTGCCGTTTTGTTCCCGCCTTACGCAACGGACAAAAAGAAGTAAGGTCTATTTATGCCTGTTTTGCACCCCTTCCAATTTCTGTCCGTTTATGTCCAGTGGAGGCCAAGGTGGCCAGGTATTGATGACAAATAAGTGTCATATCACATATAATAAACAAGTAAGATGTGACGTATCGTTCGCGCAGTCTCTCTCTGCTTACTCTGTTGTTAAATGAATGCCATTTCGTTGCAAATAGCCGTTGAAGTAGAAAAAGAGCTTCGATACGAGGGCGTGAAGGATTTAAGGTGTAGTCTTAGGCGACTGTCGCAATTTCTCTGTGAAGGTACCTCTTCCTAGCGCAGTCAACAACTTTGTCCTGCAACCGCGACGTCATAAGGGAGACAGACGGGTGCGGTGCTTGATACGGTACGGGTGATAAATTTTCCCAAAAACTACTAGATTGTTCCGATTTGCCTAGTCGAGGAAAAAATTCGTCTAGTCATATTCGTAATGACGATCAGTAATGACAAAATGCTGTTTTTTTCTAGTTTGCCCAATGAAAGAGTAAACCGCAGTCTTTTGTCAACGATGAATATGTAGACGATTATTTGTATCAACGAATAAAATGACTTTAAAATATTGAACCTTCAATGCAATGTCGTTCCTTCTATTCATCACGCACCTCTGTCAATATTCATGGCAGACTGCGTAGAACTTACAGACACTCTATGTGCTAGGCCTATTATTAAGCAGAAACAATTACTATCCTAAATATTAGAGTTTTTAATTAGGAAATTGTTTTGAAACACGCACCTTGATGGCATCTCTATAGATACGTTAGACCATGTGATTCGGTTTCAATCTGTTGAACGCGTATGGAAAAAGTTTGACTTTACATAACGAGCTACAGGCCTGTTAACTAACGAACTAGTGCGTTTTTTGTTATTGACTGATCTAAACAATGAACACACATTGAAAGTGTTCTTTATGTTACGACTTGCCGTAGGAAAGATACCTGCTCATCGCCAATTATGCTGCAGTTTCTTATCTATAAATGACGCTTTCGCTATAGCCCACATTCGAAACTACCGTAGTTTCGCATCTACTCGGTTGGCCCGGTCTACCATAACAAGGCATCCATTCTTAGCGTATTTTAACGCTGCGGTCCGTTTCGTCCTGTAAGCACGCCTCTCTTGAGCGCGGACCTTTCTTTTGTTTCGCACGTAAACAGTGTAATGATGCGGCGTTATTATTTCCGTCTATTTTTTCACAACTATCATAGTTCTGTTTAGGATCAGCAACGTTGTGATCTTGTGCCCGTCATGTTCCTGCATCTCATTACTGCACAATGCTTCTCCCTCAAATAAGCTTACTTAGCGCACCGGTTCTAGTGTTCAAAGTTTAGGACATTCTTGTCAACCAAACCAATATATCGTCAAACCTTTTCTGCTGATAGCTAAAGTAATGATTAAAAAACCCCGCCAATAAAAAATGACAGATATATTAAGCGTGTCTACTTATGTGTATTTTCCTATGTTGCAGATATCTGAGCGCGCTATTTGCAACAGCAAATTGTACTGATGCTTTGGGCGGCGTTGAGGAAGCCGTCAGCAATCGAGGGGCTTTAAATGTAAGCAAAGAATCTCATCCACAGTTTCAGTAGCGTATTTTTTTTTTTATCACAGAACGTATCTCGGTAACAATTCTACAAACACGCAACATATATATGCAATGAAAAAGTTGGTAATAAATTGATTTGGTTTCGCTGCAATTTCTAGTCCTTTCTGCGCAGTAAGCTTCAGGATATCATTGGAGCTTCGGATCCTGATGTACTTCGCCTGAAGCTCGGTGAAAGAATGCGCAGCCGGCGCAGTATTCCACAATACATGCTCGATTTGTATTTGGCGCAACATCGCTTCATGAATTCCGATCAACCTGGTGACGAAATTGCCATTGATCATCATCAAATCCTCACCCAGCAGCCCGTTGACACCGTGCGAAGTTACTTACATACGCGTAAGTAGATATGATTGAAAATCACTTATCACGACTGGATTATAGAAGCTTTATTTCATAGTAACACACTGGAAAAGTGTTGGTCGCAGCCATATGTTTAGCAACTTTTCAGTTCCAGCAGCGATGCCCAGACACTGTTCAATGGATAACTGAGTGAATTACGTTCGGTTGAAAGGCGATATTTAATAAACTGGATAGACAATTCAAGACATTGAGGCCCTAGGGCCAGTTACGTGCAAAATTAGGCATATGATGTCTCATTCTTCAACTTCTATAGGCGTTTAGCTTTGTAAACGAAAGGTATCTAGTGGCGCGCAAGTACAGCAATCGAAGCAAACAAACCTAACAGTTCATTAATCCTTAATCGTTCTATCAATTGTGTCTTTGATAGAACGGCATGACGAAGATCTCTATGGTATAAACCGAATTCGATACCAATTCAATATCTCAACTGAAGACATCGCCGATGAGGAGCGTTTCCTTGGAGCTGAACTTCGACTATTTAAGCCACGTCTCGACGATGTCGACTACACGGGCGAGGTGCAAATGATTCAAGTGTACGATATCGTTCGGCCAGCGACCCGCAAAAATCCCGACGCTATTTTACGATTGCTCGATACCAAACGAGTGCTTGGCAACACCGAACGTGATGCCTGGATCGGTCTAGACGTTGTACAAGCCGTCCAGCGCTGGAAGACTGAGCGAAATCACGGTTTATACGTTCAGGTATTTCGTGAGAGCGAGAATACCACTGAAGCTGTCGTCTCGCCATATGTTTTATTGAAGAACTTCCCTGGCCGAGTAAACGAGACCTCATGGGACAATCAGCAGCCGATCCTGCTTACCTATCACGCGAGCAAGAGCGACTCGAAACGACTATCTCTATTGAGGAATAAGCGAGCGGCCACGAGACATCACCGAAGGAAGAGCTACAACCGACAGAAGTAAGATTGGCGACTGATATTTCGTATTGCAAAGATCACTATCAGTACAAACAAACAAACAAACAAATCTATTGGTCTGTTCCATTGCTTTGCATACAAGTGTGTTAAATGTAAACCATTACCACTCAGTCCCTTGGCTTTGATTTTTTTCTTTCCCAGGGAGCAGTGTCGTCGGCACAGTCTGTACATAAACTTCAACGATGTGGGCTGGAATGATTGGATCGTCGCCCCACAAGGTTATAACGCTTACTACTGCCAGGGAAATTGTCCCTTTCCCATACCCGAACATTTAAACGGCACGAATCACGCCATCGTTCAAACGCTCGTCAATTCAATGCGTACTGGTGGAAACGGCGTGCCAAAGGCCTGTTGCGTGCCAACCGAGTTGACCCCTATCTCGATGCTCTACGTTGACGCGTACGAACGTGTCATACTAAAGAACTATCAGGATATGGTCGTTCACGGATGTGGTTGCAGATAAAATGTGTCTCAACGGTTGGCCAAGGAAGAAGTACTATAAGCCACGGAACGCATTAATCGAACCTAACTATAATCCTCTTGATCTGACTCGAATCTCTCCTACAATACGAGCACCTCAAACCCCCCGAGAACGCTCATTGCGACGAAACAAAAGCAATAACAATTAGTCGTTTCGCCGCGCGAATGACAGTTGTTGCTTTGGCGATATTTTATCGAAAATATTGCAAAGAGTGATATGATGGCGAAGGTATATATTATGCACTATGATAATACCGGCCATAGCATGATAACGAGATGACTGATGCGCATGTATATTTCTTTGTAAATTGTAGCAATACGGAGCTAGATAAACGATTTGGTGTAAATCTGTTAATCTATCTATGATGCTGTGACGTAAACATACTTTCTATACAAACATTTGCCTTTCTATTTTTTTGTACGGATTTCGCCAAACTGCATACAGTAGAAGACATTACTGTGACTATTTTACTTAATAATTACACTTCTCATTGAAGTAAAGTTACACGTATCAGCTGCTATATATATATATATACATATATATACATATATACATATATATATATATATATATATATATATACATATATACATATATATATATATATATATGAAAGAACAAATGACGAACGCACTGTACATAATTCCTTATTGCGTTCCTATGTAAGTATAAGTTAAATAAATGTGCCATTTAATATACAAACGTCAGTGTCCTTTGAATACCATCGACGCTTGTATTCTTTGCAAAATAAACGCTGAACTTTTTCTATAGGAAAAAGCATATATATAAATAACTTCCCACTGTACGAAACGTAACTCTTCAGATCAACGCAAGAGTAAAGCTGAGCATGCATCTTCAACGCTATAACATATATCACCTTCGCTAAAAGCAAGGTAGCTGTGTTACAGAATCGGCTCCACGACCCATAGTCACTTCTCATCCGCAAGAAATGTCTACTTATATGCCGGTATATATATATATATATATATAGTTCTTTGGCCAGTAGAATGGTGCGAGAAAAAAATACGCCCAAGGGCTTGTTGTTCGAAACTGCGCGTCCACGTTGAATACAACGCTTTATTTCTATGAAAAACGTCAGCCATATTCGGGCATAAATGAAGAAGGAAGGCGTTTGTGTCAAATGAAAGTTTATTAATGTACTGGCTTATTTATAGCCAATGCGGATTTGATCTAGAAATGCTAGCATTCAACGGTTGGGCAGCACGTCGGGTAGGGGCCAAAACCCGGAACTAGTTTACATCCCGGGGGGCTCGAGACAGCCGGGCACGACACCCCATTAATGGTCTTCTTCTTCAAGTCGCATGTCAGTTTCATACAACCTTCCGCAGGGAGCAAGGTATCAGAGAACAGCTGTTTCGTTTCAGGATGTTCGCACTTACCTGAAGTAGAAATGTCACTATAGTAAAGCATAGGTTCAAAGTAAAATGTGCGCTTTATCTAATAACTGCGGTTACGGTAATTAGCCGATAGCCATTCAAGACTAGGGCTGTGACTTCGTACCGAACTTAATTAATTTAATCGAGCGTATTTGTAGCTAGTGATAGTTTACATACCGTATTAGAAAAATAACAAACATCAACATGCTTCTTCTCTAATGCATGAAGTAAAAACATGGAGTTGACTCAGGTGAGGCATGGGAGACATGGGAAGTGAAGCGTCAACTAGTGGCAAAGGCCGCATTCATAAAGTTCTGACTTGCACCCGAGTCACCTTCACATTAAAGCGTGATCACGCATAGGCACTGTCTCTGTCTCGCACCTCACCTATTTAGGCCATTATTAGAAAAGGATTACTGAACGTTATCCATTGGATAAATGAATAGTGGGTCGTGTTTCTATAAAAGCTCTTAGAAAATGGGCAAATTTGACCATTTGTCTATTTCCACTTGTGGGAAGAAGTGATTAGACCAGTCGGAGTATCAACAAGGGGTTGGTTATCACTAAATCGGCTACATATGCGAGGTCAAGCCAAATTGCAGATGGGGTAAAGGCTTTTTTCTGTCAACATTTTTCTCCAGTGGCGTGGGCAGTTCGTCGAATGTCTTAAATCAAATACTAAAGCTCAGCAGAAGCAGCATATACCCTACAGCAGTGTATAGCAACTATATAATTGCAAGGCCAATGGTAATTCCCTGTAGGAGAGCTGATTCAAACTGTCAGCTCTGAGACCTTACATATTATGTAGTTGGCGCGCCATTATGTAAACGCTACTCATTGCTTAGGACGAAACTTAAGATCAAGATCAAAATAAGTGTTGATACTAGTAGAATAGTTTAGATAGTTTCAATATGGTCATTTTCTAGTAAAAAAAAATTAAATGAAGTGTCTAATTAAAATAATAATTTTAACATTTGTAGATTAAAAAATAGCTGAGTGTATAACAGGCGTTGCAACAACAGAAAAAATACGACAGTTTGTTTGTCAAAGACGCTTCTACTCTGTAGCCTAAACGGGCTCACTAGTTATTAATTTTCAGAGTATTATCAACTGAGGACAGTCGTTGGCTCATATAGGTCCACTACACGGTTTCATATGGGCCACAAGTGGGGCCAATGATTTCCTACGAAGATATCGGTAATTCAGCAACAAATCTAAAGAAGAGCTGCTTTTCTTTATAGAAAGGGTAATCATTCTGGTTAGAATGAGAGGTAGATTGTAAGAGTGTACTACAAAACTAGGCAGGCTAAAGGTTATAGTTTATCTGCCGTAAGTTCGTATGACGTTTTTTAAATGGTTCAGCTATCGATACATTTATATCTTGTCCGAGACGTGCGGTCGCAATAAAAACGTGCGCTCTGTTCTTCAGAACAAATTTGATCGCATTGAAATTTCTATAATCATCGTAATAATGTACAATTTTCGTATAAATGCCTATGTATGGTAAATTATACCATATAATTGAGATTATAGGCAATGTCGTGCATATATCGACAGCGCTGCTTCGCCCGAACGATACGTTACGTCAACAAAGTCGTAAAAATGTCTTTCAAAAACAGCCAGATATAACGCACAGTTATATCGTGACACGGCGGGTTCGAAAGTACGATGCCTTAGCTTATATTGACAAATATAGACATATACGCATTGTTACTAAGCTCTGAAGTCACCTATTTTTTTTTCAGTTTCTCTGTGCAGTTAACATCGCCGGCATCCGATTTTACTTATTGAGCTTTACCTCACTCATATAGTCTCCAGAATGGCTGTGTAATATAACTCCAGATGTTAATGTTCTGTCAGTTTGTTCTGAAAACTCAAATGTGGGACAAGCGCGACTGTGGTAGAACAAAACAAGCTGGTCTTTCTGCTTCCTTGCCGTTTACCGAAAATTCGACAGCCCCTTCTTTTCAAAATTGGTCAAAAAACAGTAACCCAAATCTGAAAAAGATCCTGACCCGTGTGCATTCAAAAAATTCTAGAAATTTAACAGAAGTAAAAGTTGAAAGTAGTGTTACATTGCTAACTAAAAACGTGGTGACCCCTTGCCCCATGTCACCATATATATATGTAATGTTAACCCTAAGATACTGCTTTCATGTGTGAAAAATATAGTACAAACATTATATTTTAGTTAGTAAAGGAAAATCTAATTATACAAAAATGATGTGGACTTAAAAGGAACCTTTTTGACCCTATAGGTTCCTATGTATTAAAAATAAAAAAAAAAGCTAAATAATCGATCGTTAAGCTTTTTCATTTTTACTCTAATAGTCAGGGTAAAGGCTCTCTCGTAAAATTCTTTTATTCCTAGCAGATGTTCCGCAAAAATTTTATTCGCACCCCCCAAAAACAAACTCTCTCTCTCAAAGATACGCATATATTAATTTGCCAACAGTAAGGGACTATCGAAGTCAGGTTTCGGGTTTACGAACGAGGTCGTTTGCTTATCTGTTGGTAAATCTTCCATTCACAGCCGGTTATGTTAATTTCAATTAAATCTCACTATTGAACCCATTTCGACTATAGTGTTTATTACTGAATGTTAACTAAACATATCTGTAACATGCGCTTATATTTTTACCAACTGTTTCAACTTACAAATATAAATCTTTTTCAGTATTAACTGTAAAACACCGTTGTCTCTAGCGCGCGTCTAGCTGATACCTGACGTCGTCGATCTCTTCTCGAGATAAATTATCTATCGTTTGTTTTACAAAAATGGCTACCGTCTTTACTACTTACCAGCGGTAATCCGGACATTGTTAATCTGGAAGGTTGCAGTTAACGTTTCACTGGCCAACGTACTATAGGCAATCAATGCTACAAGGCAGAACTTAATCGACATCGTAAAAAGGATCGATCGTTCAGCTTAAATGTTTGCCCCTTACCGCAGCAGCTACGCAACAGCAGACACCATCCGTTCTAGTGAGCATAGCCCCGTTTTATTCTGCGTTCCCGAACGTGCTTTCCCCTAACAACGCCCTCTATCGGGTCCTTTTAAATACCTAATGAATATTTACATAAGAAGTCTGAGGTAAAAAGAGAAAATAAACCTGACATCTGTGTAAAAATCATCGACAGGCGATTCGGTTAGACGTCACCGCCCGTGCCATCACGACCCGGTGTTACATATAGATAGTCATCATGCGTGCGCGTCAATAACGATATATCAAATAATAAAAATGCCATGTAGAAACATAAAATCTATAATATTCTCTACTTAGTCACAAAAACTGAAAATCTCATGCAGATCAACGGCACACACACGGCGCCCTCATATATGTAGGCGCCTCGATACAAGGGCGCCTCGACCTTGCCTATCGTTTAGAAACTGTGTAAAATAAAAATAAAATATGACGGCAAAGTATTGACCCTTTGATTTATATTTGTACACGTATCTTTATTAATATAGAATAACTTTACAAATCCCCTTTGGTAAATTTTTATGACATTTTGATATGTTATGATGGTGTTCTGCCACGACGCTCAGTATCTGAGCGTTGCCGAGCTTCGTATAAAATGAAGAAATCAATCAAATATTATAAAAATGGCTTCGGGTTGAAAAAAGGTGGATCAGGAGCTGTTTCAGGAACAAATGTCTGATTCGATCTAACTAATGGACGTTATCGGCTCTGCTAATAGTTTTTCTGAGCTTGGTCCTTATTTGTTAACATTGTTTAAGCAATGCGTCTCGCAAAAACGCACCGTTTTAAATAATTATCACCAATTATAATTTCTATAATTAAACAATTGAAATTTTTCACAGACCAGTATGTTGCTATCTTTACTGTTACAATGCACTCTGATATAAACGGAACTAGTGGAAACATTGTTAGAAAACAAGCTTCGAATTTCTGCTAGGATCTTGAATGTTTCTCTACGGCCTTCAGAATTCTTATACAGGCAAAACATTGGGCTAGCTTAAAATTCAACGTCTCTCGAAAGCTAACGGTTCTCGCTGACGACGTTTTTACACAGTTCAAGCCTGTGAAATTCGGCATAGTTATCTTTTACGATCCAGAATGACTCCTCTATAACTAGAATACGTCGGTGGTTCTCTATAGATGCACAAGATTGTTTGTGATTAGTGCTTACTAGGCCTGAAGTCGCGCGTCCTCATAACGTGCTAGCTGTTTGGCCTTAAAAATATGCCAACATACGATTTCTGCGACGCCTCGGACCAGTATGTCGATGATATAAAAGGCGAATAAATACGAGTAGCCAAGGTAGATACCCATTGTTCCTGCGATCGAGTTCAATAAGTCCTTCGGCGAGATCTGCATCACCTGCGAAGCGCGATGAGGTACGAAACGCATTCTGGCTAACGATGCCTTCCTCTAATCACTTGCAGTCATTTTGACTCCATCAAAACTTAAGCTTTTCTATTCTATGCATGCGACACTATTGATGTATGACGCATAAACCGCTACGTTTTAAGGTCGGTAGATGTGCAACAACAACAAACAAGCGGAAGAGGATTAATTTTACTGAAAAACACTGTTCGGAACATTAATTCCGGTTCGTTTTTGCATGCTTTAGCTCGCTAATTTACGTGTTGAGTGTTACATTCAGGTGGCCAGTTTACCTTACGACGAACGGTGATTTTGTTTGACTGCATGTACACGTATACAGTTGAATTACACAATCTTTCCACGCCAAGGGACTCACGCTGCACGTCAGGATGCCAAAACAGAGCTGAAATTACCTTGTGGTAGAAATCTACTTGACATGGTGGAAGACATCCGCAGCGGAACGTAGCTTTCTCTACCTGAAATATCTCAAATTTGCCACCACGTAGTAATGTTTTTGCACTTGAAAAATTTAGAAGTTTAGCCTCCTCATCAAGCCCTCGGCAATATAATGATCGAAAATTTATACTTTGACACTTAGATAACAAAAACGACACTGTCGCCGAGGCTGCTGTAAATTCTACAAGTTTATTAGAAGAGACTGGGTGCGTCTAAACAAAAAAAAGACCTGTAAGGTGTTCCTATGACGTGTTACCAGCTAAGGAACAATAAGCTGATAGCAATATCAAACGTACAGATGGCGACTGATATCCAAACGTATAAACGAATCGTGTGTGGCGACAACATCGCCTATTATTTCTATGAGAAAACGATTCATGAAGGGAGCAATCCCGGGCAGGGGGTATGTATCAAGCGGACAATTTTCTCAGTAAATTATCTTAATGTGTAATTTCAAGTGGAAACTAAAGTATGTTTTAAAGTGATTTTTATCTATTTTTCAGACTTTAGATCTTAGTTAGAGTTGGTTTCATCAGCTCTACAAATCTACGAGTTTATTGTTAAAGAACAGACTGTGTGTGTGCGACTTCGATATATAAGCGTGACCAAAGTTTTAAAAAATTCTGACTATCTATCTACCAACACCGTTCGATGAGAGCTTCAAATTAATTTGCTTGAAAATGTGCATTTAAAGGCTGTTTCTATTCTTGAAGCAATGCTTGTGAATTAACGAGGTCTCGATCTGCACATTGTCGGACACCTGTTTCGAATAAGGTCGAAATGCATGCCTAGGTTTGTGAAAGGAGAAACCGAAGCTCACCCTGCGGGCCGTCTCACGGGCACATCTGAGAGTGTCATTGTGACGGGCGTTCTTCCCCGTTGGCTGTCCCAGAACGTAAGAGCATTCGGTCGCTGCCAGGTTTTGCGGTAGACGATACTTGAAATCGATGCATCTACATTCGCGGTAAATTGCCATCTGTGTACACATCTTTAAAGCAGGAACACATGGTGCTGTTATACATCGTTTCTACTTGTTCTGTAATCGAAAGCAAGCATAGGCTGAGAACAGCTTGATAGTGAATTGTTCTTACATCTTGACATAGCAGTTTCGAATACTTCTGTTTATCTTCTGAAGTCAAATGAACAGCGACCTCTGCCGGATAACTTTCTGTGCAGGGGTAGTTCGAGGGAGCTGGCAGGCGAATAAGCTGCTCCCTCTGTAAGCCAATATACGTGGTGGCGAGGGGATAAACAGGTATGGAATCCTCCGATACGGAAATCTGCTCATCCTTATTATGTATCATCAACAAATGACCTGTAGTGCTTGTCGGCAACAAACAACAACCGTATAGTTAAGTGAGTTGCAGATAGACTTCTAAAAAAGACATATCTTTATTAGGTTTCTTGCATGCCTCGAAACATATCGCCGATTTAATTTGCGTACATATTACGATGAACGTATTATTACGATTACGTACTAATGGTAAATGCAGATATATCTCTATTAAGTTTTTTTTTGTGGATATAATTATTTTTATCGGTTTTCGTCTCTGCCTTTTGTAAGGACGTCCAGTTTTAGATCTAGAGTATACAAAATGGATTAGAAGCCGTCCTGGGTTCCTGGAATAAAACGGCGTTAAGTGGTTAAGAGACGAATTTGTCGTTACTAATAAACGCACCGAAGATGCAAGTTTAACCAAAGCTATACGAGTCGATGGCTCTGCTCTTACCTGCATTGGGTATCATGGGTAAATATTCGTCCTCATTGACCTTCAGGTTTAGCATCAGTCCATTCGTAGGTGTCTCGAATGTTGTTACCTCTACTTGCGATTTGCAATATACGCAAAAGCACACCCCGTAGAACGGATGAAGACTCTATGATTATGAGGAAACGATATCGATTAGTGCCCAAAAGTCTCGAGAGACCCGATTTTATTAGAATAAATAGCTAAACTTTCCCTACTAGTTTCAGCCCTTACACAAGGATTAAATTTAGGAAATCTTTAGGAACTTTGATAAAAACCTTTGTGATGAGTGAGCGACAATCTACCCCGTTGAAGAAACACGCATTCACGGTAGAAGCTATCTCCGGATAGCTGAGTTCGGTCAAAACTTCGCGACCTTTTTCAAAGCCCATTAACGCACTATACCATTCGAAGAACATTTTCCTAACAGCAAACAAAAGAGCAAACCGACTAAGTCAATCGAAAATCATTACTTGTATTGTTCATTCTCATTATATATATACACAAAGTGGAACTCGCCATGCTTTCACTACGCTCGCTTTATCAGATACACATAGTATGAAATAAATAGCCTTTGGACCTGGCTTTTTCTGCAGCAAGTTGACCTTTAGAAGATCCAAATAGGAGCCGAAGCTTGTCGCGTTCCGCGTCACCACGAAGACACAGTCTTTCGTAAAATACACTTATGAAGGTTTCGCAATTGGGTTGATTGCACGTTTTATTAGTCTCTGTCTCTATGTAGTTTCGGTTTGCGGGTAAACAAAGTTTTGATAGCAGCAATGGATTTTGGTTACAAATGGTAACCGCTGGCATGCTCATAGGACCGTCCTTGGGTTCTTCGATTTTCACCTGTGGACAAAAGCTATTTCGATGGCATGAAAGGACAAAAAAGCTGAGGTAATTAATTTCCTAATTCATTAAATCCACATACTATTCTAAATGGTTTCCCTTCGGAGCCATCGAATTCGATCGGTGCTTGGTTACAAGTGTATAGAAAAAACGTACTACTCAAGACAGAACCTTTACATTCTAGGTCTCAAGGGAAAACAAGTGATATCGGAACCTTTTAGACTAACATCTTATTTGTGATCAAACTTTGAAGGACTAGGGTCGATTTTCATTTTGTAAGCATGTCCAAAGTCCAGCGGATGCTGAATTCAAGCAAAGTGCGTGGGGGCCTTCTTCTGCTACACGTGCAATACCTGTAATGATGTATTGTACGCTAAATAGCTGATAACCAGCTGGCTAATGTCGGTAACAGTTGTGTGGACAAGATAGAGGAACACCGTAGCGAACATCAGTCTGGCCAGCGGAGGACTAAAACCGAAAACGTCCTTCAGACCTGGCAAGGTCGCTTCGGAGAACAGCAATTGAAACACGATAAGCCATGAAGGCTTACGTATGTGCCTTAGCAGACGCAAGAATCCACGAGAAAACAGCGATGCCTTCTTTTCAGAATCGTTCGACGTAGTTGGGTCATTTCGTCGTTGTTGAGAACGTCCGTTTCGGCTTGCACTGTCAAGCCGAGGGCAAGAGCTACGATTATTCATTACAGACGTACAACGAGCGCTGCGTCGAGGCAGCCACGAAAAAACTTCACAGTTGGCCGCTTAGCAAAGAATACTGCCCCAATTCTAATTCGAATTTATACAGCCAAACTCACTGAGCTTGACGATCGTCACGGGTGTGCTAGTGTTGCAAAAAGTTAAATACGTAAGTTGCGTATCAGTTGTTAAAACACATTGAACTTAGGAGCAGTTAATAAGAACGACGGGTCAGCTCATTTCGTAGCAGTTATTCAGGTAATATAACTTTAGATAGGTCTCATATAAGTCTACAATTTTATGTTGGTAAGGATTAGACACAGGAGCCTATTGGTTTGACAAAGACGTTCTAAAATATGTTCGATTGTGGAGGCACACATAACGAATACGTAGAAACGTTGCGTGCGTAACACACTTAGCTGAGACTTGAAACGTATCGATGGGATGCGTCGTGACGAATTTAATCACAAGCCGAGCAGCACATAACCACGATAATCAATTTTTCTATACGTAAAAGTTTTGTTTTGATGTATTAGGTATTTATGTGAATAGCTAGGATATTAATGCCTTTAAAAGCCGTGAAAGTGACGAAAAAAATAATCAAACAGCTGAGAATGTTACCCCAACCGTCTTAAGAATGATCATAACCATACAAATCTACCAGACTAACGTCAAAGGGCCTTTGGCAATATACAAATACGAGGATATATGGCGCGCGTTTGCCACATCGCGTTTGATCGTGCAGTTGCTGTGACCTACCCCGATAGTCTCGAACAAAGTCAGAAGAAGCCTGTTTTCTTTCAGCAAGTTTAACTCATATAAATGAAAACGACCAATTTCGAAAAAAGCTAGATTTGTACTACATGAGTTTGGCCGATTCAGACTGTTGCCTTTTAGTCGGTATTTCGTGTTTCATGTCCAGCGCCTGCCGTTAGGCATGACTTGAGATGGTTACTCTTACAATCGGAAGCCAAATAAGTCTACGCCCAGTTTCGAACTTGGATCACCTCGCCTGACCCAAGTGTTCGTACGTAAGGATGTCATCGAAAAATTAACGGGAAATTAACTGTGGCTATTAGCAAATATGCAAGTGGCGCACCCAAAACATGACTCGTACTTGATATATGTAGTACGTTTCTTTATTATGTACTTTACGAACACATATATATATATATATATATATATATATATATTCAATAAAAAAATAAAGTGCACAAGAGGACATACAACTGAATTTATAAACACGTGTTGTAGCTTTCGATACGTGAAGTCGGCAATATATACTAGTAACGCGTTTCACCACTAATTGTACTGCTAGTTTAGCTAATATCACGTAACCCCTAGACGATAATACTCTTCGGTTTTTGCGAGATAACCTGGTAACGCCTCAACAGAGTATTTCATTGTGCCTTATGATCTATATATATATATATAGCTTTATGATCTACTTGGTAGGTAATTTTATATAATATTTATGTAGTAATGGGTGTCATTTCTATCAACGTTAACTGCGTTCACCCTATGTTAGCGGCGATATATTTTACATTCGTATTTTTATAACCTTTTTATTATGTCCTTCTACATCACAACAGTTCCAATGGCCAGACAATAATTTATATAGTAAAGCTCAGTTTCACTCCGTTCAATTAAGTTTCAACTTTGGCCTTAT
The DNA here is from genome assembly GCF_002443255.2 of Varroa destructor. NCBI lineage: Eukaryota > Metazoa > Arthropoda > Arachnida > Mesostigmata > Varroidae > Varroa > Varroa destructor. Next base: position 31,709,787 of record NW_019211460.1, on the reverse strand, counting down.
TTCATAATACAATTGTGACATTGCACCTAATCCTATACAGTGAAATGTGCTACGCCGTACCCTTCCACTGAAGCTTTAACAACAATAACAACATTAACTAACGCCATTACATCTTATAAATCAAAATTTGCCTCCTACGGAGACAAATTTCGTATCCGCTCAGTCCGTATGTTATTCGACATGATGTATTGCTGGCAAAACTACAGTATTTGCTAATCAAACACATCGTAATGGCTCATCGTCGAATTTCACCAGGCAATGAAACAGGTCACTGATTTGACTCGAAAAAAAACCTTCAGGTCGTCAATATTCTTGACGTTCAAATAGGTCTCAAGATCGCATACAAATAAATATATACGTGTCCTAATATGTCGATAATCGAGATAGCGGATACTGTTATCTATCTGTCTCTCTCGGGTGAACATTAAGCCTGGCACAAGGCACGTCGACTTAGCATTCACGGGTGGAATCGTATGCGACCCGGTAAACGACAAACGTGATCTTGTCAGGGACACGATCATAGAACCTCTTCGTAAACTTGATGTTTTTTCTCGTTATGTTTGTCAGCATTGTTGGCACATTTCCCAGATACATTTACCTGCCGACGTTAACGTTCACTACACCAAAGAATACAGTTGATGGAGTCAAGATGCGAGAAATAGAGGAAAATGACTTTCGCTTGTAACAGATTCGTCCATGTACAATTTCTATATAGCTTGTCGTCGTTGCAAGCGATATTTAAGGCAGCTTCGATGCCACCCCTTAGACTGTTTGTTGGCGATCAAAAGGCAGTCTATCATGGTAGAATTTTTCAGCTCGTGAATTAACAGAAAGCTTAGAAATTCGTAAGACGACGATGGTATTATAATAAAGAGAAAAAGGATGTTTAGGAGATTGATGTGTTCCTACGCATCATTTTGTATCGCCGGCCCTGCTTCTATGAAATGACTTTTGTCTGCTTTCCACAAAAGTCTCCATTAAGATAGAAAGACTATCAGGTGGTGCTAGAAATACATTCGTAGTCTTTCTGTTAAATGACAGTGGATCCTGTTTTGAAAAGCATTCGGGTCTGTGAGTTCTTTCGGGCTGCCCACCCTCTGTCATTGTTTAATTTGAATATTTTCCCCTTACCGAGCTTCGTTGTTCCGAATTTTCGTTAGCGAATGCGGTAGAACGGCACAGTCATCATTTTCAGTGCCTTTTATTCTGTAACTGATGGGCTACGAAGTAATCAAGCCTCTGGACATCACTTTCAAGTGATCTCTACTAGTTAATATTCTCTTGATAATATTCATCTTATTTCGGCAAAAATATCATTGAATTCCGAAAGCACACAATTGAGTTATTATAGACTCACATGTATATATGTACGGCATTTATTAACACATTATTATCAGCGCCACTGCCTACGTCGACGCTACACACGCCGAGGATTTTTCCTCATACTCTGCCCATAATCGATATATATATATATATATATATAAGTAAATAGTTTATATATATAGAATTATGCAATGCACACCTCTAATGAAAGTCCTTAGCAGCAACAATTGCTAACATAGATACTTGGTTGCTTCTACGATTTTTGCCGCCTTGTCGTTTGCTGTAAACGAGGTCGATCGAGGTGCCGTTACCCATTGGAATGACTCCGGCTATTTGTTTTGAAAACTGGTCGATCGATAAAAGATTTTCATACGAGACGGGTTCACTGCCTAATTGAAATACCACCCATTTTATCGTTCCCTGCTCAACGTTTTACGCTTCGAGAACATCCAGAATTAACCATCACAGGCCGATTGTAGTCCAGTTGACTTCACATCTCCATCCATGTAGAACGCTGAACTCATTGCTTCATATAAGTACGATGTATCCCTTCTGTTTTGTTTTAAAGACTACGTAGTTCACCAATGTTATTATCCACTGGCGGGCCTGCAGCCTGACTTCTTTTTACGCTAGAAGTACGGTCCATAAGCTCAACAGTTTGCTATTACTGGCCGCTACACGTCAATAGAGTAGTCTTTTATTACCGGGTTTATCGTCACAATCAATTTTATGTATATTTATTTTTCAGTGACTGTTTATGCGACTAGAGAGAGAGCTAGCGGGTATTCTTTTGAGAACCCATTCCGGTTTCAAAGGATAAAACTTATAATGGATCTGCCCAGATTCATCGCGGATCGTACACAATTATTATTACACCTATGTCAGGCTCTCATCGTACCATTTTCGAAAAAGACAAAAGTTGCCCCATGAGCAGACGATATCGCGCCTGTTCATAACGAAATTAGATAGATAGATAGATAGAAAAATTTCAATAACATCCTGTTATCATTAACCAGCCAGTTCAGTTTTTTCTTCTTTCTAAAATAATAAACATGATGTCGCTGTAACATTATACGTTTTTTTCTTGGCCACAGTAGACTCTTTCTCTTTGGCCAAAGTTAGAAGTGCTCTGGAACAGTCTCCAAGGCTTCATGTGCTGCACGGTCAACGTTGGTGTTCTGCAACGTAAATTAAACAAAGAAAAAAGTGAAAGCCTATGTATTACTATGCTTACCGATTGCGGATAGGGCGGCATCCGATAATGCAGGACCATTTATGCTGTTGTGATATGTTATACGTAGGTGACTCAAACCTATATTGTAAGAATTGGAGAAATAGCAGGCATGCCAAAAACGAATCGATGTGAACCTCTTACAAAAAAACGTACAGAAGAAAAAAGGTCGAAGTGTACGGGTGTTAGATCTGGTCTACAACAGCAAACTTCTGTTTTCAATTTGCAGACAGAAAAAGAGTGAAATCAGTCCAAAGATAAGCCAAAATGGTTGCCAAACAAATTAATCAACAGGGTAATACAGAGGACAAACGTTTCGTCGGACGATGCCGCATAATAATCAAGAATCGCTAAAACATGACTGTTTCAAACATTAAAAAATGCCTAAACGTGGCACATTACATACCATTTTACTCAGTAATTACGTTTTTATTAAAATCCAATGAAAAAAAGATTACATTTTTCTTTTCGACAGTGTACTGAAACAGAGCTACGCCCGGTGGGTGGTACCCTCGAAGTCTTGTCGTGTGATTATATAAAACGTATACAGTCTCGTCGTACGTTATGCTTCGAGGTCGTCAGATCAGTCGTAATTATAGAAATCGGCGTAGAAAGTACCAGACCACTATTCGTAGTATGTAACAGCGTTCAAACATGCAACGATCAATTTATTCAGTCCCATTCCAGATGCGTATTTGGATATTTACGAACACAGATCTATGCTGAACCAATCAGTTCTATAAATGTAATAAACCACTTATCGAAGCAGGCAGGAAAAACGCAAATGATACTGCATAACGCATAGCTTGCGCCGTCTGATCTCACGTACCTAGCATTGTATCATATCGTTCACAAAGCGACCCACAGCCAAAGCTAGACAGAACACAAAGGCGGTCTTTACAGATTTCAGTAGTGCAAGAGTAAACAGGACAGGGCGTTCAATAAAAAAAATACAGTCAATCAGGAACTACGCTACATTTGCTTGAGAGCTGTTTTACTGCTATTTACTTTTTCTCTTATTCCCCTGTCTGTCTTAGAAGCTGGGTAGACCATTATGTGTGCACAAACTTACGTAGGGAAAATGAAATGCGGCCAGGCTGATTACCTCGATTTTACTGTTGAATTGTTCTTTGTCGTTCGTCGATCTTTTGCCCAAACGATGGTGAGCTGTGGGCTGGGGTTGCACGGGGGTTGTTTGGTTTTGTTTTTGGGTGCAGGCGGGGCCTGCACTGCGGGGCCACTGATCGGCACAGTATAAGAATTTTTTTAAACGGTTAGCTTGGATAATGAATGTGGTGTCTCCAATGTATTCTATGAATAAGTGACTCACTCGAGCACAACTCAATGTGCGGGAGTATCAACCCGACGCGCATTTCGATCTCAGCCAGCGACAAGGTAATTTCACTACGCTTCATCTTCCTCAGCCTGTGAATTAGATAGAATGAGGACATCCCCGGATCAGCGGTTACTACAGCATAAAAACCGACAATATAAAGATTTAAAATCCAATTTCCAATTCGATAACGATGGTTATTGGAAGAGAGGGCATTCCTAATCATTTCATTATTTGAAAAAAACAATAGGTAAACGGGTCGTCGAATGTACGTCTTATTCCAGGCTCTATGTACCACTAACCGCTACACATGTGTAGTTGTAGACGCCAATAAAACCTCTATTGCGTTTAAGAAGACGGCTCTGATGTCTTTTACAGAATGGAAAATGGTTACGTGCCGTATCCTATAATTTCGGATTCGAAAACCTTTTGGTTTCAATGAGGAAGTGTTTATAAACAAAGTATTTAGCATAAAATCATCTTTGGGCAGGCTTTCCCTCAATTAGCAACAGATGCAGTTACCGATTGCTTCTTACCAAAGAATACGACAAAACGTTTTTTCTACTTCATAATAGTAATTCAAAGCTACAATAAAAAAGGGAGACAGAAATTAATATTGGAACAGCAGGAATTACGCCATCAGGCTATTGTTTACGATGTGGAAGGTTGTTTTAGCAAAAAAAATTTATTAGTACATATTGATCTATCTCATTAATTATTAAGTTAAACAAGTACGCAAATAAAAACGCACCTCATATATATACGTATACATACATATGTATTACGTATATATGTGCGTTTTATTGTACTAATAATGAATAAACTAAATTGCTACGTTCCTGAGGTTCTTGTTGCTTTTTTTGTTGCTTTCTGTCTTCGTCGTTACAGTTGAGGTAGTATAAACACAAAACAATAAAGACCATATTGGCTGTTTCAACGCGTTTTTCATTAGTAATAATAAATATAACGGATTTAATAGTCATATATATGTAACATGACGATACTACTAGCATCGTTGTCCTGATCAATATCATTCATATTGATAGGTACGAGTGACAAAGAATATAATTATAAGCTTACGATGGAATGCAATTGTTTGCCAGCCGAGAGTAATAGCTCTGGCCGGCTTGAAAGAACCTCTAGTTTGGCTAGACGTTATTCTGTCCTTTAACCCTTTCTTGTTTCCTATATTGAAATAGACGACAGTCTTTGGATGTATGTATCGGCAGCTACGTCCGGTACTACGAACAGTTTTACCCGGTATGCGCTACTTTCGCCAACGCTAAGTAAGACATTTTCATCACCATATGCCAGAATAACAAACAACAAAATTCGAAACAAATCGGGGCACATTTTTGGCGGGTTGTTTTTTGTCGTAGAGATCATGCATTGATCTGTTGCTTCTGGAACTAGAATAGAGCCAGTTGTCTCCAAATGGACACCAGAGTTTTGTTCTGTACACGCAGAAATCTTCGAAGTATCCGTTATTACATTCAGAACATTTTAGCTTGCCAGAAACTGATTATCTACAGTCCGCTGAGACCGTGTTTGCTGAAACGCCAGGAGCAGCTTCAACCAAGGATGAGAAGAATCCGATAGGAAACTCGCTATAAGGATCCCACGACCAATCGTAAATACGAAAAATTGCATTTCCTACAATTTTAGCGTTTCGAGCGGCTCTCAAATTTGACACGACACTGGATAAATTTGCTTGAATGGTTTACGGAAGTTTCAAAAGTGCAATGCTCGCAAAGTTGTACGTGGACCATTTGATAGCCCCCGAGTGTTCCTGACTATGCAGTAGCACACCCTTGACGATTCCTCAGCGAAAAAAAAAGTATGCAAGCTGGTTGATCGCTTATGAGAGACCCCTATTATTGATAAAAGTCGGTTATTAGCTAATATTAGCTTTTTGAGGCTTGTGTCAAGCATCGAGAGCCATCACGATATCATACCTCATTTACAAAAATACCTACTCGCTAACAAAATTTTTGTTCTAGAGGTTTTAATAAAACTGAAGACACACTTGAGTCGTCATTGAGCGAGGATCTGAAAGTCTCCAGATGACTATGTTGACGCGCCTACTAGCGCTATTTTTTAAATTTTTTAAACTTTTTAAAAGTTCAAGGGTATGGATAAAAATGTTCATTTGGACGCAATATCAGTCTCATCCTAATTTACCCCCATTGCACTGTATTTAGAAACGGGGCGAGGTTCTCACAGGCAGGTCGAATCGTTGTTACGTACAGGTACAAATTTGCATTTGCACGCATACTTTGCGAGACCAGTATTAATATAACTGTGCATTACGTTGTTTATAAAGAGCACAACGAACAATACTGTGTTTGTTTTTGTAGGAGCAAAACTCCTACATTCCGTTTTCATCTGACGTCACGTTTTTCATTTGGGAAAAAAATATGTGGCATCATATACTCTTGTTGAAAGTTTGTTCGCCTGAAAGCCTGAGCCATTTACATGTTGTTTCGGCTCGCTAAATTTATAACGAGTCTACGAAGATAGAAATATCTTGTTGTCGTCTGATGCCGTCGAATAAAAACAAACGATTTCTTTACATCGAGACGATTGCGAAAGTATCCAGTTGTCCTGTGGTTTTCATGCATAGAATTCTTTGTGACGCTTTCCTGTGTTGCCTTTAGTTTTTGTTTGTTCTAACCCTCCCAGACTCGTCCAAACGCAATCAGACCCTTCGATTCGTCTGCCACTTTCACAAGACCTAATATTTTTTGCATTAGTTCATATTCTGCGACACTGACATTTTTTTGACAATCCTCGTAAGGTCCGCAGGCTTTTTCTGCCGCAGCTTGTAGCACCTTCCAGGATAGAACACCTTGCTTGAATTCCTATCCTTACGTCCTCATCGGTTGGCGCTAGCCCAAAGAGCCCTGCGTATTTGTGCAATAGGCCCTTGTGCATAATTTCTCTCCCTTGTCACAATTGTCTTACGTCTAATATAGGAGCTTTTCCCGTGCGTTCATCAAAGGTATCAGGCATCAATAGTGGACTGCTTCGATAAACCGTCTAGAAAATCATGACGTGGTAGGAAAAGGTACGGCTTGTACGAACACTGTTTGCTAGGAATAGGACTATTTAGGTGGGATCGTTCTTGTGTTTTTTATAGGATTTCAACAAATGGCGAACATTTCTGATAAATGTCAAGGTGGGTATGTAATTTCTAATAGGACAAATTGACACAACATTGGCTGGGGATAAAATCACCTGGATATAAACCGCTACGAAAGTACACACCAGTAAGCTAGACGTTACAGATCGTAATCTCTGTCGAGGTAAATTCCATGTGCCCCGCCCGAATATTGATATCGACATGTGACCATTAGCCACATATCCAAAAAGGAAACATACCCACTGTGTAGGTAGATTAGGAATTTAAACTATCCCTTGTAACGATCTTTAGTCGAGCTTCACCCGAAAAAGCATCTGTATCAACGGGGCCTTTGCTTTTAACATTTATAACGAACCAAAAAGAGCACGTGAAACTTCTGAATCAGATGCTTAGTTTTCAAGAAGGGAATTGTGTAGCTTCTACTTGTCCTGATGTCTCTTCTGGGCATCGCCGCATTGCACCGACAGCGCACTAGCTTCACCCGTTTCGTCGTCGGTAGCAAACTCCTCAGATACTGGAGGATCCTTCAGCTGCTCCGGGTCCGTAGGAGTCGGTTGAAATTGCTTCAGAAAGACGGGATCGAGAGCACCGGGCACCTAAAAGTCATGGTGTGCATTACATTGTCAAAAAATATCTCTCAGGCTTTCAGCTTGCCTAGATACCCTGCAAATGGCTCCGTTTACACTGATATCCGCTACGCTCATGGTCAAACATTAGCTTTAACTGGACCCTAATGCAGTATTTTTGTTGATCTAGGTCATAGCAAGGTACCGACTGCGAAAAACTGCACTGTACGGTTTAAGGTAAGGTTACTGTGCCTTATTTAGGCTGTGTTATCGTTAGTAACTGTACTTCGTCAATGCCTGTTAATGCCTATGCATTTGCTTTTTTTTTGGTAAATCTATTATATTTATAAGAATAGCAGATTGCCCTGCGACCGCAGTTTAAACGTAACATCATCAAAAATAATTACTACAAATAGATTGCAAACATAGATTGCAGCAAACCTACGTAAAACCTATTTGAAATTTATATTATGATGTACTCTGTAGACATCTGTTGCGCAAGGATCGTAATTATGCCATGCCTTGCGGGTCTGGATATTTTTGCAAGGATTTAAGCTTTTCATTAGGAATGTTCCTGGCCGGGGAGACCGCGTTTCAATACATTACGGGTAGAAATTGAAGGAGAAGATTCATCAGGCTGGTGAAACGTAACAGCGCTGATTTGTTGTATACTCGGCTAAAAATTATTGAGCCTTTGCTAATTTTGAACCGCGTCGGTAACTGAGTTGTCTTACATGGAAATTTGCTAGAAAAAAAAAGGAACACTCAATCGAGCTTATGACAGAGCAGTGTTCCGCAGTTCTTAATATTTGTTGGGCTGAGTCAATATATGTATATATGCAAATTATTTATCATGTTACACATCTCAGCCGACGTCAGTGAACAGTCTCATATGGTTTTCATATATAAGGGTATTATGATGCCTCTCCAATGCAGAAGACTGCACATAGGTTCGCTATAGTTTCACAGAATGTTTGAGATGTCATGAAGATATGAGCATTTTCTCTATTGCATTAGTAGAATCGAGTGATGTTGATCCAAGTGTAGATCTGTAGCTTTTACGGCTAAAAATCCATATCAATCGACTTTTTTCAATCAATTTAGCCTGTACGCTCATATACGTGAAAGGCCATCACCGCTAAGCTCTAGAACAAGGAAGCGACTAGAAGGCGGCTTTCTGTAAAAGAAGCCTTCTATAGAAAGGCAAAAAGCAGGAACCAATAAGTGTATAGCTGCACAATGTCATATTCCAGATCAAGAAGAATTAAAACTGTTCCTCCTTATACTTCACAGAAGAAATTTTTTTACTATTAACTTATACTTCAGGTTAGGCAGAATGAATACGGGTCTACACAGTTGTTACTTTTCATCAGTTAGGTATAGATCTATGAAGGCGAGGGGCACGTGCCTAACCAACACGGAAACAACTATTAGGCACAACGACACAAGTTCTATAAAAACAATGGAGAAAAACAAAATGTCCATTTGCGTGTGGTCACCTGAAACTAGATTCAGCATACTCACCTGTGAGATAGAAAACCAGAAACGGCGCGGTTCGCCTTCCTGATGGGCCAAGAGGTTCTTGGCAAAAACAACAAAACGTTCGTCACGTAGCTACAATATTTTTAGTCGAAATTAAAGACCGCTAAATCGCTTCTCTCCCTCTTTTCTCTTTAACTCCTCCTCCTCCTCCTCCTCCTCCTCTCTCTCTTTCTCTCTCTCTCTCTCCCTCATCCTCTATTTTTGACAAAGCGCCTCCATTAAGTACGGCATTACACACAAGCCTAATGATAATGGTCCGTTAAATTCGCCAAAGAATCATCGGTAACATGTAAATTGCACCTATTAGTAAATTTTCATTTATCGTATTTTTCTCAAAAATGTGTAGAGTACAAAAAAAGGTAGCGTATGAGAGAGTGTATGGAAAATCCTGAAATTATCTATTGAAACAGTATACTCTCCAAAAAATTTCGTTTTCAAAGCGTCAACTTACAGCAGGGTAGAAAACACCATTAAAAGGTCAAGACAAGAATACGAAGTTATAAAACCTACAAACATTGCTCGTTCGCTGTGACGTTTAATAAAGTTAGTAGGGTGGTATAAATCTGTGGACTATTCACTACAGTCAATTGATATAGATTGACATCGATTTCTGGGTTACACTTCTGCCGAATATGTTAGAACAAATGCAGCCAATATAACCATGCAAGCACGACCGTGCAATTAGTACAGTCAACAAAGAAGCTGGTAACAACATGTTAACATGTCAAGCATAATTTAGTGCTATAGTCGACGTCGCATCCAGCGCCTCTATACGAGCGCAGGTCTAGTTTTATGGGTAACCTTAAAAAAAAAAAGCTCTATTAAACGTTATATTATAGGCTAGCATCTAATTATCTGATCAAAATCGTCATGAATCGTTGATATATCAAGGAGGTCACACACACCTTAAATCTGTCCCTATCAATCTAGGCTGTATCTTTCACGTGAACCGACTGCATGAGTGTGCTCGTACAAAATAAGATTTTGAAAAGAATTCAAAATGCTAAGCCAGCGCTAGCTCCAAGACCGAAAAGCATATGTCCATACTCGATAGTACCACTAAGATTGCCTATCTTAATCAGGTAGCACTTTGGCACACACTGTGATTTTGCTGGAGTTCGTTTACGGAGTGAATTCACCCACGTAAGCGCGATACGATTCAGGTTAGAAATTTACACAAAACGGTGTACTATAAACTAGAAAACGTGATGTTACTAAGTACATCCCATCAGCATAGCTTCATAATACGTTTTTTGACACTGAGCATTGATGTCGTACTTCCTGTGACAGAGTAAACCTTGTACCCCCAAAATGACCCTTAATGATCTGACGATCGATCGGTGTTGACACCGTACGTTCCCCTCAAAAGCCTGTGTTTGCTTGTTACATCGGTGAATGCGTGAAGAATTTTACCGCCAACATTCCTTTAAGAAGCAGTATCGCTGCTTTTACAAGCTAGACAATTTCATAGAGCTATCTATTACGATGAAATGATAAAGGCATTAGACAAGCAACTGTGTTTTAAAGCTTCCTAGATTAATCCGTATCAAGCAAAGAAAAATAGCACGTTTTCCAAAACGATTTTGTTCAGGGTTGGTAACTCTGCCAATTTTCGTTTCGCGCTATAGAATTACTTCTCTAGTGAGCGTCAGCCCGATTCAGTACGTTGACTACAAAAACAACGTATGGCCCGAAAGTAACTAAATATGCAATATAACTTACGCTGTTATTATTCAGAATAGAGAAACTACAATAGAGAAACAATATTATGGTTATTGTTGTTTTAAAAAAAAATGACGCAGGTTTATTAGGGGAATAATAGTGCATATGGCCTTATAAAGAGTAAAACGTTAATTAATGGTCTGTTATCCAAAATGGATAGCAGACCATTACCTAATGATATAGAGACACAGAGCATTTTATGATAAAAAAAAGTGGCCAGGGTCAATGCGACCAGTGAAGCTTGCGGTACGAAATTTGCTACGCTGTATCAAAATACTGCCAGCATTTTGCCGTTTCAACTTCCTCTTGATACTCCACGGTGTATCTAGATAAGGTTCTATACCATTTAGCGCTTTTCCAAAAAAATCACACTTGTTCTCGATAGAAGAAGTGTGATTTTTATTAACATTAATATTAATAACATTAACCGCTTGCCAAACAGACCATGATCAATTTCTTTTTCGGTGCTTTACGCAAGCAACGTCATAAAATCTTGCTTTCAATAGCTATCCGTAAACAATTATTTAACCTTAGCGCCTAGTTGAACGCAGGAACGGCCCACATCTGCGGTTGAAAGATGGAAGGTTCAAAAAGGCAAATATGCACTAACTAATTGTTGTTATGAACTACATAACTTTTATAAGAAGAATTTGCCCATGAGACATCACTCATTTGTAGATACAAATCTTCTGTTGCACGCACATGTTGACTATACTGTTTTCGGAACCGTGGTCTCTAAGCAACAAGTAGCAAAGGATATTTTTTTAAACAAAGTTGGATGCTGATAGTATCTACTTACCGCTGGCTTTTCGCGATGAGTGTCCACCGCTTCGATGCCTATCTGGAGCATCTGTAGATCGCAACCATAGGCCATCGGAGTCAGCTTGAGGATTGTGTGCAGCGGAACGCGTAGATACGGAAGCTCATCTGCAAGGTCGGCGACATCGAAGGCAGTGGGGCACGTGGGGTAGAAGGAATAAAAACACCAACAGGATTCGAAGAGTACGCGGAAGACAGACAACATCATAAAAGCAACATCAACCCAGAGAAACAAAACAGCAACAGCAATAACAAAAAAATGTTTAACAGAGAAATATACATAAAATTGCTCTTTCTTTAATTTCTTATAGATGAAAATCGGCTTATTTCTATATTTATTCGAATAACTTAACCCTAGAGCTGCTTTGGATACAGTTACTAATGTTAGGTAATTTGCTAATTATACCTCCTGTTGACCGACCTCCAATCGTGGTGCGATTGCTGGCGACTGCCCCATTGGGCCAATGCTATCTCGCTCCTAGGTATTACACCGTTCCATTTAAAGAATCCACCAGCTTTGCCGGTATTCAACTTCGTCGTCCCCGTAAAACCGCTGCTCCCTCGAGTTTCTAGAAGGCGCACTTCGGCCTCAATAGTTCATTCCTTTTGAGGGTGAGTCATTTTGTTGAGGGTCTCAGTCACAATTTCTTGCTACTTATCAAAACCCTCTATAAGACTTACTCCAGGGCGACTATATGATGACTCATTCAGTTCTCTATTTAAGAATTCTTCTATTCCTCAGAATTTTCGAAACACCCTAAAACATTCTCAAACTTTTTTAAAAATTCATAGGTGTCTTAACGGCGGCAATAATCGTGCGATACTTGGATCTAAGCTCATCTCAATGCACGAAGGCGATGCTCGTGGTAAATTCGTATAGGCAAACGGTGGACTCTTCTACGAAACCAGACAAACAATAAATACAGTTAACGCTACGAGAGTATTGTATACAATGATTTATTACGCAATCGTTTAACATGTGATTTGAGATGAAACACTCCTCATTACTGAACACCCTCTAAATGCTATAGGAAGTAACTAGCGTTTTTCGATAACTAACTAACTAACGGTAAGTAACTGTGTGGCTGTGTCAGTGGTAAGCCATTGCAGAACACCATTGAATTACTGGTATACGCTATGCACAAGCTCAGTTCTATCAAATCAGACATATTATACACTTAACTAAATAGACCAACCATGTTATAGTACAATATATATATTAAGTATTTCTGGCACATTGTCGAAAGTCCATGCGGTGATCTGGAAGACGAGGATAATATCTATACTGCTATAAATTGTTTGTCAGACTGCCTAAACGTGCAGGCAATCAATGATCTTCATAAATATGGATACATATAATTAGTGTAGATGCAAACAGCTTTACTGATTGTAAAGAGCACAGGACAGAAATGTCTATCTCTCTAATTCCGCTGAGAGACAGTCACGGTACGTAGACTGGCGTATATAAACACAAAAGTAAAGTTTGTATGATCAGTAATACGTACAGATAAATTGTAACATATTGACTGGTTACACACGATTGTGTGTAAACGATATGCAACTGTGCCTATCAGTACTTGACAGTGTTGTGATAATATATCTATTGATTTGTCCAGACTTCTATGAGATCACAATATTATGTTATGTCTAAGTTACGTTGCTACTTTGAAGAACACATGCTAATTGTGTCATGTCTTTAACTTTGTATGGATATTTGCAGTGTGGTTCTAGTTGCACGTCTACCATTGTGTAATACGTTTGCCATCTGCCAAGAGCATTTGACAAGCAGTCGTCTGCTGGAGGGGCGTGGAGCCTCTTTTGACGATGACGACAATACCTCGGCGTCAATCCTCGACTAAACATGGCTGACCTTTTATCGGCATCATGACCACAAAATGATCCTGGGCTTCACTGAGTCATACTGATCTCATAAACGCAAACTAGCACCGTTTATTTCGATGTCTATATACGGAGGACCGCGAGAATATATAGGCAGACAATAAAAAGAGCATTCTATTTTATGCCCTGGGACTGCTTTGCTCTGTTTCTGCCTCTTACATGCAATGATTTGATAAATGACACTACGATTCATTGTAACAATGTTCGCATTCACAGCGTATTGGCTGTTATAAACTCAACGACGATTGAAATAGGTTTCGCACCTTACTCTCTCTAAAAAATGAGGGACCCAGTAGCCTTCCCCGAAGCTTTCAAGAAAATCTTCCAGGATGTTGATTACGTTAGCCTTGCTACGTGCAGGACCACCTATTATTGTGGTTCGGATGCCGGCGGTGACAAATGTATTTGTCCTTAACTAATTACAATGAAAGGATCATTGACGCGAAACAGCGGACAGGTCGTCATCGTCAAATTGCCGAAAGTGAAAGACAACAATTTCATTGACTTTCGTCTGTCTGGCATTATACACAGTTAATTTACCCATTCAAGCTGAGATTTCACATTCTAATATAATGCGTGTAAGCTATCTAATGTTTTCGTGTTCCGTTAACCGTATTCGCTGTTCTCTTGCCAGCTCGGCCTCCTAGCTTTCCTCGTAGAAACAATAGTCCCTGCGTTTTTCGACCTCTGCCTTGTTTGCTATATGTTTGATTTTTACTCTGTTTCTCTGCTTTGACTAAATGAGGTGGTGATCTTGAACGGCCTCGATCGGCACGCGGAAGATGGTCTGGATGGAGCCCGACGCGCTTTTCTGGATTCGAATGATGGCATGGAGCGGCACGTGTAGGTAGGGCATCTCATCTGCCAACGAGAACAATACCAACAACAACAACCAAAACAGCCACAAGACCACAGCAAGAACTACAATAATACAACATGCCTCAGAAGTGAGCACACGTTTTTTGTTTCCTTCGCTCGCCCCCTTTCGGTCTTTCATAGTTTTTGTCTGGTAAATTTGCACACCCTAATCGCCCTCCTGTGGTAGTAGTTCTTATAGATTCGTATAAAGTATACGAATGAATGTTTACTTTCCCATCCTATACATACAAGTGGAACCCCTTCTACCTGTAGATACAATGTAACTATCCGAAGCAACCTTGCTCGGCACATTATTTGTAGTGGTCATCGTTGCCGGTTCGAACGGTTCATGCGTGTGCGATCAGGTTCATAATAAAACTCGCAGGTTTGGCTTTGTGTGCCGGAATGGCCTTCATAGGGCACAGATAATGCAAGCTTAGTATCACGAGGATACAACATAGAATAGGTATCCGGACGTGCCTCATGATATCAAAGTGTTCCATGCAGAAACAATGTTTCCCAAGTCCTTGGCTTGACCCTTAAAGAAGATCCTTTCTTTCTGGGGAAAGTGATGATCAACTTTGGCTGCATCAAATTCGCAGTCCCGAGCTAGTAATAAACGACACCTAACATTGCCACGCGTATCGATCGACTAAGTGTCAAAAGCCACCTTCAGAATGTATGGAAATGCACGCTCACTCTAATATTCCCCAAGTGAGTAGAGAGACTTTTTTCTTCAAAGAACAAAATTCAGTACGGTTTTAGTAATGGTACAGTTCATCCTTGACACGTGTGTTGCCAACAATTTTAGGCTGGTATGCTTGACCAGCCGTAACAAAACGACTCTGGACACAGGGTCAAAGAAAAAAAGCGTAGTCGTATTAATTCTCAGTTCGGGCAAGTCTGGCCAGGTACCCGGTCCTCGTGAAGGTCATGCATCCAGAGGAGTCCTACAATTTCTCGGTCCACGATGATGTCAATGCGTTATATTTACTTTTATGGGGTTATGGCAAGTCCTTTTTAAATGCAGAACGTGAACGTGAAAAGAGGAAGAGGACAACGTATTTACAAATCGGTAACCTTTAAAAATCCTTCAACCGCTCACCGATTTGTACTCGAAAACTGCGTCGTAGCTTGCGTATGTTTAAGACGATGGCAGGATACTTGTAGGGGCCTTTCTTATGCACTGGAGATATCGGCTATTTGTTTTATAACTACGTATTCTCTACTTTAGTTTAAAGCGATTCGCTACGAATAATTAAAGCACCACCGGTGCTTTCATTATCTAAATACGCCTATATGGTTGATATTTTTTGTGATGGAACGGAAACATTCAGGTGCTTCTGCTAATATAAAAATTGCACCGTACTGGTTTTTTTTGAATATTTAGCAGAACAGAGAGCTCCCATTAGATACACAGGCAAAACAACACAGGAACAACAACTGCAAGTAATACGCTACCGAGGCATCGCATTTAAACGTGCCTTACCAGAAGAGTTTTTGCAGCCGAATATAGCGTTGAAAAAGATCTAGATAACAAAATATTCTGCTCGAATTCACCTAGCGACCTTGAATGTTGATGGATGACTACATCCAACTGGATTCACGGGAATAATGTTCTCAATTACCCGACAGTGGGCACCAAGACATCGATGGGGTGGAAATCCGACCTGTATGTACATACACCGTTTGTTTTGGTTACATGAATGATGTACCACAGATATTATCAAACTGTACACATCGAAAAAAACCACAGTTAATAGTTAAATATCCTAATTAGCATCCCTAATCTGAAAAGCATGTTTTGGATATGTGCGATTCTCATATAATGCTCCAATCCTTAATAGTAAATTGTTCAACGGATATCCTTTGGCCATCAGGGAGTCCTTTCGTCATGAACGCAAGGACCAAAAAAAATCTACCCCACTTGCTATACAACCTTTCTTCATAACATGCTAGCAGTCTCAAAACTAATTATCTGTAGGCATAAACATGCTAGGTAATTCGTACTCACCGGAGTTTTTATCGAGGAAGTAGGCCAAAAGGCAACGCAGAACGGCCTGGTGTCCCACAACAAGGACATTCTCCTGCCTTTCAAGTTCCATGATGACAGGCTCTAGCCGTGCGACTAAATCCTCATAGGATTCACCTCGTGGGTAACGATAGTGGAACTTGTCCTGGTCACGTGCAGCGAAGTCAGCCGGAAATCTCTCCTGAATCTCTTCGTATGTCATCTCCTCGCAGATTCCCTGGAGAACCCATAGTAATGTGCACGAAATGATTGCTGGATATAAATAATATGTAAGACTAACACGTTTAACTCAGCTATAACAAAGCCTAACGGCCAATAATCGTAATACCTAACAACGAATGACAAGAACCTGACTATCATTACAAAGAAGACCTATTTTCAATAAACGCATTACAGCTTGTCTAGATGCGCACTATAGATAATAATAATGTTATGTGCTCTTAACCTACTGCATCAATTTCGTTGAGGCCTTTCCAGCGTTCTTGTGGAGCATCGATTCCTCCGGCAGTTTGGATGGTTCTCTTCAACTGCGAGGTCCACACGCGTAGACGTGGAATATTCTGCTCCCTGATAAACTTTGCTAAAGCCCGTGAGTACTCCCAACCCCGTGGAGACAAATCCGCATCCCCTCCAATTCTTCCCTACGGATTGACAGTGGGTAGACAAATGCTACATTACAAGTCCTTCTTGAACTAATACACAGAATAGAGAAAGTGGCCTATTTATCTTTAATTCAATAGAATAACCTCAATGAAATGATTACATTCGGATTGAATGATACTTGAATGATAGTAATAGATGAGCCTAAACAAACCTGCAAGTTGAGTTCACTTTCCCCATGTCGTGTTAGGTAAATTGACCTCGGCATTATATGTATATTCATTAGGTAATATACGACACGCGACTGAATGTGTCCTTCGTGACGGTAAACAACAACCTTTTGACCGGTGTTGAAAATCTGTGCCAGAGTCACAAAAAATTACGCGGTGTTGTTAATGAACGGTGTTTGCTTCAAGCCGTACTGATATCTGCCATTGCATAAAATGTTAATGTTGAGGAGCGATAAGCGCTAAAGGATAGAGAATCTACACAAAGAACCATCTGCTACAAAAAACGGCATTTTTATACTCACCATATTTCATTAATCTGCCACCATAGCAAATGGTTAAATTGATAACAACACGATGCCCCGCTTTTTGTCGGCATTAGCACTACTTCCTCTATATGCATGTAGGCAATAACAGCATGAAATATTTGCATATACGGTTGCGTTAATACACATCAGAAAAAAACATGCAGAATGCACGTTTTGCCACGAAGCCAACAACTGTTCTACACGCTGTAGTAGGGGTCCAAAAACAGAAGTATTATCATTAAAAATACATTTGTTGACATTAGGGACTTCGGAATGGTAGGGGCATGCTTCTAGGAACCAGCCCATCGCACCGTTGAACTGCTCGTACAGGTTCAATTGAATCTGATTAGCGACGCGTTTGAAACATCGTGCTATCCTAAGCGACTACACGTACAATAAGAAAGAGCGATCTATTATACAGGCCAATGAGAGATCACGGTAGTCGGCGGACGACTCCTTTGCACGTTACTCGACGCCAGGCAACGCCGAGGGCGTCTTTGTGCACCAGCATATTTCTTTCTATACCATATGCTTGACAATATCTTCGTACGGTACGGATAGTAATGAACAGCTTGAAACGGAGAAGCCAGCCGAACGAAAACCCTCCAATACGACATGGGCCTTGCTTCCACGTAAAAGCTCATCAATTATAATCTGTGTTTGACTCGAGAGAAATAGTTTTCTACGCTATTAGACTTTCTTTAACTGATACGTACTCATAAAACAAAATAGCTATTTCTACCTTCTACATCAATAGGATGCACACTGCAGAGACCAATTGATCAGAGGTACTGCAGTCCACTGAGGATAGATCAAGAGTAGGTATTATACAATTCTGGTGTATTACAGATACGGTTAATGTACGCTAGTGCACAAAACCTACTTTTCATTAGAATCAGGCGTCTATTTTTGTACTGTAATTTCTTCGATAGTACTGCTATTCGCCGAGCGGTAGGTTTTGAATGAGCCGAAATTGAACGTGTACCTAAACTTGTAGAGGAAATAAAATCTAGCGATACGTAAAGATCACGTAATTGATGTATTCAAGCAGCGCTCAAAGCACGTCATACCACACAGAACTATCAGCAGCGAAATACTGGCACGAAAAAACCTAGGTATCGTTAAAACTAGCATATAGAGCCCCCGGCAGCGACAACCCCGAACCACAGCTTTATTTGATCTTTGTTTTCGTATTTGCAAAGGTCTGGCTAATGTTATCAGCTATCACAAATCACAAAAAAGAAAAAAAATATTACTCGTAAATTCCTGAAAACTATTTATCTAAGTACTTGCAATGTTCGTAACGATCGTAGACTAATGTGTTAGACCCACACAGGAATCCTTCCCCTCGGAAAGCTATACATGAGTTCTCCTATTAGAGAGTCTTTTCTGAGGCTAAGTACAGCAGAGAAACTACCGATTCACTAATAGTAGGTCTATTTATACAAGCTATGCTTGCTCTCTATTTATCTTTAACATAATTACCACTCTTTGACAATGAGCTGATGAAAATTAAATTTCACGCAGTTTACTAGTCTGGCCTTGCACTTTCTATAACGAACCTATAGAAAGTGTAAGGCCAGACTACAGCGATGAACAAAATCGTACATAGTTCTATACAATGTACACATAGAAACAATACAATAAACCCCCAAATTGTGTGCTTAGTAAAAGCGTTCACACCCGCACTCTGTGTAAACATAACCATTTAATGCTCTTATGGCACGATGATCCGTTCCCTATAGTTTGCTAAACGCACATTATGGAGCGGTTTGCCGATCGGCTGTTACTGCAGTTCCAGAGAAATAACTAGAAACGTCATCTGCGGTACACTACCTTTAAGAACGAGTAGTTTTCACTTTCATCCAACGTTTGGTAGCATTCTTCATAGTGCCGGATTCGTTGCATGAAGTCTTCGAGTGCCTTATCCTCGTTCATGTAGCCCTTGTAGTCAGGACTATTGATTTTTACCTCGCGGATGTTAGCCTCGATGATGTTTGGATCGTCGCAATAGCTTTCGACAAAGAACAATTTGAAGCCATAGCGTTCGCAGACAACATCGTGAATCAGCTTACGGCGATCCTTTGTCGTGTTCGTAGCGTCGTAGACGGCAACCTCCCCCTCGTCATTTTCCAGCCTATATGAGTCAAGAACAAGGGTACTATGTCTGCTAACATCCATGATAATGACTTAATTGCTGAAGTTACGTTTCAGACCCTAAAGGTTAATCCTAACAACACACAGAAATATTATAATACAGAACAGTCACACCTACAGGAAGAACCATCCTTTGCAGAAGTATAACCTTCCGATAAAGCTCCAGATAATATTATATATACATATATCCTAACTGACCTCTGCTTAACAATTTGCTTACGCATAATTGCATTCTCGTTTACGTATGTGTGGTATTATTGCTACGACCAGTGAAACCTGCCACTTTATGGGTGTCCCGAAAGCCATTTTAACTGAACCCCTACTTCGTTGATCAGCATGTTCACTGTTTATGGTCAACTAGTGCGCGTCCGCTTTTCTGTTTGACATAGATATGTTCTTAGTATTTCTGCTATCCAAATAATGATTTTCTTCACTAATACGACTCTGGCTGTAATTAACAGTGTGGTGCCATCAGGTCCAGAACGATGCACTATATAGGCTAGCCACTATAACACTCGTACTTTACAAATTTAATGCCCATTAATATAGGATCTAAAAAAAGGTCGAACTATTGGCTGTGTCCTCAAACAACAAGTGTATATACAATGCAGACGTTTCGTACAGACCATTTGCACATATCTTCTAAAGCGTCCAAGGCACATTTACTGCGAACAGCCATTGCCTCGGTGTTGTCTGGACGAAAGAAGTCATGACTTTTGTAGGCTTCTGTTGCCTGTCGCCGGTATTCACCCACGTTAAAAACGTGCGTTTTGATGCCAATCCAGTTGAGGTAACGGGTGAGCTTCTTAGCTATGTAGGTCTTACCTCGCGCCGGCAGACCGACCATAGCAATAACATGCGGTAAATTCACATAGTTCGTGCGGTCACCTAAAAACCATAGGATTATATATAATTAAGTTATGTTGAAATAAGTAGCACCGAAAAGGTTGTCTCGAATATCACCAATAGCTCTGGTAGGCGCTATCGTACACGCGATTTTAAGAAAGCCACCGATAGAAACATTTCCGCATACAACCTCTTACAAGAAATGAAAGTCAAACATTTTAAATGACAGGTGTACGTCGTAAAACAACCTTATTAATAGTAATAAGAACCTTCCCGTCGCAACGTACTGAATATTACACACACGAATATCGTGAAATAGAAATTAGAATCGTATAGCCCGGTTATCGCTTGTATTTTTATATTGCTATCTATTATTCGAAGGCAACTTAAGCGCCGTTAGGTTCAAAATTGGAGAATTATTTTAACGATGGACCCGCTTCAGGAACGGATACAGTTTTATAAACAATCCTTAAAATAACATTGCCTTGTGTCAACTCCGTAATATTTCGAAACATTTTGTTGTCGAGCTACAAAAAATTTCCGGCTCAATTTTCGGCAGTAGGACATGAGGTGGAACCTTTCCTGGAACACCTGCAAGATCTACTAGTAGCAATGTGTTATCTAAATCAAACAGATCAGAGACAGTTTTGGGTAGGTGGGTTCGTTTTCCAACTGAAAACAACATCAATAATACGATAGTGGCTACCAGTAGGTCGAGAGACCTATCTAACAATTAGGAGGAATTGTGTCGACACTACCGGACGCGCTGTTCATACGTATCTTCTTCAATGGCGAAACTTTATTTTGACACATCTCATCTTTGCAATGGCTGCAGTTTGAGGGAAACGGTAGCATTTGCCAGCCAGGCTGCCCTCGAGTAAGCCGCGCAGATTGGCAATCAGGCACATACAAAACATCGAGTTCAACAGCCACGAATGTCCATCTCGAATCGCTCGCTTCCTGATCAACGGGCAGCGTAGTTTCGTCACGCAATGAACCTGTTCCGAGCATTCCGTTGCTAACAAATTTTTTTGTCCACCCTTAAACACCATAGCACGTTACGTGGGTAATATCAAACCTAGGCCTTCAACCTTGTCCCATAACACACATAACTTGCCAGACAGACTCAACGGTTACCACTGTTATTCGTATGATCGTAGTCGTATTTAAACGTTCAAAATTTTTCAAATTTTCGAAGGCAGGGCATGTTTACATCGAATTCAAAGACAACACGGCACAACAGAGGTACGCGCCCGCAAAGGACGCGTCTGCTAGCTTTTGTTTAGTACTCGCTTGCGCACAATACACATGTATCAGAACGACGACTAGGTTCAATCTCCTATTGACAAAGTAACTGCAGTCAAAAAGCAGCATAACTGGCGTACTCGTACACTCGGGGTAGATACT
The DNA here is from genome assembly GCF_002443255.2 of Varroa destructor. Taxonomy (NCBI): domain Eukaryota; kingdom Metazoa; phylum Arthropoda; class Arachnida; order Mesostigmata; family Varroidae; genus Varroa; species Varroa destructor. The sequence continues at coordinate 31,687,775 of NW_019211460.1, read as the reverse complement.
TTTGACGAGTGTGCTTTTACGGCTTGCGACCGTGTCGAGCGAGTTCAGATCGGCCTATTGTTCACAGCCTATTGTTTCGGTACGGTCAGGCCAGTCGGCTAGCTATTTAAACAGTTAGTTGGCCTGTGGCGCTGCGTAACGTTGACAAAACAACGGCAGGATGGGAGCTCTGGCTCTTGAGCTTCGGCCAGTCGAGTGTTGCGAAAATAGTGCCTATCATTATCAGTAAACTAAACGACGGTTTCTAATGATGACGATGGCGATAACGATTACAACTTATCAGTGATAAGTATGATTGACAAAACATGCGATCCTGATCTGACATTAACCAGTTAATGAGATAAGAGATGAAATAGTTGGTGTCACTAGTCTGCACATATACAACTAAGTATAACAAAAATATCATCTTAAAAGCACAGGCTGTACGTATGGTAGCTAGACGCAAAACACGCATGAATTCAAGCATAATGGGAGCTTCATACGGGTAAGTGAGATTATCAGCCTTCACCTGGTGTGACAATCCATTACTGCTTTATGCAGTACTGTATCCCTAAGTAATGGTGAAGACAATGGGGTGGATCCATTGAAATAGTATTACACAAGAACACCGAAGACGTATTCGTTTTATACGAAAGAAAGGGCTACGTACGCCGAGCACGCTTTGTTTAGGGGGAGGAAACAAAAATGAGACTGAAAAGCCTCTTTCCATGCAAAAATTGCGAACTGTTCCTTCTGACCATTTATTTTAGATATTAGTTTCTCTTTGTAAATAGTGCCCTGCCATTCTTATGAATAGTGATACATCTTTTTCTGACCAACCTAACCTAATAGTAACCTAAACAACAGTTTTATTTACAACTTAATAACAACAACAGGTAAACCCTTTAGCACTATAGACGCTTGAAATTCTCTATTCAGAACATCACTAATACACATAGATAATATCATATTTACCATCACAGCTGATATCTCCTACTGCTCCAACATAACCACCTTTAGTAACGCCACTAATAAGAAGCCATTAACCATCCTTAAACTATAGAAGTTTATAGAGTTATTAGAAATTAGGTCGACCATAAACTTGCTTTGCACCATCATTACCAGGGCACCGGTAATGGGAAACTAGGACTTCTACCTGTGTGCCTTACGCGGAAAGCTGGCTCCGGTAATTTCTCGCAAAACAACCGACAATGCGCCATCAGTTCGAAGGCCGCTTCAGCATACACTTCACTCCCGCGTGATCAGAACATCAATGTTGACGCGTTCTAGCAGGACGCACTGCCGAATACCACTAATACAGAAGCGCTTTTATATTCTTACAGACGGTTGCTGCCCTTAACAATATATAACTCCGTCGCATCCGACCAGCAATGCGTTGGCAGATGTTGGAGAGCTGAAGAGAAGTATGATCCATTTTTTTCGATAGCTGCGAAATTGTAAAGGACGCTTCACCGCGCACCCGTTATTATACACTAATTTTTAAAACCTTTACATTGTGTATTATAGGCAGAAAATAAGTGGATCGGTGAGTTTTTAAGTTGCCAAGTTTTCAAATACTGGCGTATGTTTTCGTAAAACATACGCCAGACGACGCTGTACGAGTAATGATTTAATATAAGGTTTGAAATCAATAGTGAAGGTTACCTGGACGTTAACCATACTAGAGTGACAAATGCCATCGAAGACGCATAATAATCTGTGGGTTGCAGTAACTCATATAGGGCTGGGGCCGGGTTCCGGGTAGTTTTTCAATGTATTGTAAGATTGTAAAGTTCTGTAAGCTGAACATCTTTTGACTCACGTAAAAAAACCCGATACACCAAAGCTTTAGTGTATAGTTCCATAAATGAATACAGGCTTCCCATCATTGGGTAGACGGCTTGTAATAATCTTCGTGCGGCACAGTTACTCGAGCCTCGCCGATGTTTCACAAGAAATAACGCTTTCAAATACAACATATACATTAGATACGAGAGAACGACCTCAAGCAAGAGCTTCGTAAACCACTGAACGCTTGATAAACCGCTAAAATTATTGCTGTTGTAAGCAGATCTTGGTCTCAATTGACTTCCCATCTCCGATGGCTACAGCGGTGCGTCCGTAGAGTAAAAGGCAGACGCAGGAATAGCTCGAAAAATTATCTTGTCTAGATTATATATCAGACTTCTGGCTATCTTATTTTCTGGCTGGTCAATGGTTCGGACATGCCGCCATGTAATCGAGATAGACGTCTCGATGCTCAGAAATGCCCAAGTTGATGGCAACCGAGACACAATATTAGAGGAAACAATTATAAAAATGACTAAGATAGCGTAAATTTTATAGTTACCAGAAGTTAGCATAACTGATTGGTTAACTGCCAATCTGCGTTCTTGTGACCGGCTGATATTTGAGCAATCTTACCATTTGCTACCATCTAATTGACGAGATAAATATATAGAATATATACGTTTGCATGTTACAATGGTATTATGTGTGCAATCTAAAGAATCCGCTACATTACCTTCCAAGTACCGCTTTTTTGACCGTATTCTAATAATAATAATAAGAAATATAACAGTAAAACACTGGTCATCAAAAAGGTAACTCTTCGCTATCATCAAGCGTCATTTAATGAATGAAATAAAAAATCTCAGCGCTCAGTTTACTCTGCTCCGGGGACTATCATTGAGAAATTCTCACATACACGCATCACTGTATAGAGAATGATAGAATTTCCCGCCTATAATGGCAACATTATTTCGATCTCGGATATCAATCTAAACAGTTTTTTTTATGAACATATCTGCTTGCAATCGGTTTGTTACCGTCACAATACAAAAATGCCCGCCAAATTCACTGTTGATTTCTACACTGGAATTGTTGCTATGGCAACACGTAGTATAGTAATGTTGTACCTAATCCATTACGTAAGATGTGTCATGATCTAGCTGCTTCGAAGCACCTCTGCCAACGTTTGCATAGGATGCGGCTAGACTGACAAAAACCTAGATTCTGCCAGCTGAGCTGGAGCGCCGTATCATCGAGCGGATCTACGGCGGACAAAGTCCTCGGAGCGGATTGATGATGAGAAATTGATACAAACGGTTAGCGTTTTAACTGGCCGGATTCATCACTGTTACTGACGAGGCATGTTAATACCATTAGGCTTGTTTAAAAAGCCGGCTACTTTATAGCGATTTACCAGGCTTTATCAGGTTTTAGTAGCAGAAAGTTTACAATGGCTTTATTAGAAACCCATAACTTAGTTTTTAGACTATTGCAAAAAATTGTACCTGTTTCTTAAGTAAGCTTCTGATGCGAGCGGCCACGTTTACATGATCATTCATGATCATCAACATGAAAAATAGCCCACGTTCGATGTAGCGACATTTCTGGTAAGAATACATAAATAGCAATAGTCTGTTATGTCATTTTTGCAAAAAACGACAGTTACATCGTGTTATAGCGTTTCTGTTTGTTTGAGTCCGCTTACGCGCTACCACTTGCCATAAACCAGATGCCATGTATTTGGTATCTCTCGGAAAGATGGCAGCACCAAAGGTGATTTTAGAGTTAGTATGGCAATGTGCCGCGTTTCGCCATGAACGAACAATTTCTAACAAAAAAATAAATACGCATCAAACAAAAAGTGTGCTTCCTGTTACCACGCAACACGCACACATGGTAGAAGACACACAACGACCTATAAAACGAAACGAACTTCGAAAGGTTCAGCTACAAACAGATCAAGTAATAATGTTGCGTTTCCATAAGACTAAATCGAGTGAGTCATTAATTGGTCTAGGAGGACGATACCTGTCTGTAGGAGGATCCTATGAGCGTTCTGGTTGTCCCATACGTCAATCTCGGCAATCAAACCGTGTCTATCAATGAGTCGCAAACCCATCAAGCATCAAACTTTTACCGTAGATAATAGCAACTGCGATACTTCGAGCCGGCTGCCCTATACGCGTGAAGTTTCAGAGAAGTGGCTCACAGATAGCAAGCGCCTGAACGTCGTTATTTTGTAAAGACACTTTATAAGATACAAAAATTCGTCAATATGAAAAAATGTCGCCAGAGAATACGATGTCAAGAATAGTTATTATAGAGGCGAACTTAATACCCGAGCCTCTAACTCATGCCTACTTGTTTGCCTTAAGCATTAAGGTAAACACATACATCTTAACAATGAAATGCCAATTAAGCATGATCCTGAGTCGTGATTTAAAAAAACAAAACACTGAATTAGATCGTTCGGGTGCAAAGCTCCTTCAAAAAAGCTAGGGAATTTTGAGTCTGTTCAGTATGTAGCCATATCTCATTTTATCCTTACTGCTTCTTATTGCACATTTCCATTGAATCGCTGCAATAACCTTTGTTGTATTGATTTCAACTATCCTGCAGAAAAACTACTGGCCTATTTATTGACGATCCAAACCTACCGCTCCACCGGGAACTGATCGCTACTGAAATTTGTTACGCAATGGAAATTATCGCCTTTTCCTAGTTGCAATTAGGATATTATCTCGAGCAAACATTGACCTTGACATCCAAAACGATTCATTCGAGCTCGAGAAGCAAATGAGACTTTTTGAAGATTTCGATGTTTTTAAAAAACGGTTCACCCTAGGATACTATACATTTGTTTTTATAATACATTTGAGAAAAACGGGTTTTGAAAAATCCAATCTGGCTCCTCTGCTAAAAATGCCCGGGTCGACCGACTCATATGCTGTCGTACCTTTGATCAAGCACCATTGACCGAAAGTCTCCGTCGATGATGTTGGCTTCACGTGGAGGTACCTAGTAACCTTGTCGATTAGTGTTTCGACAAAGCCCCAAATAAAGGATTCCTATGAAGCCAGTCATGTAAGCTCTTACTTACCCATACAACTCAGAAAAATTACGGATGCAATCGTTAGAGTTATGATAGAGTATGCTTGTCTATTTTAGCGTTTGAGAACGGGTCGAAGAAAAACAATAAAGTGCTTTTTGTCGTTGAAGAATAACATTACATAATGTAAGCTACGGTTGTGACTAAGTTGTGTGCCTAATTCACTCATTCTACATAAAAGCAATTCGTAAAAACAGCTGATTTTATTTGGTGTCTATGTGTGGTTTCAACTTTGCATATGTTCTTGTGTTGACCAGGGTCGGAAAAATTCGTCCACTTTTAAAGCCGCTTTCGATCTGTCCTGTTATAACCTCGGAAGTGTGAAGAACATCAACGACCTACCTCTCACTGGAAACGGTTTCGTGCTGCTGCTATAACGCCTTTTTCGGATAGGATCAATGCGTTCGGCCATCATTCGCAGGTGGGCATCTTGCGCTATTTGTCCCCGTTGGGCGCACGTCAGTCCAGCCTGGCAACCACACCCAGCCGGTGACGTCGTTGAAGCTACGGTTGTCACAGACGCCATCATTTCGGGTTCAAAGTTTTCAACAACGGGTTTAATGGCGCTAGCAGCAGAACACCTGCTGCAGATTAAAGTAGGACTCGTTTTGATTTTTGTAAACAGAAGACGTTTATGGTAACAGAGGTAGGTAAGGTTGTTCCAAGCCCGTCGTTACACTGGACCCACGTGAACTCTCTCAGTACGGAGAGGCAATGAAGGGAGAAGCTTTATTCGCTATGTCTCTCGTCTAGTGACTCACGCGTCGTGTGCGCGCTGCTGTATGAAAGGCAGCTCCGCGCTCCGGCAAGTATTTGTTGCCGCCGGTGACATTTTTGTTGCCGATAGCAAAAACAGGTGATCCTTCTAACAGCGGCACCTAATCAAGCTAATTACAGACAGTTCGCCTTGTCGGGCTACGCAACACCCGAAGACAATGTCCACCATAAATTTCTATTAATACGGCATATCGATCACAATGAACATGAGCTCGTTGAGAAAGACTTAACAGAAAATATAGATGCGTATGTGGTGGATGAAAACTATTTGCAGTTTCGACTCTATTCGCTGAACGTCTTATATGATGCTTGAATAGAACACTTTTGCCGTTAAGCAAATAGGTACTACGGGTATCAAAGTTATTTATAGCTGAATAGCAATGACTTACTGAAAGGCTTGTGAGTCACTAACGTTTCGACGATCTGGACGGGCGGAGCACTCGTCGTCAAACCAAAGCGTCGCTTTGTTTGTACATATGATTTCACTAACGACGATTATAGCACAATAATATGCGTGAACCCCTTCAATTCGTAAAGTGGCGCTCAATTTTGGCGTGTACGTCAAGGGGTCCTGTTTGTACGCATACTGTTTCAAGCCAGCATTGATTTTCCAACCGTCAAAGTTTAGCAGCCCGTCCCTTTGCGCGGACAGACCGAGTGCAGGTGCGGACTATACTGAGAAGTGTCCAAGGCGAAGCTCTTAGACGTCAGCGGCGCCCGAAGTAGCGGCGGCAATCGTACTAGTACCTCGTATTGAACTTGTTGTTTTTTCCAGGGAACAGTTTACAAGGGTTACTAACGAGGGTACCAGCTGCCGACAAAAAAGATAAACTGCACACGGTCATTTACAGGTTGTCATATATCTCGAAAGCGAAAATCCTCCGCGTGCGTAATTTGTTGAGACGGCAAGCCGAACGAGCGTATGTCCTGTTAACACAAATGTAATGGAGTTTAACTGCTTTCAAGGACTGGCTTTTTGTAGACTCCATGCGGACGGAGAGTTATTTACTCACCTCTCCGCTGGCTCGACTGCTGCCCTCTCCTCTGTCGACACGTCATGATCTTTGCTGTTGCTTTGGTGCAATCCAGTTTTCGATCTTGGAAGGGCAGAATTGCTTGCGTTAAAGTGGACTTTTCGATGTAGTGCTGATTCGGCGGAACCGTGTATCGACACCTGGATGCTACGTGAAGGAATTACCTTGTATGGCCTCTCCGTATCGAGTGGCCAGTTTTTGTCCTTCGGGAACTGGAAGGGCCTGACCTAGACTAGTATTTACATCTAGATCAGTTATCGCTCTGATAGAGCTGGGTCGGCGCAGATCGTACGCCACTGGATACAAGTTTCACGCTGGAAGTTAGGAAATTAAAGTACGAATGAAAATATTGACAATAGTACTATGGAAAATCGAAAAAGTTTTTTTTAGAGAAAAGCTGGGGAAGACGCTTGGGTATGGTGGAAAAATCTAGCTTGCCAAGGGAAGCGTACTGGCAGACCTGGATAAGGCCTATTCCATCCGAGAGATCTACTAATCTGAAGATAATTTGTTTTTTTTTGTTTTATCGAAGGTAGGCAATGCGAGCTAGTGCGAGCTAAATTACCATCCTGGAACTTTATAGAGGCGGACAATGCGAATACAAGCAACGAGAATCCGTGAAACTGACTCTGATTCTCAAGTTGTTTATAGCAACAGCGGCCAATTCAACATCTGCTCAACTCGAAAAATCATTTTAGTTTCGCTGCTTCGTAAATATAAATGAAATCATAGGTAGGTAACATGTTATATTGCAACGGCGCACAGGCCGGCAGCAGAGACGTCCGAACACTGACAGGCACTATCCTTACAAGCAAACCTAAGGACTTTCCTGTCAGTAGTAGTCAGTACGTTGAGCGTAAGGGTAACACAAATAAGCTCTTGGTTAAAGGACAGATATAAGCCCGATATAGTACTACTTCGATAACAGTCATACGAGAATTATAGGAACCTTCTAACCATAAGTACGCTACTTGTTTACAATAATACACTTTCTTAGTCCATGACTGGTCTGAATAAATATCGTTTTCATCAGAACTTACGGCGTTTCTGGTTCTCAAGTTTTAAGCAGAGGTAATCGTGTGCTTCCCACTTAGTTGCTATCGATCAGCGGTACATAAGGTAGTACTCGTACAGATAGGAAGTTAACGTCCGTCTAGCAGTGTTTTATGTCGATAGCTACAGCGTCGCTTGTGCAGATGACGTTAAATGGACCATTGGTTCTGATTCTAACAACTGATGGAGCGTTCCCAATATTGTCGATAATATAGCAATAAAAAATTAATTAACAAAGGCTGTCATTTAAATACAACTCCGTGCCGACACCTTGGCTCAAAGCTAGACAACGAGGACCCTTTAATATCGCAATGATGAAATGTTTTTGAATCTTACATTTACGGCCAGAGGCGAAAAGAACGTCAAATTTCACTTTAAAGCTTAATGGTCCCACGGCGCATTCCTATACAGTTCGCAAAAACGTACTTGACGTCGTGTTTATAGATACAGGCACAAGGTCAGATTCTTGTTGTACGAAAATCGAGCACCGAGTCCGACTACACCATTAGGATAGGTTCGATGTTATGATAAAACAATGCTGCCTAATGAGCTTTTACTAATTATCGAGTCGAGGATAGCTGTTAAGGCAGGTGTCTACGACAAGGCCATTGTAGTAATGCGCTACCTATCCCGTTAAAATGATCCTAGAAGCTGCAAAACGATATAGAAAATTAGCCTGATTTTCTATGCTCTAATTATGTATGTACGTATGTAGATTTAATTGATATTCAATGACATCAGAATGGAATTCTGACTGTTACCTATAGTCGCAACTAGTTTTAGCCAAATAGGTCACAATTATGTGTGCCCGTTAAAGTGAACACAATTTAACAAAAATTAATTTCTGATTTTTTGAAGGTCGGAGATTCGTCTATCTAGTAGAATAGGTACCCGACAGAACACGCTCCTAAAATAACCTAGTTAGCTAGTTAGGACATAACTATTCGATAATTAATCGCAAGCTCCTTTTAGGACAATGTAATAGCCTGCCTTTCAGAGACATTAGCGCCGTCACAATGGCAAGACACGCACTACCAAAGAACCAAACGCTATAGTGCTGCATTATTAAATGACGCCAGTTCAACTACAGCCTTCCTTCTGCCCCGTTCTCTGAGGCAGCAAACAAAAGGCAGCATATAACAAGACAGAATCAATATAAATCAATGTTCACAGCAATAGCAGATGACATTACAGTTTGAAGGGGAAAAGGTCTCGTATGACGACCCCCACCCGATCGGCAGATTTGTCTTTCGACTCGAAGAACCGGCATTTTATTAGGGAACTGAAGACCGCTAAGTTTAGCTTTTTTATGGACATTTTTCAGTAATTGTGCCTTGCTGAGATCCAGTGTTTACGATGAGAAAGAATCGTTATAGAATAGTGTTTCTGAGTTATTCGACGACAGCATAATGGACTCTCGTTAGTCTGCACGATGACTGATGTTGATCAGTCTCGCTAAATAGCACAATTAAACTTCTATATTGGTAAGGGAGCTAGGTTAAGCTTCAATGATGCTTTGTCTAGTTCCTTTGATCGCCGCAAAAGCATCGAGCTGTAAAGCCAGCTCTTTGTTTTGAAGTATCACTCACCTCGAATAGGGAACGGTTTTGTTCCATTGGAGTACTTTCGAGTTGCTGGTACTGAATTGTGGCGATGAATATGCCGATGTAGCATCTTGAAATCGGCCTTGACACTGGGAATGATCAAATTAACAATTGACCTTAGAGGGCGCCAACTGAGCTCGCTTTATTCGCGTAGCGTTTGTATACGACGTCGGTTACGGTTCACAATTTAGAAGATTTTCTCTGATCACCAATTCCTGTAACAGTGACAAAACCGAAATCGTAAAGTCGATATTCGCAACGCGTAACAAGGCTTATTTTTTTCTTGTTTATAGAATTTACTATGTTTTTCCACCTACGTTGCATAGAGAGTACTGAGATAAATAAACATTTTATGTAGCGGTAAATTAATGCCAGCCAACTCCTCAACCGATCCCAAGGTAATAATTTCGTAAATTTATTGGACTGATGCATATGAGCTCCGCGATACGCTTCGGAGTAAACAATCGTCGAGGTAAACGACACACCTTAACAACACAAACGTATCGATCCAAACTCAAAAGTGAATTTCGCAGTATGCAAACTCTTTAAAATCTATTTGTACGAGCCGGTTTGTCCCGAAAAAAAACACACACATTCAATAGCTAGGTCGCTTTGAAAAGAAATAATTTTACGGAAAAATAAACGTTAACATTGGAACAATCTTCGCTGACCGTTTTCACAGAGAAACAGCACAGAACATCCTGTAACTATAGTCCTCCATCTCTTTGTCAATGGCTTACTATTTGCACAAGCACAAAAACCTTCCCGTCAAGTAAGATATGACAGCTGCATGTAATGCATGAGTATGGATTATACCAGAAGCACATTGATACGGATTTATTTCGTCATCAGAAACGTGCAAATAATAATAAACGCTTTCATCAAGTGTCAAGTGTTACTATCAGCAACTGTAACCCTAATAAATGCACTGTCTTATATCTGGCCCCTTAGAGTTTGGCACATGGGCTAACTTAAAGCTTCTGCAACGTTCGTCAACGGTCTAATTATCTGACAAGTTAAAAAGACAAAAGACAAATTCGGTCTTTTATCTTGAACACGATTAGGTAACTTCTACAAAGAGTAGGAAGATCGAAGTGCAGCACACTTGGCAGGCGAAGCGAATACGTCATAACGGCTGAAAAACTAAACCTGAATCTGTGTGCGTGCAGATGCGAATCCTATTTGAAAAAAACAAACCATATCAACAGACCAGTAATGACATCTAATTGAAAACTTCCCTTGATCAAGTGCGCCACTTTGGATGATTAGTGCTGCAGCGCCATCAACTTACAAATGGGTTCACATTATAGCTATAAGGGTATGTTCTGTGTATCTGTTTGAGTCTAATTTTTCTATCCATTCTGAAATCGCTTATTCAGAGTGTTTAACAGACTGTAACGTAAGCAATTTCAAAGTGACCTACAATAGGACATTAAGCTTACGAGCTTACAAAGGTAAAATACAAGGCCGACGTGCTGTAACACACTGCTAAATGTATAGAACATAGTGACGAATCACTATTAAATCTAACTGGTTAATGTTACGCATTTACGTTAGTTATTAACATTATGAGACAAGCATGGCTCATTTCTGGTCGCAGAATTGAAGGTCGCCACTTAAGACACCCTGTGCAGGACTTGGATTTGGGTCTGTGGGCTGAATTACTGAATAGTCATCGTAGATTCCATCATTGTGTCATAAAAATGCTCTAAGGCAACAGGAAGTCCAGTGAGACTCCTCTTGGCGAGTCCTGGAGGCAACATCAAGCAATGTTTTCAAGATCTGTGATAAGAGGACAACAATGGATGCTAAAGGCAACACTTCCAATAAAAGGAGTTTTCTGTCCGTCTCGCTAGATAAACATCCTCCAACTGATATTCACTTATCGCCAAACATTCGCGTCCCTGACAGAGTTTTTTCTGCCTGGGCACGTAATCGACGTTCAAGATATAGACATCCTACCGACATCACCTATATAACGGCACTCTAGAGAGGGGTGCACAACACGCATAAATGCATACGTTGAACCGGGCATAGGCTTAATTAAACAATTTCGACAGCGGCACCCTTCAGTAGCGAGGGGTTGGCTTTGATGCTTGGCACTGCTATTGGCGCTGTTGACGACAAGCTTCGGAAAGAGCTACATTATTATTCCGAGAGAATATCAGAGCAAAAAAATACACAGCCGTCCGGAGTCGCCAAGAAGTGATTTCTACCGGCCAATGTTCGTTTTGTATAGTGCTAGGTTTGCACGGATGCCCGGGAGCCTGGGCTGCTCTCTAGAGCTATATCTGGCATAAGCATTTCGTAGGCGTTGTAATACGTAGCTAGTTGTGAGTTCGATTGAATTGCACGACGCTCTCTTTCACACAGCCTTTCTTTTCCCATTGTGGAGATTTACTGGACCGCAAATGGCCGCTTGGATCACTAACCTATATGCCATTTTGTTCGGATTCCACGGGAATGGTAACGCAGAGTACATTCTGTAACGTTCAGTTGTAATTAATCAGCGCACAAATATGACTTGCCAGCTTGTTTACATAATAGTACCTAGACAACTGTTCAGGAATTCAGGAAGTGATCCGTTCTATCGCCTACTACATTGCGGTAGGACAGTTGCGATCTTAGTTTGTTCTATCTCCTATTCATCTCCACCGAGTGTGTTTTTGAACAGGGCGTGCCTTTTGCCGAACTAAAAACGTCAAGCTATTTATAAAGAACAACCTTACCAAGGCGGGTCAACAGACATTAAGATTAATTTCGACTGCTACAGCGTGTTATAAACGATATTTTGTAGCGAATTTATGAAACTAGTGCGAGCTCCCTGATAGAGCGTATTTTTTCCCATAGGGAAATCATAGCTGGACAACAAATGCGCCGGCTACTTGCCAACAAACGAACGTTATAATTTTCAACGAAGAAATCTACTTGAGCATTTAGAGTAAAGGGCTTTGGCCAAATGAGTCCGTATGAGCTCCTTCAAAAACAAAAGTCAGTTATCATCTTCTTTACCATTCTCCCGTCGGATTGAAGCACTGGCCAGTGTTGACTCCGTTAGCACCAAATCGCGTAGGTTTCCTCGAGGACCTGACCGCCGCACTACAGCACAACGCACGCACACCCACCTACACATACACGGAGTTTGACAAACGAGTTCCGTTCGTGCGACTCGGTGATCGGAGCGTCCATTGGTTTCTGAACGCTTCGTCGGATAGTGTCGTCACGCCGGGCCTGGTTGTATGCGTTCGGAATTCAGTACTTTGATCCGATGGCAAGCCAGGCGTTGTCGTGACAGATAAATTGCAAACGAGACTATCGGAGTTGTCCCTATGGATGGCAGCAGCAGACGGACAAACAGAGTTAGTGGTTAGTTGGCTGCCTAGACGCCCTTCCGCTGGGCCTTCCCTCCCTCACCTTCTTTGCTGTTCCGGCCGCACCTTCGGAACCAAGAGTCGATCGATTCGTCAGCTGGAGGAAGATCAACTTCTTCGACGGCTAAGCGCGCCAGTTGCTTAGACTTTTGTTAGATAATAACTGCTGGCACTGATTCAGGCTCGTCTGTTGCACGACTCGACTAAACTCTGGCCAGATCAAAATCAGTGCTTCGAGCAGATCAGTGCTTCACCTGCTGCAAAATTAGAAGTAGAATTAGGCTAGCTGGATCTTATATGTGACAGGCGAAACAAAGACGGGAGAGGGCAGAAACAGCCGTACTGTACTGTTCAACCGAAGTAAGCAGAGGCTCACCATAAAACCGCTATTTTTTTCAACTACTCAATAGCACCTGCGGAGCGCGTCAGAAACAAATGACTCGCAGTCGGACTTTTACCTATTGTCGCGCCACGTCCGCTTTCCGAACTCTAGAGCATGGCAATGAGGTCCATTTAGAAAACTTGCACTGCCGAACGTAGCTGATTGTCGTACGGCAACGTCACTTGTCGAGTTGGATAGTCGGTACAACCCGGGCAAGGAGATCTGAGTAACGATCCAACTGTTCATCTCACATAATTGGTATAATTAGAAGATGTCATAGGCATCACAAAGAAACGTGTTTTTTTCGTTTGCACATCAGCGGATAGAGAATTCCCATTGCCATAATGAAGAATAGTGTACCGCTCGGCAACGAACTATTACTAGATATTTGTACGCGATGGCGGACTAATATGCTCGATTTAATGTCTACACAATTCAATTACTTGACTTTTTGGTGGAAATAATAATTGCGGCCCCCGTGATCTTGAATGACTACATTTAATGGACATGTTGTGCTGCATAAATTTCCTGAGTTAAATAGTGATTCATTTTTTCAGGATTAATAATTAATAATTTTCAGGAATAATTTTTTTAATAATAATTCTCTATATATATATATATATATATAATTCTTAGAATATTACGTAGGTAGATGAACTATAATTAAAGTCTTAAAGTTGCCAACCTAAAGCCTAAAGCAACCTATAGAAGCGTTGACATGTCTCTCTTACAAACAAAGCTAATATAGAAACATGTATGTTTAAAAATGTTTAGAATAGATTTTATGATTTACCATGTACTAAGCGTTTGTCGGCAGCCAAGCTCAACGTGAAGTTATAACTTAACAACGACAGAGAAAAGAAGCATAGTTTGTCGGGACGTAGCTCGGTAGCTACTATATAAACCAAAGCAAAATCTAGATTTTGTATCTCTTAAAAATTCAAACACTTCTATACAGGTTTTTTTTTTTTCGATACGAAAGCCAATTCGCATCCAGCAGAAGTCTAAGAAGCAGAAAATGTGCAAAAGCTTTACTGAACCTTTGCTACCAAACCGGGATTGGGCACTTATTGTTCATAGCGATTTCGGGCTCAGCTTCTAGCTGACAGGATCATGAAGGTCACGAACCTAACATTAACTGTTATAAAGGCTGCTACGTGTTATTATAGCAGGGTATTATATGGTTGTTAAATTATATTTATTACAATTGCCGTACTGTCCGATATATATATATATAGCCGACTACATCGGATATAATAAGCTACATGTGGAACTTTGGCCGTTTCGTTCTTCCGAAACGAAAAACGTCATTAGTGCGTTGTGCCCTTAAATCGGATAGGGATATTGTTACATATGCACACTTGGACAGTATTTTATAATAATGTAACTACACCTTTTTGGGGTAATGCGGTAGAGAGCGATATCATTCGGCGTACCCCAAGTCAACTTGCCCTAGACTCAAACGAGCGCAGGTTATACGTACGTATTGGTGTCCTGACTAGCTCAGTTCTTTGATTTCGGGTTTGAAATTGGCGAATGGATTTCTTCTAACTTCGAATAGGATGAGATTGTTAAAGGGAATTAGTTGTGTTTGATTTATCTGGATAATTACATATTTAAAGATAATTAAATTGAAAATAGAGCGAAGCGTGCCATAAAAACCGTATGAATCTGCACTGGTTATACTGAGATGAGCTATATTTTTGAGACCAAAAATAATTTAAAAAAAAAAACATCAACCATCAAATTGTAATTGAATCCTCCAACTACAGAAGCAATTGGAACGGACTGTGCAATTGAAATATAAAAACGCTTTAAATTAATTTACTTTCAACCACAAACCTTTGAATTGCAGAACGTGATTGAGGACGTTTATTTAATATTGCAGCAGTCGGGCAGTACAAGTCTTCTCGTGTATTATAGCATGGCTTTTTTGGCCCATTTAACAATAACACGTCGTCTAAATAGAGCCAACAATCGCTTAACATCGAAATAGGACAAAGCTAAGGACGGCATCAACCGCTCTTACCGTGTTGCAGGACTGTTATCACAATATATATATTCAAGTTTTCTATCGATTGTTCGACAAATTCGTAACGCGCAGAACAGCTGGAAAGCGTATCTTTTCACTGGCGATACTTGCACATCATATTTGCATTAAAATGCCGCTCGGTAAAGGTCTACTGAAGGAACAGCGAGCAATAACGGTGACCTATATATAAACCATTGATTTACACAATAAAGGTTCGGAGAAATTAAATTCAAGTCCTTGCGACTACCGATATTTGTTTCCAGGCCTTCCACTACCGGCAGCCATTTTCCGTTAAGTTGTTGGGTTAAAATTTAAATCGGTGAAATCTGTTTGCGCTCGATTGTTGTCTACATTTACTTAGTTTTGGAGGCATCTCGAAAACTGCCCAACATAGAAACATGTCCAAGCTGATTAAAAACACAGCATGCGTAAAAAGACTTAGGTACGTTTCGATACATATTGCTATGGTAGGAGCTATGACTGCTATACTACCCGAATTTAGCTTTAACCTGCTACTTAGAACAAAGCAAAGAGGTTCAGGTAAAAGAACGAATCCATGTGAAGAAGCTTGATTTGTGCAGTGCTATGTACAACTACCGTAAGCCCTTTCGCGAAAAAAAAAAACATTAATGTAAAGAGGAAGTATCTGCTAAGGATTCGCTCGAATTCATGGAAGTTTATAATGACTATAAAATTCATTTTTTGTATGTATTTTTTTGATATAGTAGATATTGTCAGCTATACCTTTTATACCAGCGATAAGCTTCTATAGCTCAGTGTTGCATATCCAACATAGTACTATATTAATGCGCATCTCTCGTTCAGCTGATCGTTACTGGGTGAAATTAGCATAGCTCGAAGCGTAGTCGTCGTTTATAAAAACTATTGAAGAAGATAGAAAAACGCTTATACATCCAAAGATATAGGAACGGGTCGAGGATAACGTAAGAAGATCAGAGCAGATATGCCGTATGGAAAAAGCAGACTGCTCTAATCGTAACGGTAACCATAAATCTAGATATTCGTTTGATAGCGGTCTAGCGGCCGCATTAGTTACCTCTATGACTATGAATGTTTTATTAATGATTTATATCTCGTGCGTATTTGAAACGAAACGTGGATAAGATTTTACTATGTCGAGGCCATTTCAACCCTTTTCTGGAAAATAAAATGATGAGCCCAGGTATTCCCTGGCTGTATTTCCCTTTCCCTGCTTGATCTCCTACAGAAGGACAGAGTAATTTATTAAGACGAGACAAATATTTAAGCGTAATCATACGATACTCTCGTACCAGTCAAAGACGCGACTGAATTGACGCAATCTGCCGTTGATATTTGAGCGTTCGCTAAATCTGGACGGAGTTTTGTGGAGATGTCGCTAGTACTACTTAAGGCGATAAACGTGAAAGCAGTTGTTTTCGCTATGTGAGAAACGTATATTTACAGCTCTTGTTGTTGTTCTGAATCGAAATTGAGTGATATACGCACACTATTTTAGCTGGAACTTTATTATATTCGCTGGCTTACTTAATTATTGAAGTGTTCGTTATTTCCAGGAGCGTTATGCAGTTTGTTTTTGTGTCCCTTTTTATATGGGTGCACGCCGTCAGCGCACAAGAGGTTGTGGTACCCGAAGCTTATACGACCACCTACGGCAGCATTGGTTCGCATATATACGGATATGCTTCAACCCATGCTCGTATCCTGGCCGGCCCTTTTGGCTTTCCGTATACAACGCAGCCCCGGTTCCATAGCGGTGTTAATCGGCCGCCACAGCCGTATACGGTCCTGCTTTAATAGGACCTTAAAAAGAGACTTGAATTGACTGAAGTATGTGCTATTATTAAGCGACAGACCATTAGTTCATGGAAGCAGCATAACGAATTCATGTATATAGACAAAATTTGTCTACCTGTAAATTAAACCTTTTCTGTAAACATGTTTGTTCTTTTCCAAGTTCGGATCTTTTGACGTGTATTTGATTACGTATGCTGTCGTTTTATATATGTATTTAAAGAAAACTGATGTTCTTTTGAAATTTTTCTTCTATATAAATATGGCGCTTCAATTTTAAACATTATGTTGTTTACATTATATCTTCTAAGGAAAGTTTACAAGATATTTCTCAGTCTATTGAGCGCACTAAATTACTTTAGCATCATTTTTATTATATTATGAGGTATTAGCTCTGAATTAATCCAGAGCTAGCAAAAAAAATGTTAGCGCAACGTGATGTAGGGTCTTATGTGATGCCGGCGTGAGTGTTCGGACGATAGCGTTTTGTTTCGGATCTTCATTGACGGACTATTTGTCCTTCAATACACATAGTGCAGACCTGAAATGTAACCAGAATTTAGACCGAATATAAAGGAACTTCATTGAAATCTAGTGATTAATCGTATTCTTCGGAATACTAATAAAAAACGTCACGTTCCGATCTGATTATGTCGTATTCAGTGTCTTCATTAAATATCGTACTTATTACACATTATTTAAAAATAACGCACACCTGCTAAATTCCAACTAATTACCATCTGGCTAATAGATCTTATTTGACTAGCATTATAACCTGTACGTTCGTTGGCTGTATCTTCAATCAATTTACTTTTGAACGCTATTCAGTTAAGGGTACCCAGTTCAAGCGTTTAAAAAATCTTTGTCCTTGTGGGCTTTAAAAATTCATGTGGTATAATTATTTCTTCATGTTGTTCTACATCACCTTTTCATAAACTTTGTTTGTTGATGAGCTCTTGGAGTTGTGTTATAGGTGGCACCAAATGAGCAAACAAAATATACCCAGCTATCCCATGTCCATTTGGGGCGAATGACATGGGTCTACCCACAACATAGGTTATGCCTTTTTTTTTTTGTTCGGGGCCCGATAGCATAGGTCATTTGGAGACTGTTCCTGACGCTCCTCAGCTTGGAGCTCTCGTTATCAGAGAAGACGGCAGATCGAAACGGATTTTCATCAGCAACACCTGCGACAGGCATTGTATTAGTAACCAAAGTCTGTTTTTGGTTCATCATTGGGTTGCAGTTATCGGCCGTGGCGTTCTTACAATACGTCCACAGTTAGAATACTTAAGACAACAATTGGTAGCCCGAGCTTGTAGACTTTGTTCAAAGTAATAAGTGAATCACAATCGAATTTACCGAAACGTATGAAAAGGAAAGGTAATGAAATTATTTAAAGCTAGGGAACGTTGGGGTAAACGTGGCAGGTAATTAGGTACCTAATTCTTAGCCAGTGGGCAACTGACGGTGACCGAATTCAGATAAACGGAGTCAATCCTATTAAAGTACAAACAGTTTCAGCTCATTCTAATCCAAAGGAGATTTGTCTTATAGCAAGTATGTATAGCTATACTCCCACCATGAGAAGGGGTTGAAATAAAAATTTAGCTGTCAGGTGTTGACGAGATCCTGTCTTCTTATGCTTGAAACCCGTTGCATAGAGGCCTTATTAAAAATGCTTATAATAATTTGGAAAATTTTAAATGCTCTTTCCACCAGTGGCAACATCCAGTGTACCCAGAGGACACAGACTAAGCCAGTCTTATCGTTGATGCTGATCGAATTTGCTAAACTTCCTACACAGGCGTACTAAGAGTGGCGACCCAATGAAAACGTTTCGACGACCGTGGCGGCAATACTTAGCTAATTGAGGAGCCTTATTTTCTGCGTCCAATTGCGTATAAAATATTCAGAGCCTAATGCCAATAATGCATCCTACTAAGACACGTTGTGCTGAAAATGGCTAGCTGATGATTTTATACAGAGGTCCTGTTTGATGGTCTGATATAGATTAAAACTTTAAATTTCTTTTTTCTCTGTAGTGATAAAGATTTCTTAGCACCGACCCGTGCGCGAAGGGTAATAATGTTGTGTAACGAATTCTTAATTTGCAATATCATACCTTGTGAATGAAGCGCGTTCTAATTTTTATATCACAACAGATCTTGGCGGCGTACGTCACATTTTAGGTAGCATCAAGTAATTGATGGCCAATATCAGGCAGAAGTTGATTTGATTTCAACAATGTTCAAAGTGAAGTGGGTAACAGTATACAAAAGTGCAACCTCAGAAAACTCCTCACGTAACTAAATTTGCAATAGCTTCAGCCGCGAAGGATGGGCTTTGTCTGCGCGCGCGTTGCTTTGTCAAGCACTACCTGTATTGTTTATACCATATCTTCGTTGTAACGCATATTTCTATTAGATATTCAGATGTGATATATTCAGTGCTGGTCTTAGTTTGGATTTGCATTAAGTTTTCACTTGCGTTTCAGGCTCTGTTGTTTCGTCTTAGACTGGCCCTCGTTCTACATTTGCTTTCGTAAAAGCATCTTAATTTTAAGGTTTTTTTATAATGTCATGAAATATGATTTTTCGTATCACGTTAGAGCTCTAAGTTATTAAGCTAATTTTCTTAAAATGTAATATAATGTAATAGATTCAAAAAGTTGAACGTATAGTCAAGTACGAAAAGTTACTAGATGTTAACTCTAACTAACCACAATATTAACGATACATGCCTTGACTGTGATTTTTCCTGACTCATCCATGACCTTGATTGTGACTTATTTGAGATTTATGAAAAATAAAAACAAGGCTATGATTGAGGTCAACGGTGATAAAAAAAATCACGATTTGTGGAACTTTTCTACATGCTAGTGTGTTTATAATGACAAAAGACGCGACCTCTAGCGTGCTTACGGAGGTAACTAAGGTCGTATTAGCATCGTAGTTTATTTTTAGATTAAAACAGTCAAATGAATTTTCTTGGGGAATAATACACGTGTACTTCGGCTTTCGGACAGCTTTACAAACAAACGATCTCGAAAAGTCATCGTAATAGAAACACAATTCAGGAAATTGTCTTCGATTAAAACATAATTGACAATTTCATATGGTTTGTTTATTCTTCTTATACTGTATTAAACTTTATTTATTGGTTGCCATAATACAAATGGGTTGTAACACATAATGTGGTATCTTATTGGTATATTCTATACCTTTTCTCTTCTTTGCTTTTTACAGGCGTCAAGTTGAATGTAAAATTGATAGCTCTAAAATTACAAATTGATTTTTGGATATAAACATATTTTATTATGTGTTAATTAGCAATCCATGTGTTCGATCACTGAAGTCCATTCTAGCTTTAAGGTAAATGGTTCTAGTGGTAATTAAAGCGCCTGTATCTTCACCGTATTTCTTATTCTTCATCTTATTATCTTCACCTAGTTTCTTGCCGAACCTTTAAGGTCTGGACCTCAATAACGACCGATATACTTTGTTTTCATTTAGCTAAGGTACGTTGAACTAAACAGAACTAGTGATATCGTGTCACTTCAATGGTTTCGGCAAACACGCTTTTCTTTAGATTGTTGTTGGTCCATTGTTTTTGGTCTCGGGAAGTGATGAAAGTAACAGCTCCGTCGACTGAGAACTTTGTCTCGCGACTGAAGTAGTTTCGTCGGCGTAACAAACATATTGACATCACCGGTCCTTTTATAGGTAAATAAATGTGCGTTCTTCAGGCTTTTTAATACGAGCGAAATATATCGTAGCATTGCCTATATACTACAAGTGTATTTTAGGCACGGCCTAATAAATAGGTGCGAATAATTTCACTTATGTGTACCCAGGCGATCTTTTAATAGTTTGAAACTGTCGACAGCGTAGCGCTTCTGCGCGAAGCATTTTTTCAGAAACGCCAAAACGCCCGAAGCGAACTTGATCGAAATAATAATTTTTTTGCGGAGCCAACAAGATCACAAGCTTCGTGCAAGAAAGCGTTACCTCACGAAGATCTTGGCCTAAGAAGCCTACATTTGCCTACACAGCGATTATATACGATCCAAATTTATGAACAAGTACGTCAAAATCTGTGACGTTTTATCGCCGGCCGGCCACATCAGTTCATGTCTACACGTATTCACTTGGCCTAAGTTAGCCTGTGTTTTTTTTTTAAAGCATTACTAAGACATGGCTGTCGGCGGCGGCGGAGTCATCACTACATTCGAGTCACGACTCAGAGCTCTATGGAAACTAGCAGCGGGTGAAGCAGGATGAGATATGATTCCCCGACGCTAACAGATCTGTCTGGGGCCAATACGGTAACTGTATCTTTCCTGTCTGCGGCTACAGGTCTGTGTTAAGTTCAGAATCTCAAATGATCAAAACCTTCGAAGCGCTTCTTGTCCTAGGGGGAGTATTGCAGTATGTATTATCGGCAAGCAACTTTCCAGTGCGCAAATGAAAACAGCACAAATCTAAGAGGTGTTTTAGTAGTTTGTTTGAAGTAAACTCGAAATGAATTGAATAATGGAGTATCGTCGTGCAGTCTTCTATTGCTTCTAACGTCAAATGTATGTCTATTTCATTGTTTACACTATGCCAGTAGAACCGCTGATGATATCATTCGAAATCTATTTATCTAATGTCGAAATAGGAACATCGTTCAATTAAGTATTTAATTATGTGTTTTTTATTGATTACAGAGCGATAAAGTACAGCATTTTCTCTGCTAGTCATAGTACAGTTAAGCCAAATGAGACGCTTTGCATCTGAGGTACAGGATCATCGTCTAAACTACATCATCAGCGCGGCGTCGTTGACAGGTTAGACCAAACTAATTGACGGTTACCTTAAAACTGCCGCTGTTGAGGTGCAGACATGTCTCAGAAAAGCAATCTAGGCGGCAAAATGCACCGTCCCAGACCAACAATGTATAAAGAAGAGTTAGACAAGTAATAGTAGGTACTAGTAAACTAGATAAACGAACATATGATATTCAGCCATTTTTTTCGGACCGCGTATTTGTTGATGTATCAAGACATTTTCGGATCTGTTAGTGTAGTCCTGCGGTAATGGGTAATGCTACATTTATAATTAGCCAAAATAAAATGTAGGTTATGTTATCTGTACGAAACAGATTCTGGCGTTTCTGACCGTCAAAGTTAACACAATTTAATTTTACTGCTGACATATCTCGCACGTTTATGTGTGCTGTGCTATATTTCAATGCACCCATATCGATGCTTGGGCTGCTTCAGCTTTTCGAATGTGTACATATCAAAAAATGCTAAGTAAAGCAAACAGATTTGAGACATCCTAATAGTTTCATAAACACAGCTACGAAGCACTGCGGCACTGGCCAAATATTAGCATAAATCAATGTTTCAGAAGCTAAAGAGCGCGTGTTCAGAGGCAGAACTATGCGAGTCGAATGAAGCAATTAGCGTTTATCCTTATACCGTATCTATGCATGATGAAATAAAGGAAGCATGTTTTTGCCTTCGAAGCAATTACATGCGCGCTAGGAAACCAACTTAGCGGGCGGCTTATATCGTTATACTTTTGTATAGTGATCATTTTCAAATACTAGTTACAATAGGAACATCCCATTGAAAGTACGGAACTTCTCTTTATAGTCCTGCATAAAGATAACAGCATGTTATTATATACACCGGTATATATATTCAGGTAGCTTTGATAGACAGAATAAGCTAATTGCCACTAACCATAACTTAAAGTCGACAAACAGCTCCATATCCTATTTTTTTGTCTCACAGACAGTAAAAGAACCCAGAGGGGACGTATGATATACTACTTTATAGATATTAAATGACGACAAATTAATAATAACAATGTCATTTCCATCGAGGCTGCGCCACAAACAACTTCTACAGGCCTTCTATTTACCGATTATCTTACCCAATATATTTACTGTCAGTGTGTCAACGACAATTGGTGAGGGCAACAATCACATGAACGCCCATTCTGGTCAGGTCAATGGAAAGACTATGGTTAGCCATGATAAACTTCCCAAAATCCACTTGTCAGTAAAAAAAAAGCTTGTTAAGTATATCTATATTGCCAATTGGAAGCAAGTTTCCTGGGAAAATCGGCTATTGGCCTTGCGGAATACCCGTTTTGCGAAGTGCTCCTGGCGCTTTTGAGTACACATCCCTTTTTAATGAGGAAGGCAGGAGCCAACAAAAGGAGCTAAGGGATAGTTCCGATGGAACTAGTTGCACATTAGCCACTTGTAGATTGCCTGTTATCTTTAAAAGTTGGTGAATTTCTATAACTCTTCAACTTCATGGACTGGCGGTAGCAGTTTTGCTGTGTAGCTAGGATTGATCACTCGCAACGTAAAGTAATCCCTATGGCAGTAATGGTCTTAGTGGTTAGATTAGGCACAACTACCTGAAGACTTTAGCCCTGCTAAAAGATAATAGGATGTCACAACATCTTCATAGTAGCCATGCGAAATGCGAATAAATATGATCATTTGTATTGTAGGCCTCATCTCTTGGCTGAAAATATATGCAGTTTGCGGCAAGGATAATGTATTTTCAGAATATTTAAAGCAGAAAAGAAACGAAAACGTACCAATCAGGAAATTTTTGACCTGACAATCAAAAAGTGTTAATCCAAAGCTATCTTGCTGTTTTCAAATGTATTATCTATGTATAGTATGTCGATGGAATATATGAATACGAAGAATATCTACGTATGCATTGAAACGAGCTTTTAGGATGGTTTTTAAACGCTTTTCAATGGCGGCCAAATCGTGATTACAGAATAAGTAACAACAAACATTACTATTTCTTAATATCTAGTATATCTCCTCGAAATGCATCAGGGTTGATAGAATGACGAGAGCCATTGTTATGTATAATTATTGCGTTAGCTAGCTTGTTTACTGCCTAAATTCTGGGTTAGATTAAACAATTCATATAAGAGGAAGCAAGAGATCCGGTATCTTGGAGGGTATGAATTTGCTCAGTTGTGGGCTCGGAAGCTATCGCCACAATAAAAAAAGACATTCGATGGGCGATTCTAGTCTCCATAGAAGTTATAAGTTATTTTCATATAAAACGGGACACATGCGAATTGAGACTCAATGAAAGGCCAATAGATAATTATTGGTCTTATTACAAATATACAATGTCATATGCACTTCAGGGCTTTTGGTTACTGTAAGGGCCGCGTCAGATGGCTCGCCATGACCCTTCTAAAAGGTAGGTTAATGCACATAAATTGCTACAACGCACTTCGTAAAACTAATCGTTCATCCAAAAAATGTAGAGTCAATTTTTTTTCAGTCGGTATACCTAATTTTCTACGACGAGTCTATGGCTGTATGATTGAAACTGCGATCTATCATTTTTTTCTAATGACTTATTTATAACTCATCTGTGTATAGTATCATTTTTTACACCGTTTCTCGCATTTGTACTATTAACATTATGGGAAACGACATAATTGTAAGAGGCGCACAAATGAAGAAAGATTCATATATTTATGAATAAGAACAGGAATACAAGATTAAGCTAAGCTTCACGATCTCTGCATTTTGTCGCTCTGTTTTTTTTAATCAACACCACACAATTATACAGTAGTTTTGGAGCTTTCGTTCACAGTAAATTCGTAGCTCAAAATCGTGTTAATTAAATCGCGTAAATAGTTAAGTAGCTGAATTGACTATATCAGCACAATACAACGCAACACTAACGGCGAATTCGCCAGATAGCAATTAACACTTAATTATATCATCGTTAGATTAACACAAAATAGGATATACTGTCCACGTAAATATACTGAATACTTTGAATATAACTGTGGAATATAAACACAGCGAGTTGTCTTTACTTTCCGTGGTGAACCTATTTCAGAAGAAATAACCAATTGTAGGTAATCAAATAAACCTTCAATTGTGATTAATGGCGTACAACAATGAGGCGTTTATTAGTTAGCCTATTTCTGCAGACAATCATACGGTAGTAAAGATGTGTGCTTTGTGCGATGGATCCCAACAAAATTGGCATCCGCCAGCATCCGCCTTTGCAATAAATATTATCGATGTAACAACTCATATATATACACACACAGATTGTGATTATACCAGTGGTTCCCGGGCCACACGGGAGAACGGTATGCAGTTACGTTATTGTATCATCAACAATCAATTCATTATGCCACAGCATAATTGCATCTACCTATACAGTAAAGCTCTCGATGGCACTACTGTAATGAAAGCAAACCCCATATAACATCCATTACTCAATTTTCATTTAATAATTCTGTTTTCGCTCGATCAATATTAATAATGTCAATACCAACAATATCACGCAAAAGCTGAAGAAGAGCTGCAGAATATTAGCAGCGTTTTGACGGTCTGAGTTGAATATTTTGTTGGTAATGTACCTAGTGGACATAGCCTCTATGATAACGTACGATAATATGCATCTCCTCCACTGCGCATCATCGATAATTTGTTTTCACGGAAGCGTTGCTGGTCAACAATTATAACTATAATTGTATAATAACATTAGATGCCTTGCCGGTTTAGGAGGTCCTTCTCGGCCTCGGAGCCCTTGCGCGTTACCCAGAACGAGGGAACTCCATCTTCGACGATGCAGTCTTTCCGCGCGAGTACTTGGCGTAAACTGCTCTTATCACGTACCGCAACGGGTTTATCGTTCTTTGATGACTTGTACCATACCTGAAAACATAATGAAGTCGAAGTTTCATTAGAATCCTTCCCGAATCGATATTAAAGATTTTCGGTCTTTGCATGTCTCTTCATCATAGTAGTGCTTCTTACAGCTAAAACACTAGAGTTTTGAGTATAAAATAAACTAACAAAAAACTATTGTATACATGTATCAGTTTGAGAGACCTTGCCAAATTCATCAGATTGAGCTCACTTCTCATTGGTTTAGAAGTAAAAATCGAATTTCCGCCCACGAAGACTTTGATTGATGTCAGCTCAAAAAAATGTCAATGGCTGAACAGGATATTTTTATATTCGCACCTGAAGCTTGGCCGGATCATATACAATAACAGTGTTGTTCTCCTCATCTCCAATCACGGGCCTTTCCGCAGGGCGGCCCTGATACATGGCATCGAATATTGCTGAAAATGTCGTGCCTTCACTCCACCTGTAAAACAATACCCATTAGCACATTGATCGGGGTATATACACAAGATCATCCATTCATGGAAAGTTATTAAAATGACTCCATGTCCGTTCCCAAATTGCTAAACCATTATCGTAAATATTTTTCTTCGTAGGCAGTTAACTACTACTGACATCTGAACATCACTTGATCTCTGCTATACCGTAGGTTTTTGGAGCTTACGTATTCCTAGAATTTAATTTACTATCATGAACCATTGAATAGAACTTGCTCCACTAAACTTTACTATTTCTTAAAACATATAGGATAACCTACTTCTGAACAAAGTCCGTCTCCTTAAGCTCAGGATAGACCAAGGCTACCGGCCAGACAAGGCATTTCTGTCCTGGTTCATTAACGTCGCTCTCCAACGAAACGGCGAAATCTCGTAATGCAGGGAACCTAGGAGTTAAATTTGGAAGTAGTTCACCTTCTTCGGCCGCAGGTACTAATGTAACCCTAGCCTTCTCGATTGCAACAGCAAGCTCCTAACATAACGGCAGAATAAAAGCGTTTACATACATATTATTTGGTAAAACAGATGGAAACTATTAGCGGTGGATGTCCAAACGGAATGACATTAATGCCTTGTTATCAGGGTAAACACTTGGCACGCAGTAGTACCTCGATTAAAGATGCAGTCGAAAGTTATACAAATCGTGGCACCACTCAACCAGGCTATACAGTCGTTTCGTCAAACAAACATAAGCTATGACAATGTAATGCTCTTTAAAATCGTGACTGATATCCTGGTTTGATGTTGAGCTAACCAGAGCCTCTGAGAGAAAGCATTTAAACAAGCCAGTGATTACCTTTATGGTTAACCCCTGTGTCATAATGGGGGCGTGGCAATCTGTGGCTGGAAAAAACCAATATAGATTTTTGCATTTTATAATGACTAGAATGCATACCTTATGAGACATTCTAAATGATAGTAGTTAAATATATACTTTGAATGTCTACGTTTTACTGACTGTGGATATTGGCCATCAAACGGGCTCCGAGCGTAATAATGCTGTTTTTTATGTTGTCTAAAACAACATCCTTCTCACGTCAACAACACGTCATCTTAGTTAGGTATTGGCCTAAAATGACATTTTGCCATGTAGTAGTGTCTACTCACTCGAAGATTTTTTCAGAAGTGGGATATTAACTCACCTCATTTTTTTGGCGCCGTTCGCGCAGCTCCTTCTCACGTTTTCGACGATTTCTCTCCTGAAGTTTTTGCTCCTTCTCGACTCTGTTTACCAATTCTCGGGCCTCCTTAAGAGCAGCGCTAGGCACACTCTGAGCTCCCTCCGCTTCCTCTAGTTGAACACAGAATTTAATACACTCGTGCAGTTTACGTAGTTGCCAACAACATTGCGCAGCTCTTTAGTAACAGATCAAAAAGACAAGACATCAAAGAAAAAATGACGACATATTTACTAAAATTTCCACATTTATATGGCTATAATTTGTTAGTAACTGCTTAATAATATCGTATTCCTAGCGAAAAAAAGTTGCACAATACGGAAGAGGAAAAAATCGTTAGAGCAATTAGCAGAAATTCCGTCTTAGAAGTTAACTAGGAACAGCATTGGAAATAGATTTGATTAATCCAGACGATATTATGCGTATGTCAGGTCATAGCTTCCTTTCTGTTGGAAGTAAACTCAGAAACATGTTTGTTCTTCCGTTAAAACTACAATTAATTGAATCGCTATTTTGAATTATTTAACAACAGCCACAATGGCCTTGTTTTGCTATCTGCACAGATTTCATAAAATGTGTTTTATATGGCTCAAGACAATTGTTATATGACTGAATAAGCTTCCGCATATTGTGTTGCAAAAAAAATATTACCAACCTCAACATGGCTTTAACGTAGTTAGGCTTAAACTTTAGGGCCAATATACAATCGTCAAGGGCCGCGTTAAAATTGTCCAGGTGGTATTGAGCCGCTGCTCGGTTAAGATGGAGTTGTGCGTTGAGCTCCTGGTTTAGAGTCTTTTGATAGATCCCTTCGGAGTAACTCGCCACTGCAGCTCTGCGATAATTTGAAAACGAACTTTTTAGCTACGGTTTATATGGTATGATAATCAGTTTATTACACACCTGCGGAAATTTGTAGGTCGAGTGGTCTTTACACGCAGTTTACGTCCATAGGCGTGCATTACCACTAAAGTTGTAACTATCCGTAAATCTGACCGTAATCTAAAAACAGGTATACAACAGATGTCAATACGTTTAGTGTTTAAAAACAACGGAGGCTAATAATTGTCTAGGTTCTTCGATGGGGATTTTCTTGGATAGATGCACAAACTGTTGCAAACCTAGTTTATCAATGATTAATTCACATAACATGAACCAAGTTTCGGCAAGTAAAACAAAAGTAACAAACCGGTAGCTTTTTTCTTTAAACAGATGGTTCCCGTCATCCTTATAGTTTCTCGCCAGTTCTTCCGGCGAATTTTCCGCCTCGTCGTATTTAACCTGACGCAAAGCTTCTAACAAAGGAGGTAAATTTCCTCTAGTTGCACCATCTGGAAGCTGCTGTGCAAATAATGGATGATCAGCCATTTCTTTCTCCCAGGACTGCTCTTTCCATCCTGAAACGCATTGTAACGACATACGAAGGATAACTACACATTTTGTCTATTTTGCAAGTTAAACAGAATTAATGAAGTTGCCAGAAATATTATTATGTAAACAATAAACATAACGGTAACAACATTATTTCTTACTTTGAGTTACAGTAGCAAATTGCATCATAATTTAAATAGTTAAGATGAGAAAACTGCGATTGTCAGTAATAATCTATAAGTACTTGTTATGCTTCATTACAAACCAGAAGAGATGTAGCCTAGGGAAAGGGAACGATACAATTGCATTAGCTCTCGCGTATAAATATGAATGTATACACATACATATTAGGGTGTTGTAAGCGAATCCGGTGGACTTTGAAACAGAATCACTTTTGAGCTACGTGCCAATAGCAGATGAAATTTGGCTGATAAAATACTTGAGTTTACTTCAGGGGAAATTAGTTCAGAAGGAAAAGGCATTTTTTAGTTTCGAAAGTCATCACTATCAGTGGTTAGGTTAGGAAGATAATAGCCCTGCGGAAATTTTTAAAAATTGGTGAAGATACTAGCCGTAAAGGTAATGCTCTAAGCGAAAGCACAGTACATGAAGGGCGCAATCGTTTCAGGAACTGGAGTATTGAAGACCAGCGAGGAGACACCTAGATGTTGAGACCCGAAGGACGCGAATACGTTGCAACACTCGAAGAAGATTTTACAAAAATAGAGTTTGTAGTGCAAACATTGTGTTGTTGTGTTACAGAATTATAATCCAAATGAAGATGAAAAAAACCAAAGGAAAAGTGGTTCTTCGTAAATTGAATCTATGTTAGTTGGAAACGCGTGTGCTGCATTCCACACGAAATTTGCGGAGCTTGAATTAATAAAAACCTGCCTGAAGCATAGCCGGAGAAGGACCAGGCGAGAAAATGGCATCACGTAGAAGGAAACCAAGTTCGGTGGTACGTTCGACTAGGTTTGAACGTAAAATGGCGGTAGTACTTGAAATTGATGTTAACGGCATACGCTACTATGAAATACTCGCCGAAAATGAAAGCATCAATGCTTTTAGCTTTAGAGACTCATGGACTGTTGGCATGCAATGCAAGATCTTATCGTCATCAATTACTTAAGCTAAAGTACACCCAGTGTTAATTTCAATGTTCTTATTTTCCTGACTTAGATTTGTGTGATTACGAGTTTTCCATGTTCTAAAAAGAAAAAAACTGATGGGCAAGCACATCTTACTATAAATACTCGAGAAGCCCTTTTTTTTGAAATATATGGGAGCGCGAACGATAGGTATATGCTTCTTTAGAAGGTGTTAGAGCGCCGGGACAAGTATAGAAAATTAAGAATTCCCTTTATACATATTAAAATCATCGTTTTAGCTAAACTAATTCAAAAGTTATTTAATTTTAAAGTCTATCGTATTCACTCATAACAACCTAGTATATAACATGAATCCATATATTAAGTGCAGTTTACTTGTCATAGAACAATAACTTCATGACGTAGAGAATCCTACGACCATGATAAAATCGTTTCCTCTTCATATTTATGTTCTATATGCTATTTATGTCTTATACTAATCATGAGCCACACGTTTCCAATTTTTCCGTGTTCATAATGCAAGTAGTTCCCTAAAAATTTCCTGAGTCTTTTATGGGCACTCTGTTATGATTGCGGATCCCTTACCGTCTTGATATTTTGCTTGTTTTCGGCTGGCTAGGAATTCGTCGGTCTCCTTTTCCAGCTTTCTCATTAATCTTTCCCTCTCTTTGTCGGACATGGTGGGGTTAGCCGAACCGGATGTGCTACATCCGGACATCTGAAAATGTGTATGTAATCGTTGGTTTGTCAAGTTGTCATGAGACTTATGTAACACACGGTATGCTTTTCTATTTGGAAAGTACAACTTATATGCTTGAATTTTTTGCAACCCAATAATAATTTCTAAAAAGAATATCTTTTAAATATACAATTTTTTCAGTATATCTACACTCTTCTATGACGCGAAGACTAATTAGTTAAACATTAACTCACTGAAAAAGTGAAGAAAAGCGACAAGCGCATCTCAAGCAGCATAAAAATCAGCTTGCACCATTTCAACATTTTTTTTCGACCTGCCTTCGTTGTGCCTAAAAACCTAGGCCTTCAGAAGGTCCCTCAGATTACTCTCAGAAACAACCATTCCTGATCAAAACAATTAAACCCTCACCCTAAGAAACTTAGTATATTGAAGAAAAAAGACGTTTCGTGTCAAAATGAGACTTAACATTAAAATTAGAAAAAATATAGATTAATTCAGAGCAACATAAACACTGTGAAGATAATCCTTTGTATATATATATATCTATATATATATAACGGCGGCTCTACTGCAAATAGATGCTATGCAAATTCAACTGCTGCGCTTTTGTCATTCAGATTAATGCATTGCTCTTACTTTCGGAAATATATTCACATTTTTATTATAGACGTTATTTCGGTATTTATATAAGTGGGAGGTTATGGTTCGCATCGTTACAGTAGCCCCTTGCCGTCACCAAATCACATTCCATCCTTTCTCGCTCTGCTCTCTATATTATAACGTTATTTGCAGGTGACTCCTTACGAAAAAACGAAATTTAAAAGGCTTCTCAGATGCACAACATCACCTGTCAATATCAACAGATTATATATAGTACAATACTTGACATTATTATTAAACAAAGTAACATTTATTTGCCGGTTAAGCCATTGTATGATATAGTTGATTAATGCGCGCTCATCAAGAACGCTTTGTGTGCCAGAGGTGCTTAAAACCCGTCTGGATCAGATAGGTTCAATTTCGAATCAGAGTTATCGGGCATTTTGCCATTGCATGAAGAATACAGCGTTCGCCCGAAGTTTATTCATTTAGCTTACCGTGGCTTAGATGTTATTTTCGATTGAAATCTGAAAGATGAATAAAGATCTTCAACAGGGCGTGCAAAGTCTCGAAAACCGACACATACAAACAAATGCACGAGGCTCGTCACCCGTGCCTGTCTACCGAGAAAAGAAATTATTAGTCTACGGGACGAGCGATTATATCGAGTGGTTTCTTAAATGAATGGAAAGGTCAGCTGTTTCCGTCGACTAAGCAAGCCAGTTGACGTCTTCCTCATTTGCGAACATGCGTCCTCGAGCTTCAAAGGGTACCGAAAGCGGCCCGACGTGCAACGCGATTTAGCTTTATCGTTCCTTCAAAATCGATTGTAAATGCACACGTATAATGTTTTAAATCGAAAACGCCGGCCCTATGAGCGTAAAGACTTTTAGCCAAAGACCGCTGATTTAGCGGGTTGCGAACGATTCAATGTCAGCTTTGCTAGCGATACTTTTCGTGCAAAGATTTGTAGAGTGATCGTTTCACGCAGATTATGTTACTGAAATCATCTTTCGCATACAAAAGAAAGCGTCGATGCTCTCAATGCGTTCAAATGCTGTTTTTAATTAATTAAGACAAAGCGTTTATGTATTGGTAGTGCGCGCTATGATCAAACAGTTGAATCCTGCGCATGACCACAAAACGCCCAGAAATAAACCTCACAATGATTAACGCTGGCATATGCACGTAGATGTTATTGTGCGTAACTTCATTATGATTATCTCATTACATGAATCCGCTAAGTACAATACTGGACACTTCGGCGTATGTCGACAAAACGTAGCCATATTTAAATAGTTCGCAAATCTCGGATGATTTCGATCTACGATCCCTGGTGTGTATGCCCAAAAACCTTGTATGTTCTCGTCAAGTTAATGATTACCGCCAAAAAGTGAACTTATGCTCTTTATTAGAAAAGCACGAATAGTATCAATGTTGCTACTAATTTAAACCTTAATACTATTCATTTCGTTATGTATCAACGTGATGTATCGGTGTATTTTTGAGACCGCATAAGCATTGCGATCTACATGCATGTCGTTAGGCGAAAAGTCAAGTCTTTATTTCACAGTGAAAACCTCGTTTTGGACCATTTGGATTTAGAACTGCTATATTTACAATGCGCGAATACAAATTTAGTTCTCGTATATCTCCAGCAACAATAGTGGTGCTTTATTGTAACAGCACTGACAGAGTTATCTAAGCTCGAACGATTCATTTTTTCTTTAACCCTGTCTCCTGTTTAACAAAATCCTATTATTGTTATTATTACGAAATAGACCAATGTAACACGGTCAATTTAAATTCTCCCGCTACCGCGCCTGACTGAACTTCAACAGCGTGGCTGCACCCAGCGCGACTGAGACCAACTCAGTGCACCGTCTCTTTCTTTAGGGAACGAAATAAATAAAGTAAATGAACGACAATAAACACGAACGTGCTGACTGGGGAGGCGCGCTGTTGTTAGTGAGAGTTTGTATTGGCCGCTATCTACAGCGCCAGCTAATATTTTTGCTTGTGTCTTGTACCTGGCCTGGTCGGTCGTTCACTTGTTGTTGTTGGCGATATTGGCGCCGCTCGCTAGGTGCCCATGCGTAACGCTGCTGTTGTCAGGAGTCGCCGTAGCCCCAGCAGCAATAGCCGTTTAAGCTGCTGAAGAAGTGATGGTGTTGTAGTTTGTTGCTGAGCGTGTGTGTGTATGTGTGTCTATCTATGTTTGGACGATATTACCGATCCGTCGGACTGTATTCTCTGCGGCCTGTCGCTCCGTCGCTAGGTGGCGATGGCAGTCTGTTGCCTGTGACGACTTAGCACCACCGACTGCAGCAGTAGTTTTGATGTGGTATTTGTACTTCTGTGGCTGATATAACAGTACGAGTAGTAGTTGCAGTAGTGGAATAGTTGCAATTGCCAAAATACCGAGGGGTGCAGCCGTCGCTGTTGATGTGAGACGACAGGACTCTACAGGTGGCAGTGGGTGCTGATGTCGGTGGAATAGTGAGTGTTAGTGCTGAGAGTGCTCGTAGTGGGGGACGATGGAATATCGTCGTCGTACAGTTGTCTCTGTTGTAGATTGACCGTCCTCGCTGTGTCGCTCAGTGTCGTCGTGGGCGAAAATCCCCAGCTGCCGCCGTTGACAGCGGCCGCAACAGTAGCAGCATCGTCAGTGTTGATAGCAGCAGTAGCTCAAGTATTAGCGGAAAGTTTGTTTGGAGTTCGTGCAAAACTAAAAGATCAGCTAAAAGTCAAGCCATTAATTATTCGATGTATTCGTTGATGTCCTGCCATGTGTGAGTTATACGGAAGTTTTCGTTGACACATCTGCGTCATCTAAAATGGAAATGAGTTCAAAGTGAAAGTGTCAAGATCGTATAAAGTTCTTTTGTGATATCCCTAACTGGTTGATTGTATACCCCTAGCTTGTACCCTCCCCCCCCCCCCCCCCCTCAATACATAGCGAATTTCGGGCTTCGAGACGTGAGTTCTGTAGAGTTTGCTTGCTTCTAGTACCCAGCGCGAAAAAAGCGGGAACGACTCGTTAATGCGGCAGGGAAAACACAGCAAGGCTAACAAACAGTGCAAAATTAGTGCCAGCAGCAACAGTTATTGGAACAGACAGAACGCACTCGTGTGACAGACGGCGTCATGTCACGACATGAGCCGCGGCTGCCGAAGTCGCCGGCTACCGTCGTCGAAGTGAAAAGCAAGGTGTGTATCGCCATAAAATGACTCATCGTTGACCTCCTACCTAACGGGCAGGCAAACTGACAGATGGCTGATTAACATCACCGCAACAACAGTGAACGAATAGCGAATATCGATGTTGGAATTAATAAAACATACATTTAGATATACTGCTGATGACCTCAAACGTTGATGATGACTCAGACAGCAAACGACTAGCTAACATCATCTAGGATAAGGGTGTTGGCCAATAAGAATGCTAAGGTAGAACCTTTTATTGATAAAAGTCAGTTCTGATGAGCAACAGTTGAGACATTTGGCGACATTTAATATTTGGCGAAACTGGCGACGGCAAGCACATTCAATAATCATATGTAATCGGGCGAAAATAATGTTCTGAAATGTTACTAGATGAATTTATTAGCACTTAGATACTTATTCGTTTTCCCTTGCAGCTGTTGCTCGCTGCTATTAGCGCTACTATTACGACAGGTACTGCGTTTGGGATATATTCAAGGAAAGTGTGGTAATAACAGCAGCCTATGTTTGGCAAAAGATTCGAATCTGCCGAAAATGAAGGCGACCGGAAAGCCGGTGAGCTAAGCGATGCGGCCCGAACTGAGCTAATTGTCAAGTTGCGCCACGACTGTTTTATCACCACATCACGTGAAATACTTTACGGGAACGGTAGAACACGCTGTTCGTTCACGCAGATGGACGAACAGTGATTCGAACAACACCAAATGCAAAAATAAACAAGCGAGTCTTCACACGGCGAATTTCAGTCAGCGTTCAGAACGGAATAAACGACGGTTCTTTAAAACATAAAAGTCCTGAAAAGATTGAGCTGTGTATTCGAAATAAATTTTAGACTTATCATAAAGTGCCATAAGATCACTGTGGGAAAGTCTGATAAAATTTATTCCCATTATTAAGCAAAACATAATATTAATTCGAATGTTTTGTCAATATACGCAGGTAATGCAACGGAATAACTGTGCAAGTGGTCCACATCGAATTTCTTTATTTTGTTATAGTCATTTGAGTGAATTATGAGCTACCTGCAATAACTGATCACAAAACAGATTGTGAAGCTTTAGTACCTTTGTTTTCTTTCGCCCCTGACGTTGACGCAAGCCAGTGGATATTGTTATCTTGATTTCGACGAATTGGCTTCTGTTGGAAGCCATAGGACGCCTGGGGCTTTTATTAACTGCACCTTCGTTGACCTTATTTTTCACCGCTAATTTTGCTTAGCTGTGCTCCAACATTGCTTGCCTCCTTTATTTGACGACAGACACTATAGAAGGACGTTTTCAACCAGGTTCAGAGCGCACGGGCGCGTCTTGATTGGATGTAGCGAAAAACAGGTAGATTATCGAGAAGCAGTACATGTGATTACAAGGAGCTTGATTTACGCATCTATAAAATGAAGTAAGTTACGAACTTGTCTGAACGAGAGTATTGCTTTAGCAGCGTAACAGAGATTATCGACTTGGGCAGCTGTAGCAGCTTAATGCTAAGCACTAGTTAGCAAAGATTAGCTGATAGCCAATTGATGACACTGCTGTCACTCCTGGAATAACGTTTTGAAATTTTCAATTTTGCCTAGTTTTGCTGGCTTAGAATTACAATTCCAAAATGCAGCATTTTGTAGGAGTTTTCTGGACGCTTAATAATCAAAGGAGAGTGGTATGGGATAAAAACATGTCAGACAGTTATTTTTAAGGTGATGTTTTATCCTATTTATAATACATATTAAAAAAAAATGACAAATCGGAGTACTTGTAAGAGTTGACGTTATTTCTATCACACGAGATTTCTACTCGTTTGCTGAGGAGGCTCGTAAAAATAATTCTATAGTGGCTTCCAATGAAGTCACTTCTTATTCTCAGTACTATTATTTAGTAAACAATCACAACAGACATAAAAATGTAATAATAGATGTTCCCACTGGAACGCATATTTTGCTGAATAACATGAGGATTGACCTGGAGAAATGTCGACGCCTAAAGGTCGTTGATGCATTACGAAGCGGCATCAGGTAATCCCAAATACAAAGTGAGCAGTTCTACATCGTTTTCAAAACTATTGAATTAATTAACGTTTTGATTAGCTTGGTCTATGTAGGTTCAGCTTCCCGGTGGTGTGAGAAGGTTTACGCATATATGCAGCAGTCACCATGCGCGGAAATTGTGCCAATCGAGCAAGTGATAATAGACAAGCTAGTCTATTTTGACTTCTTTGGTATACCTAATCATCACAATGTTGATGGCAAAACATGAAAGGAAGTTGGATCCAAAGCGAAGGATGACGATTGCAGTAAAAAATATAAGCTTCGAGCTAATTTAGGGTAGATATCACGATGCACTTTATCTTATCTCTAGTTTTAGGGCAAAAAACACATTGAATGTGATTATCCAACCTATCTAGAAAAAGAGAATATATATATTTGAAGGCGGTTAAAGATGGTTAGACTAAAAAGTATCCAACTGCCATATTGGATGGAAAATCATACATTTTTTTTATAAATGAGTATTATTTCTTAATATATCTTTCTTTAAACTGAGAATCATTCCACACTCTGGTATCCCATTTGAAATGAGTATACACTTGTGATATTAGCTAATATTTTCAATTGTCTCACTACGATTGTACTCCAAATGGGCTAGTGTAAAACTTCTGTTCTTTGACTTCTTGCCATATATCTCATGTTATCTTTCGAAGCTTTGAATGTTCAAACTCCCATAGAAGTTTCACATAAGCTGTATGTTTTGTGCTTTCGCCCATACCGAGGAACAGCACATGGGCAGGATTTGACTGACAATAAATTCGTTTTGACAAAGACATTCAATACCGAAAGGATGTCACATGTATATTGAAGTCGCTGGAACAGAGTAGAGATACGTGCCCAGCATGCACCTTCGGGGTCCAACGAAATGCGAAAGAACATTCGCTGAATTGTTTGAAACATCGTTAAAAAACCACTAGCTAGACATGATAATGGCATTTTATGGAATGCTGCTGAACGGATCAATTTAAATACGGACAATTTTTCGCTTCGTGTCTAATGACACAGTAAACAATGTTGAAATTTCACATCAAACATTTTTAACATACATGTTACATGCGTGTTATGTCAATTTACCCACCCATCGTATATGAATTTAGGTTGACCAACAATTAAATCTATAATTGTTAAGTTTAATTGCATGTTTGAAACATATGGTTTATTTCGATATAGATCAGAGTTTCCCTTTTAGCGTATTTTTACTAAGGTATATTCAGCATATTGACATATTTTCCAGAACTATATGGTGTTTAGCCTCTAGAGTAGACTTTAGAGTAAAGTTGCTGAGATTTTTCGAACTTCAATTGGAAGGTATTCGATGGCCTCACTGCTGCTTTTGAGCCCTGTTGTACAAAGATTGCTTAACCCTGGTAATTATTAGCATTATAACCTGTATGACTTATACCTATCTAAATTAAGTACTTCACTTCACATCACGAGTTAAAACTGCATGCAAAGATTACCGCGTTTCCTTTTTAATTTAACGAAAACTGCTTAGAAATTTAAATTTAAATGGAACGCAATATGTTTATTCACCCAAATGGTAAATTGCTAATAAATTCGTACCATGCTATATGATTCTTGAATACTTTGTGTCTATTAACATGATTCCTACTTACACGTCTGTTTTTGTTTTCAGTTTGATGCTGAGTTCCGACGCTTTTCAATGGAGCGTGCTCAATTGGTGAAATTCGACGACTTCTATCAGCTTGTCGAGAGATTTCATCGGCTGGCCGAAGTACCATTTGCTTTATGCTATACAGACCCTATTCATGGAGATGTTCTTCCTATAAACAATGATGAAAACTTCGCAAGGGCTATTAACAATGCGAAACCTACCCTAAGATTATTTGTTCAGCGAAAAGGAAACCAATGGGAAGGTAAATTCTTACGAATCACCCTGTTCACACCCTAATGGCAAAATTAATCATAATATATATATATATATATATATATATATTAAGTGCTTTTGCCAATAAGTGTTTGAGATACATAAGAATAACAAATCCGATATTTTACTCTCTACAAATAGTGTAAAGGTGTTTTAGTTTTAAACTAATTTAGAGGGAAACGGGGTCAGTTAAATAAGGGAGCCTTAAAGTTTTTATTCGGTGCAAAAAAATTCAGTACCTTTATCCGAGTATTATTCTACTATAAAAATTACTACCTTGTTAATTATATTATTAGGGTTATATTAGGCTGGTCAATAAGCAACGTCCGGTGAAATGTCGTAAAACTTTGTTTGCTTATTTAACATGTTATCACTATTTTGTTTGGATTACAAACTTCATCTTGAATCCGGACGCCACAAGCAGAATATTCCAAATAATAAAAACATCACTTTCAACATGTGTTTATTCTACAGAGATCACATAGAATTCTATATAGCTAAGAGTACTACCACCGATAATTTTAGTACTATGAGAGAGCCAGTTTTTTTCCATACAACCAAAGCCACAAATTCGACTTGGCAAAGACACAGGTTCATCTTCGTATTACGAGCAAAAATCCCGTTATTTCCTAATGCCTTTCGGCCAGACAAAGCACCACCTAGATTATGCTTTTACTGATTGTCGGAATTTTGGGTAATCCTGATTTGTATGCGCATTTGAAGGTTGAATTTGACGTGAAAATGAATAGAATGTCTCGAACTGTTTACGAACGTTTCGAGTTCGAATCTTATTCCTTAAAAATTAGATAAAACCTCTCTGAGGACAAAAAAACCTGATCGATGTCGTCTGCTTCTAGGCTCTCTCAGGCACAGAGTAACATACTAATTTTAGTTCTTCAATAACGAGGAATTCACATTCACCTGGAATGCAAAAGGTCGACTCCAGAAACGACTGCTGATTTGTCCGCCGTCCTGGAGCAGTTTTCGTTAAGAATAAAACCAAAATTCGAACGGCAGTCGACACTCTAGTGTCTTATTCAATAAAGAAGATATCCAAGTTCTATGACAAAGGCGTATCCAATGCATCTTTTCGCTGGATGACGCACTTACCCGTACCTGCGACGTATTAGTGCAGGACTAGCTGACTGTGTGGGTAAGTTCTAGGACAAGAATAATACCGTCGCTTGTAGCCTAGATCTGGATTCGTTGGATTGCTATGCATGACGCGCTTGAGCTGAAGGCTAGTAAGTGTCTACATGACGGCTTTGATTCTTCTATCAAGAAGGTCACTCAAAGGTACGAATAAGAATATTCTGATAAAGGTTTAGGCCATAAGTAAGTTAAATAAGCACGTCCATCAGAGATATTTCTGTCGGCCAATGCAGTCAATTTTATCCCGATATCTGTTTTGGTTTAGATGCAACTTGCAAACAAATGACGTCAATTTTGTCTTACTTTATCCCGAGTGTAGGTATGTAATACACTATTCATCGAATATTGTTTGTATACGGATCTTTAGGTCTGAATAGCTACGGCAATCGCACGAGAAAAGGTTTTCTTGCATCGTATCTGCCGATGGGCCATTCGGAAAAAACAAAACCGCAGATATCGTTACCCGAAGATTTCCGTCAGGTATCGTCTATTATAGATGTTGACCAGGTGCCTGACACTTGTAGGAGGGTACGCCTTGTGAAGCACGGTTCTGATCGACCATTGGGTGCGTATAAGTAAAGATCGAAATGGAGCTCAATTGAAAGTTTTAAGTTCTAGCGCCAGTCGCACTAAGCTTACTTACGCATACAGATTTATCAATATCTATGTGTCATTTATTTGATCGTACGCCACTGAATCTAAACGACTTCGATAACGTGGTTCCGATATCCCTATTTAAATGTTAGCGTCACGAATGAGAAAACTTTTAGCTAAACCAGATAACTCGCATATGGAGGAAGTATTTGGCATTAAAGTTCAAGCAGGTATCCCTTATCATGTTTTTAGTGTGAATTAAAAAATTCGAAATATGGATTTTGTATTATATTTCATCCACTAACTATGATTGCGTTCGGTCTCGTTTGTAAGGTTTTTATATTCGAGATGGCACTTCGGTGCGAGTGACACCTCAAGGTTTAGAAAAAGTGCCAGGTATCTTTATATCTCGACTTGTCCCTGGTGGTCTCGCAGAGTCTACCGGCTTGCTTGCTGTTAACGATGAGGTATTAGAGGTTAACGGCATTGAGGTAAGTTTATCTGCCCTCATTCAATAACCAGAATAGTCTTATGTAAAAACTGCATTATTACTTAACAATGTAGTTTTGTCATGAGGAACTCGAAGGGCCTAGAGCGAATCCACCGTTTCACATCATATTGAAAGGAACGTAACCAGTGTTTTTCCTCGAACCGAAGTAACATATCGTACCCTATCCCATTTAATATTGACTACGACCATCTAACATCCTAACCTCCATTGGAGTGCTTTACTTTTTGTTGCCTTGACAAAACAGGTGGCAGGCAAGTCACTTGACCAGGTCACAGATATGATGGTTGCAAATTCGTCGAATCTCATTGTAACAATTCGGCCGGCAAATCAGGGGGCCGGTGGGACCGGCACTTTGCTTCCGCCGCGACGTGGCTCGACGTCTCGTAGTTCACAAATGTCACATGCGTCCTCTGGCGGCGTGAGCAGCGATGTCGACGAAGACGAAATCCGTGACCACACTGTCATGTCCCATCCACACCATCACCTTCAACACGACCCGAATCATAACGACAGCTCGACAAGTAGCACATACGGATCGTCGGGTGGTCACCGGGGAACATCCGGAGGCGGAAGCGGAAGCAGTACGGGTGTTATTACACTTTGACAATATTTTGTTAGTGAACTACATATCGTGGGGAGCCAAAATGGAGGGACCAAACAACCTCAGGGTAGATGAGGATAGGCATTTCGGTATAGGAGGATGTCGATAGAGACCACAGTTACCGCTGCCCGTCAGTTTGTTCTAGCATACGGGCAACATCAACGAAGCGAAGTAAAGCGGACTAATTATGAGCCCTCTAAGGGCAACACTTGTGAAGTCTGAGCAATAAATAATATCATCCCACAGTTTATCATAGACAACGCATCATTATTTGTTAGATACATGGCATTTGTGCGTAATATAACATTATTATATCTATTGTCCATTAACATTATTATTAATGTTATATATTTATTATACGTGTGTATAGAGGAGGTTAAGACGAAAAAAGAGCACTGCATTCGTGTTCATAAAAAATCTAGAAGATACGCATACACATTTAATAAGTATTAGTGAGCAGAATCCGAAACAAAACTAACTGCACAATAATCTAAGACTAGCAGTTTACAGGCTGTGAGATTTTGGCGGCAAAAAATTTTCACTGAGTGGAAATGTAAAAATGAAACACATGCAAGAAGGTTACGGCATTTCTTCGAGAACACTGGTCTAAAACTGCTATTCTTTTAATTTAATAACAAATATTTTGGACCTATCTGGCTCCCAAATCGAATATAATTTTATCTCGAAAATTCTATAGCTGAAACACTAAAGCTGTGGAAAAAAACACGAACTAGTTCTGTTGTACGAGAATCGGTTTACCAGGTTAACTGGGACAGGATATAGGTTCTGTCAAGCTCATCGAATAGTTACACCAATGTAACAGATTTACTAAGATATACTAAAAGTCTAAGTCAGCAAAATGGTAATACTATACTCGGATGGTGGCAAGGGGATTACAAGATTAGTGTAACGGGACTCAAGGTAGATTGCAACTAACGATAAGACGAGCCCGGAACGAAGCCCGCGGGTTAGCCCAGTTATCCATCTAAATCTAACAGTAACAACACTTTGGGTGCCCGTATGGTCGCTTTTATTCTAATAACATTGTTATCGTTGTTACTTAGTATGCATTTATATACGTTTCACAGCCATACACAGGTAAGCAATCCTTGGCTTCTGTATACAGTATATATTATTCTGCGGGTCATTTTCTGTTTCTTATTGTAATTTAAATAGTGTTACCCTCGCCCACAAAAATAATCTTTAAGACTTTCCGTAGTCTGTTTCCTGCATTGGAACAGTGAGGTTCTTCGGCTATTGAGGGAAGCGTCCATGAAGACTATCCTTTAATAGACATATTTTTGCACTTTGACTTTCCGTTTCACGTGGCTTACTTTCCTGGCTATCCATATCCTACTGTAATTTGTTTGAGCAAAGTATGGGCCGAATTAACGCGACCCGGGTTGCCAGAGTTTCACGGTATTAAATATTGCCATGCAGCAAACTGATTTTCTGTGGTCCTTTGCTGCTTCAGGGTAAATTGTTGTCGATTTTTTGACTCAACTTGTTGGGCTGAGTAAAGCATTTGTCATAATTTTACCGTTGCGGAAACTGTATAATAGGGCGTTCCATTCAGGTGCCAATAGATCCTATTGGCTGAACATGTTTAGACGTGTTCGCAGTTTACTTTCTTTTGAGCTATTTTTTTACTGTAAACGATTCCTTTTTCAATTTCAGTAAGGGTTTTGTGTAAAAATAACTTTCTACGGCGCGAGCCACGATATACATATAATTGCGCTCTCACACGCATGATACTCTGACGGGTCTCTTTTTTTGGTTTTTGGATTATATATTTCTTAGAGTATGCAAGCGATTCGTAAATATCGTACGACTAATTTATATCTGCGCTCTTGAGTAGACTGGGTTGATTTTTTTTTGACAAATGGAGAAAATGTTCTTTATACTGTACTCATAAGATGCTTACGTCATTTCATAAAAGTGACGTTCTCTGTGCAGCATATCAAGTCATGGGCTCGGATCGTACCAGAATCTAATTTTCAAGTAGTCTTGGCTGTACCAATTGGAGCTAAAGATATATTGATTACTCACTAGCAAAGGGCTATTCCTTTATTTATATTAAAACGTTTTTAGTTTAACGTAAAGGCGTTGACCGCTGAATCAAAAAAAGGAACTACTATCTGCGCTAAGTCCACATAACACGGTTACTATTTCTATGCGAAGTTCGTACTGGGAAATGAAGTAGAGCTTTGTAATGCTTTGGATTTCCTTAGCAAACAGTATATATAAATGGCAGAAGAAACATCACCCTTATTGTAGCGTCACAGATATTGAATTTTCAAACAGCGGAGTGCTAAAGCTCATGAAAATTTGCCAATTTCTTACGCGGTAACGTTGTTTCGAAATGCGCCTCCCACACGTTTGGCTGTAGGATCAAAATTCGAATCAAACAGATGAATTTGAAAGAAAATATTGCATTATAGCAGAGACGGCAGTGGTGGCTGCAACCTTCGTTAGTACATGTTCAATCATAATAACATTAGATAGTAAAAATATATCAAAATAACTATCCTGAGCTTTATTTCAATAAAAAATTTTGTCACTCTTTGTCACAAAATGCTCGTTTACGAATTTGCTCAAGTATAAGCGGGTTATTAATATCGGCTGCCTTAACCTGTTAATTGGCTTGTTTTAGAGGGCTAATTTCACCTTTCCTTTAAAAAATTGGTTTAATCAGTAAATATACATTCTATTTATTTATAATACTATAGAGGACAAAAGCTGACAGATAAGCATATCTTCATTTGGCTGCTGTATGCATGCTTGCTGTCAAAGGTAATATTGACTTTGCTATCCTCATAGTTTTTCTCGCAGTTACGGTGACCTTTCTAAGGGTTACCGCAAACTGTTCC
Organism: Varroa destructor; assembly: GCF_002443255.2. Taxonomy (NCBI): domain Eukaryota; kingdom Metazoa; phylum Arthropoda; class Arachnida; order Mesostigmata; family Varroidae; genus Varroa; species Varroa destructor. The sequence goes on along the minus strand of NW_019211460.1, from coordinate 31,643,815 downwards.
CATATATAGTAATTATATAATTCAGTGTTTCTACCATGAACATTTAGATCATTGCTTACGCAGTTCCACAATCCAAGTGGCGGAGCCTGGCAACGCAGTTCCTTTTGAGATTAGATTGTGGTCTTCGATTTACGTCGCAACTGAAGTTTTCTCCAACTTTTTTGTTGTAGCACAGCCTTTTAAAAAGCTTTCATTTCATTTTTGAAATTCCCCACACCTCAAAAGGCGGTTACCACTCTATTTAGAAGTTTCCTTCAACGAACTACTTTTGCATATATATATATATATATATCTAAAATTCAGTTCCTATTTGATTCAAGCGAGGATGCCAAAGTACTGGAATATTTCGCCCTATAAGCTAAGACGATGCCTCTGTCTTATAAATCTCTGTTGAAATAACTGTAGCGATCTACCAGATTCGGCCGATAAACCCGTTGCGTTTCGCTTCAGAAACAGGCATATTTTACACGATTACAATTGTTAATTGTAGCAATTAGCCGCCAGACGAAACACCACTGGTTGGCTCAAACTCGATCTGGAGGATGCCCTTAGCGAAAGCGTAGTAAAACATAACTGTCGCTGCAAATGAGATCGATAAAGCGATTCCAATCCATTCAGGACGCTCCTTCGAGCTTCTTTGCTTGCGAACCTCACTAGCGATGTGCTACTCAAAGAGACGTATACGCAAAAACACACAAAAGAAATAAAAGATACGTCATTAGTCCCCATGGCGGGGACTGGTGTTAATAGCATTCAAGACTACATAAGCAATGAAATTCTCACGTGGAAGACAGATTTTAGAAATTACAGATATAGAAGATGATGAATAATACATTTAAGGTAAAAACAAAACAGTTTTTAGAGTTTCACACGCATTGCATAAATTAGCCAATGTTATATAACTTGTTCAATAAACTCGTTTCTGCTAAAAGGAATAACCGCTTCCAGTAAAACACTCTGTTGAGTTTTGTGAGCTATGAAAGCGATTTTCAGAACCTGGGGAAGTAATAAGGTGACGTGTGAACTTTATACACAAATAAAATAGGCAGACGTACCTTATTGTGAATTTTATTAACGAACTCGACCAGGTTGGGAAAAGTCTTTAAGTGCGATACAAGGTTTGCATTGGGAACTGGAATTTTAAGCACGAAGGAAAGCCGAGCAAACAGGAATGCGTCAAACGATGTTGCTTTGTTTCCAAAGAAGTACTGCGAACTTCCTGAAAACACGTGTTAATTAAAATTTAAAAAACGCGGGTCTCTATTTTTTAGTCTCACAGTGTTAAGAGAATAGCTCCATGCAAATGCAATGGTAGTGGATGGGTTAAAGTTTTATCATTATTTACTACAATACATATTAATGAAGGTTAATCAAGGCTTATAACTTTATTCAATGCGTTAAAGATACTCATGAAAAGAACGTTGTTCCCTGTAGCCGAAGGAACATCTTCTGCCAACGGCATCTTCCTTCCATAGTTAAAAAATTCTATTTACTGCTAAAGGTTTTTGGTGTGCCGCGAATTCAAGCCAATTTAACTTCGGATACAGGAGCTAACAGAGTGACATGCTACCATTAATCCACCTTGAACGTACGTAACTAATATATGACCCATATATGCGTTAGTAAAACAAAATAAATAAATTCATTCGTACTCGGCGATTGATAATTATTCACCGTTACAGTTTACCTAATTTTTCCGACAGAGCTAAGAAACACTCTCGGGCATCCCGATTTAGGCGCGTTTCCACATCTTGAGGATTAGCTGTTTGTCCGAAGCGTGCCCATAGTTCATCTAGATATACCCGCTGGAGTCGGCCTGGTACGGTGTAATTTAAAGGAAACGTCACAATACGAGCGAACGCTGGCCGTGTTACTTCTGCGTAGTTCCTTTCATCACACCTGTATACAATTAAAGAAGAAGTGCTGTGAAAATAGATGTTTGAGGCTTGTTATAATTGTCTCAAGTGTGTACTAATTAAAACGAAACAATGCGTCAATGTTTCTATTTTCGATAAATATTACGTACCAAACTGCATAGTTAAGGGCAGGCACAAGTTTATGCTGCACCATTATTTTGTACGCCAGGATATCGGCGCGCTCACGAGCCGACAGGTTTCGATCCAAGTCGAATTCCCCTTTTTTTAAGTAGCTAACTATAGCCGGTGTGCCGATTACCTACACAAATCAAGATGCGCCACAATTTAATATTGCGTAAGATTAAGATTTACGTCTAAGATAATTGTCGACAGGTTAACCGGTCGGTAATTCTGCACGCTAGAATAATTTTAATCGTCTGTTACCACCGTTTCGTCGGCTGGTTTTTTTCGCAGCAGGTGCTCGAAGCATAAAATACTATTGTTGTACTACAACCAATCAAAAACGATGTAGTTCGTTTTAATTAATTAATATTAAAAAATAGGTATATGACCAACACATTTTTCGTACGAGAATTCAATACTAATTAGGCAAATCGGATAATGAATAAAGAGAAAATATACACACATCGTTTATCTTTGCGTAGAATGGAGGGACAGAGTTATATTTGGGGTGTGAAGGTAAAGCCCACTGATTTGAGCCCCATTGTACGTATAGGTACTATGAAATGTAAATTAGTGCTATCTTGGGCCTTTCTTGAAATCTTGGGTGGAAAACGCCACCTGTCTATTGGAGTAGAGACTCTGGAGTCTAGGATTGCAAATATAT